>NC_072383.2:14810000-15135714 GCF_028885625.2 Pongo pygmaeus | reverse complement strand
AGACCCCGCTCTACAGAAAGTTTAAAAATAAAAAAATTAGCCAGGTGTAGTCATGCACGTCTGTAGTCCCAGCAATGTGGGAGGCCAAGATGGGAGGATCACTTGAACTGAGGAGATCAAGGCTCCAGTGATCCAGGATCACACCACTGCACTCCAGCCTGGGTGTCGGAGTGAGATCCTATTAAAAAGAGGGAAAGGAAAGGAAAGGGAAGGGGAGGGGAGGGGAAAGGAGGGGGAGGGAGGGGAGGGGAGGGGAGGGGAGGGGAGGGGAGGGGGAGAAAGGAGAAAAAGAAAGGAAGGGAGAGAGAGAAGGGAAAAGAAAAGAGAAGCTATAGAGTGCACAGAAGGGAAGGGTCACCCTGTTTGAGGGGACTAAGCTTCAATGGAGGAAAAAAAACTCATGAAGGAGATGCGATTGTTCGCATGCTGAAGAATGGGTAAAATTTTAATGGGTAGAGAGATGAGGAGATGAGCTTTCTAGCCAGGCAGAGGGAGAAGTACGTGTAAAAGCAAATAAGCAGGGAAATGAAGAACTCTGTATTAACTAGAGTTCAGGAAATGTAAAGGGGAATAATAGAGATAAGACTAGGAAAATTAAGTAGGACCATATTTGGAAGTTCATGGGAGGAAAGTCCAGGTGAAGGAAGTTGCATTTAATGAGATTCGCATCAGAAATCACTAAGGTTTTAAGCTTGGGAATGCCATGAGAAGCAGCCAACTTTCAGAAGAATGATTGACCACAGTGTATAGGAAAGACACAGGCAGAGACTGATGACAGGAAAGTCAGCAGAGAAGGAGGGCCTGGATTAGCCAGAAGGAAGTGGACATAGAAAGGGAGGATAACTGCAAAGATGTTTGAAGGTAGAATCAATCAATGGTATGATGTTGGGGTGAGAGATGGAAAGTAGTCAAAGAAGCCTTTGCAATCTCAAAACACTAAAATAAATTTAAAAATCTCAAAACACTAAAATAAATGAAAAATAGTTTCGAGGAACAGAAATGAAAGAGAATTCTGACTATGAACATTATAGTTTGAGATGCAAGCAGGAAGCCCACTAAAACCTTTTGACGGAGCACTGAAGATGGAAGGGGATGTTGTTTTACTTCCTTCGTTAAATACATATTAAGCACCTACATACGAGCCTAGATGACTGGAGATACCGAGGTGAACAAGCTGGGGAGAAGGCAACGCATGGCCAAGTATAGATGGCATCTTTCTGGCTTTCCAACAATTATGGTGGCCGTGGTGGTCTATCCTTTTTCTTAGCCCGACTTCCCCTGTATCCCAGCCCAGATATCATGACAACTCACTTTAGAATAAATCAAAGTAACCAAGCCACATATTCACAAAATTGCCTAGAGTGTGCTTAGAACATAGCATATGCTCAACAAATGTTT
Source organism: Pongo pygmaeus (assembly GCF_028885625.2). Lineage (NCBI taxonomy): Eukaryota > Metazoa > Chordata > Mammalia > Primates > Hominidae > Pongo > Pongo pygmaeus. Next base: position 15,134,316 of record NC_072383.2, on the reverse strand, counting down.
TTAAACTTAGCTGTATGAGAAAGACACCTATATACATGAGAAACCTGCTTTAATGACCCGATTTCATTCTTACCATTTATACACACGTGCTGAAACAGGTTAAAGAGGGACCTTATTTGTGCTACTTAAGTTAATACTGATAATGGTTTTCTTCCTCAACCTCTTGACATAGCCTTGACACAGAATTGAGCTACCCCATGATCTCAGCTGGAAGTTTTGGATTGTCATGTGACTATAAAGAAACCTTAACCAGGCTGATGTCTCCAGCTAGAAAGTTGACGTACTTCTTGGTTAACTTTTGGAAAACCAATGATCTGCCCTTCAAAACTTATTCCTGGAGCACTTCATATGTTTACAAGAATGGTACAGAGACTGAGGACTGTTTCTGGTAAGCAGGATCATTAATATTTCATTAGCACTTGCCATGGAGAGAAGCCATAGGATCATGCAGGCCACTAGTTATTATCAGATGCACCTTCCACTGGTAACAGCATTGGGTATAGACATCAGTTCACTTTCTCACACATAAATAAAAGCAAAGGGGACCAAGTAAATACAGAGTTATAAAAATAATCAGTATAGTTTGCATCTGCAACACTCTTTACTGTTTTGAAAGTACGTTCACATCAGTTTTATTGATTTCCTGCAGTAAGTTATCTGAAGAAAATAAAACAAGAAATAGGATCCCTATTTTACAGATAAGGAAAATGAAAGCCAGGAGTTAATATTTTCACACTCCTGTGTAAGAAACAATACCAGAGAACATGCATCTTGCCTATACGTACAATTAGTTAGAAAAACTGATCTCACACTTCTCAGAGGAACAAGAGGTGGGGGAGAAACAGGACTAATGGGTATTGTATTAATAATAGTTTGTTTTCATACTGCTATGAAGAACTGCTCGAGACTGAGTAACTTATAAAGGAAAGAGGTTTAATTGATTCACAGTTTCACATAGCTGGGGAGGCCCCAGGAAACTTACAATTATGGCAGAAGGTAAAGGATAAGCAAGGCACTTTCTTCAAAAGGTGGCAGGAAGGAAAAGTGCTAAGCAAAAAGGGAAGAGCCCCTTATAAAACCATCAGATCTCATGAGAACTTACTCACTATCATGAGAACAGCATGGGGGAAACCACCCCCATGGTTCAATTACCTCCATCTGGTCTCTCCCTTGACATGTGGGGATTATTGGGATTATGGGGATAACAATTCAAGATGAGATTTGGGTGGGGACACAAAGCCTAACCATATCAGGTATCATTACTAAAATAAAATGGAAAGATTCATTCAACTCCAACAAAGGTGGTAGAGGAAATCTTCTGGCTGGGTTGCTGCCTGCACTTCCAGGATACTGCTTAATTCTGCATTCTCTCTCCATCTAAGTAAGCAAAAGACTAAGATGGGATACCACCAGGGATGCACATCTAGGGACCCACAGGAATCAACCCACAGTATCTAATGTGAGGTTTAAACAGGAGCAGAAATTATTCCTATCAACTCTGAATTTTTGTACTGTAGTTTCAAGGGTTTCAACTTATCTATGATAATGGGACTAGTTTATAGAGCAGAGTAGAACCCTCTTCCTGCAAGCAGCCAGAAACCATCACAAATGACTCACCAAATGTCAGATATCATGACAACTCACTTTAGAATAAATCAAAGTAACCAAGCCACATATTCACAAAATTGCTTAGAGTGTACTTAGACATACACTGTGATTATGGGGATAACAATTTACATGTATACTTGAAGATCCCTAAACCTTCCCCCATCCTTTCACTAATTTAGATCTTACAATCTAAACTAGTGGTATCATGGTGTGTGCTGTCTATTGTGTTAATAACAGAAATGAATTTTAGATGAACAAATCCCAGGATAGATCTGCAAATAAGAAGTGAAAGGCATGAAAGGCCATGAGGGAAGTAAGCTGTTTTAGTTTCTCTTTTTCCTATTCCAGGTACCTTAATGCTCTGGAGGCTGGCGTTTCCTATTTCTCCCACGAACTCAGCTTTAAGGTGGTGTTAAGACAAGATAAGGAGTTTCAGGATATCTTAACAGACCACAACAGGAAAAGCAATGGTAAGAAGACATGAAGATAATTTTTTTTTTTGCTAACTTCTTTACGACTACCACCTCCTTGTAAGTCATTTCAACAAATCCTCCACTGCAGAGCTATCATCCTTACTCATACATATTTTGTATATTTTGGGAGATCTGTAATTGCATGCAACTTCATTATATTGTTCCTTTCATTGACTAAAAACCTTATCCTCTGAGAGAAAATACCTAAGTATTATTGAGTAATTATATTAACATAATAATGATAATGCTAAAATCCAGCTTCTATAAACCCAAATGATATTATGACCCACCCTCAGCAAACTCTTTTTTTAAATTCACCTCAATCCAACATATTATTGGATTTGTGACCAATCTTCACACATTCTGAGCCCCAGTCCTCCTGGTGACCAAGAGGATGAATTTATTGATTACATAGCTTCATGCAAAATTACAAGGTAAGCAAAGATTATCTCACTTTCCTATTCCTTCTGTATCTCACCTGCCCAGTGATCTACCAGCTAGAGACCAAGTATGAAAGCCTAATTGGATAAAAAATTATCCTCAGATAAATGACCACACACTGGGTACAGCGTACACTGCCTGGGAGATGGGTGCACCAAAATTTTAGAAATCACTAAAGAACTTATTCATGTAACCAAACACCACCTGTTCCCCCAAAAATCTATTCAAATAAAAAAAGTCATCCTCACTAAGATATTAGGGGATTTGTTGCACTTTCCACAGAATTCTCTTGACAAACAAGAATGTATCAGGGGCAAAGGAATCAATTGTGAGAATTTTCTACAAGGAAAGATACTTGCTTGGTGGATTTCCTGATATTCAAATTACCATTTATTGCCATTATCAAGCATTTGTTATATTAATGGCCTACCAGTTGCAAAAACATTAACCAAGATATGGTGGGAAAGAAATATATAAGTATTTATGTCCCTAAAGAGTTTACGATTCAACAGGGCAGCATAATGGCACAGCATCTAAAAAGATCTAATGAAGTCTCCCCCAACTCCTCTCACTCATAAAACTGCATTCAGGATAGCTGGCAGAAATTAGTGGTAGACTTCAGATTGGACTCTGGCATTGGAGTTACTAAGATGAAGTTTTGAGTGAAGAGGCTACAGATAAAGCCCCAGTTGCTTAGGGAGACTTTATAAATTCTTCTCAGTTCTCACTTTTATAATATCTTTTTCAACCACTTTTACAAATGGTGAGGTATACTTCACTTATCTATGACAATATATTCTGTAATTACTCCAGCCTGGCATAATGGAATAAGCACTGCACTTGACTATCAGAGCTGTCTTTGTCATCTACTAGTTCTTTGACCCTTTGGCATCTTGGCTTCAGCCTCCTTAAATCTATAAAATTAAAAGAATGATGGACGAGATGATTTGATCCCATTCAGCTCTATTCTGACTCTATAATTGTAAATGAAAAAAAAAAAGGAAGGAGGAATTTAAGGAATTGGAGTTTATCTTTAAAAAATTTAACATTAACATACTGGGTTCAAAGTCAGGCAACTGGTTCCCTGCCTGTTTGTCTGTAGACTGTCATATATTTCTCTCCTTGTCTTACCTTCTCCTCCAGTGATTATTATGTGTGGTGGTCCAGAGTTCCTCTACAAGCTGAAGGGTGACCGAGCAGTGGCTGAAGACATTGTCATTATTCTAGTGGATCTTTTCAAGTAGGTATAATATTTGGAAAAACCCTCCTCCTTTCAAAAAGGAAGTATTCCAAGGATTTCCAGAAGGCACGTTCTCTTTTCTCTTGCTTTGCACAACCCCTTATAGGGTTAAGTATGATGATAATATTTTAACTCCGTCACACCGTCATTCTTATTTAGCTAATTGTGGCTTTAGCAGAGATGCATTCCTTTGACACCTTCACCATTTGTAAATATAAAAGGTTTATTATAGCCCCATTGAACCGACATGTCCATTTATGACTGAGGCCTGCTCAGTCAACATAGAATCCTGGCTGGCTATGGTCACTCACACCTATAATCCCAGCATTGTGGGAGACCCAGGCAAGAGGATCGCTTGAGTCCAGGAGTCTCAGACCAGCCTGGGCAACACAGTGAGACTCCATCTCTATTAAAAGAAAAAAAAAAAAGAAAGAAAAAACATACGATCCTGATCTCTAGCCTGATTTTAAAGTCTTTGTCCAGAAAATAATAAATCAACTAAAGATCAATAATATTGTTCCTGGTAATGTCAGCCCCATTTTTTTCCTTCAGTTGCTAATGGCCTTTGGTCCTAGATTACTTTTCCTTCAACCACCTCTGATAAGCTTGAAGTTTCAGTTGTATGAGTCTGATATACACAATTATTCCTCACCCTCTGTGGTGTAGTCACTAGGTGGTGATCTTTTCCTCCACATTTCTCTGAGCCAAAGAGAAAAAATGCTGGAGAGTAGAAAGCACCTTTGATCACATCCCATCTTTTTTTATCGCTAATTATCTGATATGGTTGGAGACCCCACTGACAAGCTGGGCCAAGGTAATATTTGAGTCAAGTTAGGCTTGAAGAAGGTGTCACTGCCATGCCCATGCCCCTTGTCCCCAGAAGCCAGATCACATGACTTCACTTATCTGACTGGGCCATTAATCATTACCTGTCTGTATTCAGACAAGAGGCTGTTACTGTCTAGATCTTTCCCATATTTGCCTGATCATTTCACCCACACTAATGATACTTCTCACAGCATGAATGGAAATGAAGTATAGGAACCGCAGGCCTGTTTGATGGCTCCACATTCATGAAGGTAATTTAATTAACCAACTAGACTCTTAACTACAGAAGTACAGGAAAGAGGGCAGAGTTACCAATATTTCACTCCAAGAACCTCATTGATTTCAATAGCTGCTTTGCCCCTGGAAGAAGTCCTTAGTGAAGTCAGGTTGGTAAAATTTTACTTTCAGAAATCCTCAGTAAACCACCAAAGTGCTGGCATTCCTTTGTCACTATTCCCAAAGGACACCTGGCTATGTTTTGGAAAGCTCATGAGACTAAATTAGACATAATGTGTTCACATTCCAATTCTGACACTTCTGGTTGTTTTGACTCTTGGATTTTTTTAGCATTTTGAGATTAAATCTTCTCATTTGTAAAATGAGAATTAAAATGTCCTCTTCATAAGGGTACTTCTAGGATTAATGTGATAATAGGAGTAAAATATCCAATACAGTTCTTAGCACATAGTAGATGTGTTCAAATATTAAATATGCTGGGCACAGCGGTGCATGCCTGTTGTCCCTGCTGCTCAGGAAGCTGAGGCAGGAGGATAGCTTGAATCTAGGAGTTCCAGACCAGCCTAGGTAATGTAGCAAGATCTTGTCTCCTAAAAAAAGTTTTTAAATAAAGACATTAAATAATAGTCAGCTTAATTGCAGCAGTTCAAACATATCAGATGCTTTTCAAACCTCCAAATAATAGGAAGCTTAGAAACCATAGCATTTGAGGCCGGGCATGTTAGCTCACATCTGTAATCCCAGCACTTTGGGAGGCCGAGGCAGGTGGATCACCTGAGGTCAGGCGTTCAAGACCAGCCTGGCCAACATGCTGAAAACCCTTCTCTACTAAAAATACAAAAAAAATAGCCGGGCATGGTGGTGGGCGCCTGTAATCCCAGCTACTCAGTAGGCTGAGGCAGGAGAATCGCTTGAATCTAGGAGGCGGAGGTTGCAGTGAGCCAAGATCATGCCATTGCACTCCAGCCTGGGCAATGAGAGCGAAACTCCATCTAAAAATAAAATAAAACAAAATAAAAATAAAAATAAACCATAGCATTTGCAGAGCAATCTTAGACAGTACTGAGAGTCTACGATGTGCCAGGCATTATCTAGGGGTTGAGGATACAAGAATCAATAAGGTAATGTTCCATATATCAAGAAGTTTACCGTGTTAGAGAAGATGTTTAGTCTTTTTATGCTTATGTTTCACCATCTAAAATATAAGTTTAGTGATAAAATTTCTCTCTACCAGGTCTCAATATCTCTAGATTGTTAAAAGCACTTAAGGAAAAGAAAGTTTCTACCTATAAACCAAGCCTTAAAAGCAAGCATGAGCTCACATGTCCATAGCCCCCCCAAATCTCAAAGAAATCAAGAAATATCTGTATTCTGATTTTCTTTTCCTTTTGTGTATGTTAACCACAATTGCTTAAATTCTCTTATTTAACCTAGCAAGCACAGAAGAAAACAATTCTATTTGGGGAAAGTACAAAGTTTTGCAGATTAATGAAAAACATGTTTTAAACTATCTTCAAGGATGATGGTATAGTTTGGGTGAACTGTAGAAGATGCATCTCTATTTTTCCTAATTTTCATGAGGAACCTGTGCTTTTTATTACAGTGACCAGTACTTTGAGGGCAATGTCACAGCCCCTGACTATATGAAAAATGTCCTTGTTCTGACGCTGTCTCCTGGGAATTCCCTCCTAAATAGCTCTTTCTCCAGGAATCTATCACCTGTAAGCTATTATTTTATGTTATAGTATAAATTATATATTATTATTTTCTTTGTCAAGGGTAAGATAATTTTTCTCCATTTAGGACCCAAATTCTAAAATGAGCAATTATTTTTACTTGCTCCAATTCACTCAACAAATGTTAACTGAAACCAACTACATGTACAGCATTTTGAAACAGCAGGATCCCTATCAAAGCTCTTAACTATAGGTCACTCTGCTAGACTACAGAACAGTCCAACAGTGGACACATCTGCAACATTGGCATGAAAGTAACAATATGGAAAGACAGGAAGAAGCCCTGCTATTGAGGGTCAATCTTACACTTATAAGAGGTAGAAATTAAATAATGTAAAATAAAGCAAGAGTTACTGGAAAGTTCCCTACGTCCTAAAGCAAAATTTTCCTGTCGCTGATATTAAAATCCTACCTTTAGAAATGTGTATTCCTAGGTTAAGACATTGTCTTCCATTATAATTACGTTGACCATTGTCCAAATTTGCCCAGGAGAGTTTTGGTATATTCCTGTTATCCCACTATGCCATCTGGTTTAGCATTTGTGCAGAAAAAAGAGCCTCCATTTGGACACTAAATCATGGCCACCTTATTATAATGCAAGGCTCCTGATTCTGATAGTATATTGGGCTTTGTCAGTCCCTGTACTTTCATAAGATTAAATCTATTAGACGCATTCTGCCCACAGAGACAAACCATTGAGAGTAGGCTGGGATGGGAGGAAGAGGAAGAGGCAATGCTGATGACCTTAAACAACTTTGGGATGGCAAGTCAAGGGCCAGGCCCAAAAAGCTACAAAGAAAGATGGATACCTCTGGGGTGTCATAGTTTTTCCCAGCTAGAAGTTCTAAGTCCTCCCATTTACAACCGTGCCAAAATCAGGGACTGCATCCTCTTTTGGAGCTGGGTCTCAACTGGATCCTTTTTACCTCATGAAATGTTTTCAGCAAAAGAAACTGAAACCAATGAAAGTTTTATATTTCCTACAAATATAATTCTGATTGTAGTATCTGGATATCACTTGGCCGTCTTCACAGTTCTAGCAAAAATACGATTCTTTGCAAATGGGCAGTCCAACATGCCCAAGGTAATAGAATCCACTTGGTCTCAGTTCAGCAAGGGCTTTTAATTCATCACTCAGCCCTGTGAAGGTCACCATTCTCCAGCTGCCAAGGCACAGCAGTTCTGACCTTCTCCATTATTTTTCCCAGGGCAGGCATTTGGGGCATGAAGTAAAACCCAATCAGAATTGTATTCAAAGCAAGTTCAGTGGTATCATCCAATCAAAACTGCTCATGTTCCATTCAGAATACTTAAATGCAGGGATTGTTTTTGGTTTTTGATTTTTGGGTTTCTCTTTTGCACTTTAATACAAACAATCAACTACAAGCTAACATTATTTCTATGTAAAATCTTATAAGAATTATGAAAATGCTTCATGTTGCCTTTCCTGGTTGCATTTGTATGTTTTTCATCATGGGAATGAAGTATAACTGCTTATAGTTACTTCCCTCATTTTATTGATTCCAAGAGAAGACAGAATTGTGACATGGGATCATAAAGAATACTGACCCAAGGAAGAGTTTTTTTTTCTTTTCTTTTTTTTTTTGAGATGGAGTCTCACTCTGTCACCCAGGCTGGAGTGCAGTCGGATCTCGGCTCACTGCAATCTCCACCTCCCAGGTTCAAGTGATTCTCCTGCCTCAGCCTCTCGAGTAGCTGGAATTACAGGCATGTACCACCACAGCCGGCTAATTTTTTTGTATTTTTATAGAGATGGGGTTTCTGTGTATTGGCCAGGCTGGTCTCGAACTCCTGAACTCAGGTGATCCGCCCGCCTCAGCCTCCCAAAGTGCTGGGTTTACAGACGTGATCCACCTCACCCGGCCTCCAAGCAAGAGTTTTCTAAAAGTCTCCTTTAATAACAACCCTTCAATTCCCCTGGTATCCCTTTAACTTTCCAGTTACCCTGCTGATCCCAACAACCTTTTGTTCTAGGCTCAAGACAAGATTCTTTTTTGAAGGACCCATTTTAATATTTTCCTTTTTTTATTTAGACAAAACGAGACTTTGCTCTTGCCTACTTGAATGGAATCCTGCTCTTTGGACATATGCTGATGATATTTCTTGAAAATGGAGAAAATATTACCACCCCCAAATTTGCTCATGCTTTCAGGAATCTCACTTTTGAAGGTACTGGTCTACTAAGAGCAAATAACCCCAAGGTGAAGAAACATGGGCTTTCTGAGTGGATTTGGGGCAACAAAGAGGGTTTAGCAATAGATGATTCCACAGCTAAATCCCTTTGAACTTAACTGGATGCAAACATCAGTACATAAACTTTGAGGGTGCTGTTATTGATAACTGAACCCCAGTTTATGCTTCAGTCTTTTAGAATCTTTGGATGTCACAGAAAGAGCAGGTAGCACAGGTTCTGTACTTATGAACAAGCTCATCATAAGGCATTTTGAGCAGTAATGTCCTGACTGTGCTTGGAGACTAACAAGAGGATAAATATTTGCAGTTTGATTTGGGTCCTTCCATATCTCCTTTTCTATCCTTCAAGGATCTGGGACCCTGTGTTAAACCTTTAGCTATCAAAACTCCACAAAATAATACCCTCCAGAACAACACGAACCTCCTGAACTGCATGGATCAATGTTGCCCTTTCCTACAAGTCCCTAGTGAAACTCCCGTCTTTCATTTCCCAGATCTCATCCTGAGACTATGAAGAAATTTTCCTCTAAATGTAATATATACTAAGTCAAAGACAAATGATAGTGGCCTTTTCTAACTTGCCTCAGAGTCTTACTCTATGAAACCTTTGTTTTACTGCAGTGTAAGTGACTTTCTCTGTAGGCTTCAGAGGACAGCATTAGGACTGAGGGCTGCACCAGTGGCTATGGTGTATGACAATGGCAGGAAGAGATCAATTCTGCTTCACTGAAGTTGCAGGGAGGGAGACACAGTAATTTGTTGGTCATCCCATGTGTCCCAAGTTCTACCAGGCACTTTATATGCATTCTTAATTTCCTCACTTCCATGACCACAGTTGAGCATTTTAATGGATTAGCACAGGCTTAACATTTGGCTTAACGTTTAACTAGGAAACAAACAAATGTTTGTTCCCACCACCTACCAGCTGTACGACCCTTAATATCTCTGACTAAATAAATTATTTCTCACCAATATAATGGAGATAATAAGTTTCTACATCATGATATTCCAGGAAGAATAATATGATAATGCATATAAATCACTTAGCACAGAGCCTGGTATATCGTAAACAGGAAATAAATGTTCATTGTTATGTTGAACCATGTGTCGTTGCTAATTTGATCACTTTTTTTTTACCTAAATAGTTTTATCTTATATTGCTATTTAATAGATGACAAAACTGAAACTCAGAAAACTTAAGTAATTTTATCCAATGTCTTCAGCAAACGAGTGACAGTGAAAAAATTTTGATCTTCCTACAATCTATGTTAAGATTGTGCAGTGACCCTATGCACTATGCTAGGAGTTCAGGAAATATTCTTAGCAAAAATGTATCACTAATAATCGAGGGACTTATTGACTCATTACATTTAGTGCCACCCTAAATGCAATGAAAAGGTTTTTTGTTTTTTCTAAATAAATACATCTCCCATAAAAATGCCCTCCAGAGATCTCTGGGCCAAGAAGCCAATCCTGGTGCCATCTGATTAGACTATTAATGTCAACAATGTTTTCAGTAAATTTGAAACAGAGCTATTTGAACCCATTTTACACTCTTCTGTCATGATCCAACTTATCTGTCAGGCAAAAATCAACAATGGCCTCTAACATACTCTGATCTTGCCCTAGGGTATGACGGTCCAGTGACCTTGGATGACTGGGGGGATGTTGACAGTACCATGATGCTTCTGTATACCTCTGTGGACACCAAGAAAGTATGTCTCACTGCTTATCAGAAAATGCAAGGTGCTGTGACTGGGTGAGGAGGGATAACTTGGAAGAGGAGCACTAGCAAAGGAATTAGAGAAATTATGTTTAAGATCTAAAGACAGTTCATTTCAACTTCACAATTACGCCCCACTTAGGGTAGTATTCCTTAAGCATTTTGACCCATAAAACTTCTTACTCAGAATATCCACTGTATTTACTATTAATATATCTATACCTCTATATCTATATCCATGTAGATAGGTATAGATATTTTAAATATCCACCCAGAGTAAATTACATAATATAACAACCAGACTATTGATGGGATACCAATGAGAGGATCACAAGTCTTTCCTAAGAATTGTTTACTCATTTTCACAACTAAAGATTTCAGTGAAATATTCCCTGTTATCTCCATTTGAACTCTCAGGAAAATCATTAAATGTGTAAACCTGAGCCCCACATAAACAGCCCTGTAATGCTATGCTTTTATTCATATTATATTCACTTTTTTTTCCTCACCAAATAGTAGGTTCTTTAAAGAAAAGAAGTGGTCTACTCACCTCTCCATCTTTTCAGTGCATAGCTTCTTATCTGGCACACCATTGATGGCTGGTCAGCATTTAGTCACAAACAAACAAACAAAAACAAAAAACAAAAACACCTGTCTTCATGTCATCCAATGTTATATCCATCCAAACTACAAAAGCCGCTGTTCCAGCCAACCAAGTGGTCAGTAAAAAGGTTTATATAGGAGGTCAGGTCCTGACATAACATAAAATTTATTCATTTTTTTTTTCATTTTCCAATGTGAGTGTTATGACAGCCTAAGTCATATACTAAATGTGTATATCAACCCAGCTTTGTAAAAGATATCTGCAATGGAAAATGTGAAAAGCTAGAGAAAAGATTTCCAGGTTGAGAAAGCTAAACCAGAAATTTGCTAGCAGCATTCCATAAATGTAATTTGTAGTTTCTAGATACTATATTGAACCTTCAATATAATGTTATGTTTAGCATACATTCCATAAGAATACCTTAACATAAGATCCCATCAATATTTCAGCTACTAATAGCAATTACAAAGGTACATGCATTCCTCTCTGAGTTATTTGCATCTGGGATGATGCCCATGATCTTCATAGAGAAAGGCAGAAACTTGTGAGATCTAATGTCAGTCTCATAACTATACTTCAAAATGGAAAATGTTGCCCTGTGCATTTATTCTCTCTATAAGCAAATTCAGTTGAATTTTTCAATAATGTAATATCATCAGTTGTGCTATATAACATGTATATTTGGGGAAATCAGAGATCTTCTCAAAATGTAAGGTTAAAGGGATGATAAACTATATCCAGGATAGGTCTCAATAGAGACTCAATATGCCACATCCCAATATAAAGGAAAAAGAAAGAAAGAGTAAAGTTATGAAAATATAACATTGGGCTGGGTGCAGTGGCTCACCCCTGTAATCCTAGCGCTTTTGGAGGCTGAGGCAGGCGGATCACTTGAGGGGGTTTGAGACCAGCCTGGCCAACATGGTAAAACCCCGTCTCTACTAAAAATACGAAAATTAGCTGGGCATGGTGGTGCATGCCTGTAATTCCAGCTACTTGGGAGGCTGAGACAGGAGAGTCACTTGAACCTGGGAGGCAGAGGTTGCAGTGGGCCAAGATCACACTACTGTACTCCAGTCTGGCTGACAGAGCAAGACTCTGTCTCAAAAAAAAAAAAAAAAAAAAGAAAGAAAGAAAATATAACTTTGTTGTCCGGAACATTTTGAGATTTTGAGGGTACACTGGTAAATTTAAAAGGATGGTCATTGATATAGTTTGGCTGTGTCCCCACCGAAATCTCAACCTGAATTGTGTCTCCCAGAATTCCCACGTGTTGTGGGAGGGACCAGGGGAGGTAATTGAATCATGGGGGCTGGTCTTTCCCGTGCTATTCTCATGATAGTGAATAAGTATCACGAGATCTTACGGGTTTATCAGGGGTTTCCACTTTTGCTTCTTTCTCATTCTCTCTTGCTGCCACCAATGTAAGAAGTGCGTTTCACCCTCCACCATGATTATGAGACCTCGCCAGTCATGTGGAACTGGAAGTCAAATTAAACCTCCTTTTCTTCCCCAAAAAAAGAGAAAAAAAAAATTTTTTCCAGAGGTTTCCTGGACTCACAGTTCCACATGGCTGAGGAGGCCTTGCAATCATGGTGGAAGGTGAAAGGCACATCTTACATGGTAGCAGGCAAGAGAGAATGAGAGCCAAGTGAAAGGGGAAACCTCTAATAAAACCGTCAGATCTCGTGAGACTTATTCACTACCACGAGAATAGCAGGGGAAAGACCGGCCCCCATGATTCAATTACCTCCCCTGGGTCCCTCCCACAACACATGGGAATTCTGGGAGATACAATTCAAGTTGAGATTTTGGTGGGGCACAGCCAAACCGTATCAGTCATCTTTCAGATCTCCCTTACAAAATTGACTCAATATATGCAGCAGTAATTTAAGGATATATTAATATTTCCATTGGCAAATTACTTGAAAATGAAAGCTTTTATTTTAGAAACTAATTAATGCCATGTACAACAAAAGTATATTAGAGCCAAGGAACAGAAGAGATTAGAAAATTAAGTAATTGATAGACGTTAAGAAATGTAGTTATTTCAGGGTCCCTTGACATGTATCAAAATGACATAATGGATTTTAGCTCTGATGCATTTTCTTGAGAGCTTTTTTCAAAAGCAACTTAATATTGTGGAAAACACTAGTCTTTCATTTATCATGTGACTTGGAGCTAGCCATTTAATATTTCTTAGCCTCTAACATTTGAAAAATGAAAGACGAACTGATTCACTAAAGGCCCACAGAATCTGTGCTGGACAGACAGGAGTTAATGGTGTAGTGTATGAGCATAAAGAAATAGGAAACTAATTGGTCCATCTGAAGTTATATCTGTGTTCATGCTGGGAACCAATAAATGATCCTAACTAGCTGGTTAACAGTTGCCTTTTTTCACTGAGAAGTGTTATGGAAATCAAGTATCATTGAGTAGAATCATTAATCTCACTAGAATTTGTTATGTTTTACTGTTTATCCTTTTTCTTTTTTGTGCCCTGACACAGTACAAGGTTCTTTTGACCTATGATACCCATGTAAATCAGACCAATCCTGTGGATATGAGCCCCACCTTCACTTGGAAGAACTCTAAACTTCCTAATGATATTACAGGCCGGGGTAAGATATCTCTAATGAATTTTCTCTCCCTGACACTGTTTTCCTGGTAAGAAAAGTAAAGTCTATTGTTTATGTAATTAGCCTGTGCTTTTTGCTGTGTTTTGTCTGCTGTCCCAGTTTGATTTGCTGGGTTTGTAAATGTGGTCTTTACTTCCCTGCACAATGAATGATATTATAGTTCTGATTCAACAGTGATTTCTGGCCAGGCATGGTGGCTTATGCCTGTAATCCCAGCACTTTGGGAGGCCAAGGCGGAAAGACTGCTTAAGCCTAGAAGTTTCAGACCAGCCTGGGCAACATGGTGAAACTCCGTCTTTACCAAAAATACTAAAAAAAAAAAAAAAAAAGTTACCCAGGCATAGTGGTGCGCACCTGTGGTCCCAGCTACTTGGGAGGCTGAGGTGGGAGGACTACTTGAGCCCAGGAAGTCGAGGCTGCAATGAGCTATCTTTGTTCTACTGCACTCCAGCCTGGGCAACAGAGTGAGATCCTGTCTCAAAAAAGAAAAAAAAAAAGAAAGAAAGAAAACGTTCTTATTCTAATTTAGCTATACCTATCTTTAAAATATGTCCTACCATTTGACATAAATTATTCCGCAGAAAACCAGGTTTGACAACTGGCAAAAATGAGCCATATATTCTTACTCCATTTACATTTTACTGCAATAAGCTAAAAGGTTGTGTATTTCAGCAAGAAATACTTGAACGTATCAGGCTGAGGGGTGACCAGTGATCCTGGCCTTTACAGTCTCCCCCGTTCCCTCCCTGGACACATATTTGGGTTGCAATGATAGTTACCCACCTACTTAAGATTACGTCCTATCATGTCATGAATAGCCCTAACATGACTTGGCCAGCTTTCACCCGTGCAAGCTGCACACTGACCATCAGCAGCAGGCAGGGCCAGTCAGGATCTCCTGGGCAACGACGCCTCAGGACAATCTGTCCATGACTGGCTTGGCCAGGGCTTGCCATAATGAGAGGTAATTCCATGTGACTAGGAAAAATCTTTAAGAAAAAGTCTTTAATCTGGACAGATATTTAGCCCAAAGATTAAAAAAAAAAAGTAGAAACATGATCTATAAAATTATTTAGAGCCAAGCGTGGTGGCTCATGCCTGTAATCCCAGCACTTTGGGAGACCGAGGTGGGAGGATTGCTTGAGGCCAGAAGTTCAAGATAGCCTGGGCAACACAGTGAGATCCCATCTCTACAAAAATTTATAAATTAAGGCTGGGAGTGGTGGCTCACACCTGTAATCCCCGCACTTTGGGAGGCTGAAGTGGGCGGATAATGAGGTCAGGAGTTCAAGATCAGCCTGACCAACATGGTGAAACTCTGTCTCTACTAAAAATACAAAAATTAGCTGGGCATGATGGTGCGTGCCTATAATCCTAGCTACTCAGGAGGCTGAGGCAGGAGAATCGCTTGAACCTAGGAGGCAGAGGTTGTTGTGAGACAAGATCACACCACTGCACTCCAGCCTGGGGAACAGAGCAAGACTCCATCTCAAAAAAATATATATATAAATTAGTGCATGTAGAGGTGCATACCTGTGGTCCCAGCTACTCAGGAGGCTGAGGTGGGAGGATCACTTGAGCCCAGTAAGTTGGGGCTGCAGTGAGCCATGATTGTGCCACTGCACTCCAGCCTGGATGACAGAGCAAGACCCTGCCTCAAAAAAAAAAAAAAAAAATTAGAAAATTATGATATATTCACAAATGGAGCATCAGGCAACCAATTAAAAATAATTATTTACAAAGAATGTTAAATGACATGGGAAAACTTATGATGTAAAGTAGTAGAAAAGTACAGCTTCTTATTTAATGAGATTCTAACTTTGTAAAACAATGCATAGAAATAAGACTGGAAAGAAATATGTTAAACTGTTAAGAGTGCTGTCCTCTGAGTGATGGGATCCTGGAAGATTTTTTTTGCTTTATTCTATTTTTCTGAATTTTCCAAAATTTCCACAATGACTCTGTATTAGTTTCTTATTTTCAAAAAGTATTAAAAATTGTAAGCTACAAATATTTTTATACCAGCCCCGCTCTACAGCCAGAAACTCTGAAAGTTTGATCTGATATAAAGGGAACATTTCTGGTTTGAAGGGCTTGCTTGTGTCAGAGCTATACCTGCGTTTCTAGTTTTCTTTCACTCCATGAGTCAAATTAAGTCCAAAATGATTCCTGTACTTTTATCCAACAGGTATTAGCAGCTGATTAACGCAATGAGGGAGGGGGGAATGAAGATGGCATTCTCCTAGACAATAAGCAATCCTAAGCTGACTTCAGATTTATTGCTATGATTGCTTTTTAAAGTCGAGTTTTATTTAATAAGCTTTTAAAACTATTTCTGGAACCCATCTTCGAGCTTTCTAGTTTTAAACCAAACTTGACTTCTGAAATATATCTCTTTTCTCATGGGCTTCTGCAACTCTCAACTTCTTCCTTTTGTAACTTTTTGAGTTCAAATTACTTTTTCTTTCTTCTTAATTATAACTGTCAGTGACAAAGTTAGGTTTGTGTTTTTAATGTATTTCCTTTAAGTTTTTTGGTATTTTGGTTATTCAATAGGTCTGTGATTTCTAAAGTGCTGAACTTCTCAAAAAGTACTTTTTGAGAGAGTTCTCCTTACTTAAAACAGATCACATTAAATATTCATACTATATCCTACAGGGACGTTATATTATCCTGAGCAACTTTACTTCAGCCTCAGTTAACTAACAACCTCAGTTAGCCAGAGCTTTTCAATACTTAACTGTTACTTACTACATTTAGCTCTAAACTTTACCAATGAAGCAATAATATAGGAGTTAAAAAGAAATTATTTAGGCAGGTAGCGAGGGTACAGGAGTCCTCAGTAAGGCTTTTTCTTTTCTTTTCTTTTTTTATTATTATTATACTTTAAGTTTTAGGATACATGTGCACAACATGCAGGTTTGTTACATATGTATACATGTGCCATGTTGGTGTGCTGCACCCATTAACTCGTCATTTAACATTAGGTATATCTCCTAATGCTATCCCTCCCCCCTCCCCCCTCCCCCCAGGCTTTTTCTTTTCTTACTTTTTTTTTTTTTTTGGAAACATTGTCTGGCTCTGTCACCCAGGCTGGAGTACAGTGGTGCAATCTTGGCTCACTGCAACCTCTGCCTCCCGGATTCAAGCGATTCTCCTGCCTCAGCCTCCTGAGTAGCTGGAATTACAGGTGCTTGCTGCCACGCCCGGCTAATTTTTGTATTTTTAGTAGAGACAGGGTTTCGCCATGTTGGGCAGGCTGGTCTCGAACTCCTGACCTCACGTGATCTGCCCGCCTCGGCCTCCCGAAGTGCTGAGATTACAGGCATGAGCCACGGCGCCCAGCGAGGCTTTTTCTAGCAAAAAGCAGCCTGAAAAGCTGAGCTGCAAGCATAAATAAGCAAGCTGGAAGCTTGCATAGATGAATGCCCGCAGCTGTACTAAAAGCCAGATCCACCCAATACAGCGATTTCCCCTCCCTTTTCTTTGTAGCCACGTTTGGGGGTGTCATTGTGCCGGCCGGGTAAAGCCACATGTGTGGATGTCATGGGGCCAAGCCAGAGGCCACATTTGCATAATAAAACATTAGGGTGAGAGGACCAGTTTCTTCGAGGGCTATGTAAATGGCACACTGGTCAAACCAATCCCCTGGGCCCTATATAAATCAGACACCGCCTCCTCAAGCCTCCCTATATAACCTACTACTTCCCACCACAAGCAGGGTTTTTTCCCTTCAGAGCCCTCCTACCTCTCTACCGGTGAGCTGTTCTCTTCTTTCCTGCCTATTAAAGTTTCCGCTCCTTAACCCGCTCCGTGTTTGCGTCTGTGTCCTTTATCTTCTCGTCACGAGATGATGAACCTTGGGTATGTCTTCAGACAATAAAGCCGCTTCAGCAACTCAACCTTTGAAATAGTATAGAAATAAGATATGCATGACTGGAACTTTCATCTGTGTGTACACAGCTACTAAGTAACAAAACATTTCACCAGGAGATTACACCATCCCTGTTCATTCATTTATTTAACAAAGATATTTACTTAATGCCAGACAATGTTCTGAGCACCTGGGAAATAGCAATGGACAATGCAGATTTGGGGCCCCTCCTCATCCAAGTCCTCAGCATCTGCTTCCTGTATCACAACAATGACTTCCAACCGACTTCCTGCATTAGTCCTGCCCACTTCCGTCCAACCCATCCTGCTACCAGAAAGAAAGCACAAGTCCAATCATGTCACTGCACTGTTGCTAACATGTCAATTGGCAACTCTGCTTTACCTACAGAATACAGTCCAAATTACTTAATACAGCACAAAGTGCCCGTAATCTCCCTACTTCTTATCTTTTACTCACCTATCCCTTCCCCATGCTCTCAGCTTCCTCCCTACTTCCTTAAAGCATCATGCAAATTTATGCCGCTGTGTCCTTATTTATGCTGCTCCCTCTGAATAGAATTTATCACTTCTCCATAGAGGTGGGAAACATCTACTCAAGTTCAAGATTTAACCGGAATCTCAACTTTCCTTAGCTTTTTTTTTTTTTTTTTTTTTGAGACGGAGCCTCGCACTGTTGCCCGGCCTGGAGTGCAGTAGTGCGATCTCGGCTCACTGCAACTTCCGCCTCCCAGGTTCAAACGATTCTCCTGCCTCAGCATCCCAAGTAGCTGGAACTGATTACAGGCACCTGCCACCGCAGCCGGCTGATTTTTATATTTTTAGTAGAGACGGGGTTTCACCATGTTGGCCAGGCTGGTCTCGAACTCCTGACCTCGTGATCCACCCGCCTTGGCTTCCCAAAGTGCTGGGATTACAGGTGTGAGCCACCGCGCCCCCCCAGGGCTTATTCTTTATTCATATCTCCTTGCCCCAACACAGTGCCTTGGAATGAATAAATGAATGAATGAATGAATGACATGAGATAACTGAATATATTTCTACTCTGGACTCCAGCACTCATCTATACTCTGTTAATTTCAGTCAATTTATTTCTCTTTTCTAAGTGTGAGTTTCTTCCCCTGTTAAATCAAGAAGTTTATCAGGTTCCTTCCAACCGTAATATCATACGACCTTGAGGTTATAAACTCATTCATTGTGAGATGAGTTAAATAGAATGTGATAACGACAGCAGCCACCAGAAGGCAGCAGAAGCTTAACCTTGGAATTTAGAACGTGATACTGCGTTTTTATCTAAAAGGCAAAACTAAAAAGCATGTTTAATTAAAAATGACTACATTTAAATAGTATATTGAAATACTATATATAAATATTATAATTATATCTAGTACAGTGCGATGTTCGTACTGTAAGAGGCAGAGAATTGAGGTGGGCTGAGGAGTCCCCATATTCCTTCCAGTTTATACTCTAGTTTAGGGGATGTGCAATTTTGATAGACCAGTGAGTGGGATTATCTACACTGTTGAAAATGTATTTCTTGTACTCACTTTTATTTTCTGTCTGGGGTTTAGGGCGTGAGAATGGTGGGAGTGGCAATGGTGGTGATAGTGATGGAAGTGGTGATTGTAGTAACAAACAGAATTCACCAGCTAAATGTGCCCATAATGCAAGTTCAACTCCAAAGTGTGAATTTATTTCTGCCCAGATGAGAGTAGAAATCCAAAGTTCACATTTTCGGCACTGAAAATTTCCCCTGAACACAAAACAAGGTAATAGAGGCAAAGTCACATGTTTGCAAAGCATAAACCCTTCAAATTCAGCCCTTATACAAAGGAGCTCTAGTATTTACCCCAAGCTAAACCATCTACTTCAGAAGGACATAATATGATTAAACAAAAACAGTTTTAAAATACATGTGACATGAGACCCCTAATGGCACAGGAGTCTTTCTTTATGAATTTATTTATGTATTTTAATGTCCAAGCACCTTCTCCTCGCCTCTTCTCAGGCAATAAGATGACCAGGGCCAGGTTTTTCTTCTATTATTTTTTATTAGCCATTTTTACTGATACTTTACCACATACCAGGTCTTGTGCTGGGTGCCAAAGGTATAAGGATGAACAGGAATGAATAAGTAGGACATGGACTGTGCCCCTAGGAGTTTAGATTATGGTGCCATGATAGAGAATACGGTGTGAAAGTTTAGGATTCTGCTTTCATAAAGAGGTCCTAATACCTCCTTTTCGGGGCACCTACATCAATTATATTTTAGTACAGAAAAATTCACACATGGCTGGGCACAGTGGCTCACGCCTGTAATCCCAGCACTTTGGGAGACCAAGGTGGGCGGATCATCTGAGGTCAGGAGTTCAAGACCAGCCTGGCCAATATGATGAAACCCCACCTCTACTAAAAATACAAAAAATTAGCTGGACGTGGTGGCGTGTGCCTGTAATCCCAGCTACTTGGGAGGCTGAGGCAGGAGAATCTTTGAACCTGGAGGGAGGAGGTTGCGGTGAGTCGAGATCGTGCCATTGCACTCCAGCCTGGGCAAAAAGAGCGAAACTCTGTCTCAGAAAAAGAAAAAGAAAAATTCACACACATGATTTTAAAATCCAGTAGCAGAGGTGTTCGTAATGGAAAGTGAATGTGCCTGATCCCACCTCTGTGCCTCTCTGCTCTCTCAGTCACTTCTGCTTTTAGTGTTTTGCATATCTAAATAATATGCTTCTATTTCTTGATTTATAAGCTTTAGCAGTTATCTATTAATTTTTTGTATTGATACATGAAGATTTAGCTCATCTTCACTAGTCCTCTTTCTCACTTCTTCCCATATAGTTATATCTTTTTTGTCGTTACAATTATTGAACACCTTTTTCATTTTAATTAATATGCATGAGCTTCTAGTGTTGTCCTATCAATTGTATATAAAATATCTTGCCTCCCACTTTGTAAGATGAAGATGTTAGTGCCACAATTCTTTCTTCTACCTCCTTCCCATCTCCAAAATTCTCCTATATTTTTCTTTGCCAGGGTTGATATTTATTTGGTAACCAAAATAAAGACCTCTGTTCTTTGCCTATAATTTGATTCTATAAGTTGAAAACAAGGAAGCATTTTCATTATGTGAATATTATTTATATAAAGCTAAATTGTATACCGTGATAACATCTTAAGGAAACATTTTCATTATGTGAATATTATTTATATAAAGCTAAATTGTACACCGTGATAACATTTTTTTTTTTTTTTGAGACGGAGTCTCACTGTGTCGCCCAGGCTGGAGTGCAGTGGCGCAATCTTGGCTCTCTACAACCTCCACCTCCTGGGTTCAAGCGATTCTCCTGCCTCAGCCTCCCGACTAGCTGGGATTACAGGCACCCGCCACCACGCCCAGATAATGTTTTGTATTTCCAGTAGAGATGGGGTTTTGCCATGTTGGCCAGGTTGGTCTCGAACTCCTGACCTCAGGTGATCCGCGCTTCAGCCCCCTAAAGTGCTGGGATTACAGGTATGAGCCACCGCGTCTGGCCAACATCTTTCTATATAGCCCCAATGTCTCCCTTTCGTACCACAAAGGAAAATTGATTTCTCTCCTTTTTTAATACCTAATTCTCAAAGTCAGGGCACATTTTGCTTTGTTTCATTTTTGGACTATGCCTTCCTTGAACATTTTTTCCTTAGAATTCCTGATTGGGTTTCTCTTTTCTTTCCTTGCTGTATAAAGAAACATGTCTTCTTCACCATACTCCTATCACTTTCCAGCTTCTTACACATTCTGTCTATTGCTTGGAATCTATTCCATTTTTTCTTCTTGAACCTATTGACTTCCTAATAGGGATTCATTGCGGCATATATGAACCACAACTTTCCCATGCAGTCTTTTTGTTGCTGTCCTTCTCCGTGTAGGAGTCTTCCTTTGCATACTCAGACACTGCTTCAGTGCTTCCTTGGGTTGGATCCACATTTTCCTGGATTCCACTTACTCTTCTGAGAGTCTCTCAACTTACTCCATCTATACAACTCCACCCACACACTAGTGTTCTAGTAAATAAAATCCCGTTCTTCATTGACTTCCCTCACTAACCCAGGAGAGCTTGGAAAGAACCAGCATGGAACACTGTCACTTAATATTCTATACTGACTTACTTTTCTTCCAGCATGTGCTCTGTATTTAAAAACAAGTTGTCTCAGTTGGGTATTGTGGCTCATGCCTGTAATCCCAGCACTTTGGGAGACTGAGGCGGGTGGATCGCTTGAGGCCGGGAGTTCATGACCTGCAACATGGCAAAACCCCATTTCTACAAAAAATATAAAAATTAGCTGGGCATGGTGGTGCATGCCTGTAATCCCAGCTTCTCGGGAGGCTGAAGCAGGAGAATCACTTGAACCAGGGAGGCAGAAGTTGCAGTGAGCCAAGACTGTGCCACTGCACTCCAGCCTGGATGACAGAGTGAGACTCTGTCTCAAAAAGAAAAAAAAAAAATATATCTCATCCTCTATGAACCTTTCTTAGGTATATTGATTTCAAGGACACCAGGTAGACTTCTACCACCAACTTTTTTGTGTGTGCTACAAACTATTTTATGTTTGTGTAACATTTGGTGATTCCTATTAGAAACAGTAGAGCTGTATATGCTGTCAGAATAGCCAAAATTAAGCCACCTTCCCTGGGTACAATGCCAGACAGCCTGTTCAGAGAGTAGGGACACAGGACTTATATTATCAGAGAGAAATTAATAAAAGATAAATTTTTTTAAAGGGTTCTCTTTTCCCTAACCCAAATTACATTGTGCAGCTAGAATCTTGGAAATGCTTTTGCTCTCTTGTCAAAGGTCCTTCCTAACACATTTTCTGCCACAGGCCCTCAGATCCTGATGATTGCAGTCTTCACCCTCACTGGAGCTGTGGTGCTGCTCCTGCTCGTCGCTCTCCTGATGCTCAGGTACAGCCGCCTCTATCTTGCCTGTGTTCGGTATCCAGAGAGGCAGGGAGGAAAAGTGGGAGAGGTCTGTTGTCTGTTGATGATGATGAATATTCACAAAGAGGCCTGCAGACTGACCTAAGATAATGAAAACATTCTGCATCAAAGACTATCTGAAGGGCAGAATATTATTGAGTGAATAGATTAGGGCTTTGGAGCCAAAGATGCCTGAACTCAAATCCCAGTTCTTTGAGTTACTAGTTCTGTGGTCTTAAGCATGTTACTTAGCAACTTAAACAGGTAACTTAGCTTCAATTTATTCATCTGAGCTGTTGCAAGGATTAGAAATGGAACATGTATACAAACTACCATATAATAAGCATATACAGATGACAATAGTATTTTTATTATGTTGGTATATTGTGGGAGACATCAAACTCATTAAATTACATATTTAGGCTGGGAGAGGTTTTAGAAACAATTTATTCCAAATCTCCTATTTTAGCCTGAGGAAAGAGAACCCAGAAAGTCAAATGGCTTCTCTAGAGTCTTATCACCAGGTAGTGGGTGGGGCCAGAACTAGAACTCAAGCCTTCTCACCGTCAGTTCCATGATTTTTCTGCTCAACTTGGGTCTGCCAAATGCCTAGCCAGAGACATTGTGTGTACTAAGAAATATTTGTTGAATACATAAATGAGTGAGTAAATACCACACTACCTCCTAATCTGCATATGTTAAACGCCAAACTTATAATACCATATTATATTACCAGGTTCACTTGCACTTCCTAGCTAAACAAGACAAGTTTTATCTGTGTATTACACACTTCAGTCTGTATGTCATTATACTTTCTCATGTGAACGTCCAGCCTGCCATATACTGGTTGATGTTTTCTCCAGAAAAGGAAGTAGACTATTTTCTTCAATCTGACAACACTGCTTGGCTCCTATAACTGTGTTGCTCAGAAATATAGGTGATGGTCTAAAACGTGTGGTGACCATTTAGTGAAGAGTGAGAAGAAACCAACATTTCCCCCCAAAAGCAAGTCTAAATGGGAATCAGTTTAAGATGAGGTGAATCACAAGATCAAAGATAATAACAGGTGTTTCTCATTGTCTCTAAATGTGGGAGGCAGAGATGGGGCTTCCTAATGGCCAGTGCAATACTAGGCCCATGAGGGGGCCTGGCAGACAGGTGGTACACATGCAATTTGCCATTATAATAGCTTATGCAAGAAAACTAGCAAACCATTTAAGAAATCTCCTAATTCAGTATGAATGACAGTTGGCTCCGCTGGGTCCCAAGAGTCTCCCAGGGTACAGAGGTGAGAACCCAAGAGCCTTTAAGGTCTTGATATTCATCCTACTTGCCTCCAGGTCTTAGGGTCAGTAATATGCTATTTTACATGCACTTACTCGAAGAATATTCAGACTTAGATGGAAGCATACGAAAAGAATAATCATTTCTGCTTAGGGGACATTAAGGAAGACATGGCCTTGAGAAGGTGAGTATGAGTTTGTCAAATAACCAAAAAGCAAAGGCAAACTTGGGACAAAACAGGTCAATAGAAAAGAATATCAGTTCCAGAATCAGATACAAGCAAGAACTTATAATATGACAAAGATGACAGTATGTGACAGCTAAGAAATAATGTTGGTGGCCGAACACGGTGGCTCACACCTGTAATCCCAGCACTTTGGAAGGCCGAGGTGGGTGAATCCAGAGGTCAGGAGTTCGAGACCATCCTCTGGCCAACACGGCGAAACCCCATTTCTACTAAAAATACAAAAAGTTAGCTGGGCATGGTGGCAGGTGCCTCTAATCCCAGCTACTCAGGAGGCTGAGGCAGGAGAATCTTGAACCCGGAAGGCGGAGGTTGCAGTAAGCTGAGATCACACCACTGCAGTCCAGCCTGGGTGACAGAGTGAGACTCCATGTCAAAAAAAAAAAAAAAAAGAAAC
Source organism: Pongo pygmaeus (assembly GCF_028885625.2). Lineage (NCBI taxonomy): Eukaryota > Metazoa > Chordata > Mammalia > Primates > Hominidae > Pongo > Pongo pygmaeus. The sequence goes on along the minus strand of NC_072383.2, from coordinate 15,109,797 downwards.
GATGTTGGTAAAGTAGGCTTTCCACGTGTAAAAAACAAAATTAAAACAGGTAACTTGCTTCAATTTCTTCATCTGAGCTGTTGTAGGGATTAGAAATGGAACATGCACACAAACTAACATATAATAAGCATTATATAAATGAAAATAGTTATTTTTATTATTAGTTGTATTATGTTGTATTTTATTATTATTATATATCTAAAATAATACACAAAGACACAGTTTAGTCTATGTGAAGTTTCAAATGTTAATGCATAGTTTATGTGGAGTTTTAAATGTTTGATTATGTAAAAATCAAACTTAAAACTTAGAATAAATTAATAAAAATGACTTTTTAAAATTATTTTATTTTTTTGAGACCGAGTCTCACTCTGTCACTCAGGCTGGAATGCAGTGGCGCCATCTCGGCTCACTGCAACCTCCGCCTCCTGGGTTCAAGCAATTCTCGTGCCTTGGCCTCACTAGTAGATGCAATTACAGGTGTGTACCACCACAGCTGGCTAACTTTTGTATTTTTAGTAGAGATAGGGTTTCACCACATTGACCAGCCTGGTCTCAACTCCTGACCTCAAGTGATCCCCCGCCTTGGCCTCCCAATGTGCTGGGATTATAGGTGTGACCCACTGTGCTTGTCCAATAAAAATGACTTTATGATCTCAGTTTAGGAAAGTACTTCTCAGTCAAGACAAAAAAGGAAAAGTCGAAGAAAAAATACATAAATATGACCACAATAAAATCAAAACTTTCTGTAAAACGAAGTTAAAGGAAGTAATAAACTAGGAAAAGGTATTTGAAAAATAAAAGGACAAAGGATTTATTTCTCAAAATATATTAAGAACTTATGTAAGTTAACAAGGATAAGAAAAAGATACACAGTAGGAAAAAATGAGCAAAATTATAAATACATAATTCTATATAATTCTGAGTCTATATACTCTATTAAATAGCTAGATAATATTTGAAAGGATAATATCACTTGTAATCAAGAAAATGCAAAGTAATGCAATAATGAAACACTGTTTCGCCTTCATCATAAAGGTTAAAAAAAGTTTATCAATAGCAAATGTTGACAAGAATATAGAAAATAGGAATTCTCAAGATAAGGAGGTAAATTAATTGATAACCATTGCTTTGGGAAGCAATTTGGTGATATCTGTAAGGTTGAAAGTGTACATCCTCTATAGCCCAAGAATTCTGCTTCATCTATACCAGCAGTCCCAGACATTTTGACACCAGGGACTGGTTTCGTGGAAAACAATTTTTGGGGGTAGGGGGAGTTTTGGGATGAAACTATTCCACCTCAGATCATCAGGCATTAGTTAGATTCTCATAAGGATAAGGAGTGCACAACCTGGATCCCTCACATGTGCAGTTCTCAACAGGGTTTGCAGTCCTGTGAGTATCTAACGCCACTGCTGATGTGACAGGAGGCGGAGCTCAGGTGGTAATGCTGACCTCTCACCTCCTGCTGTGCAGCTTGGTTCCTAACAGGCCACGGACCAGTACCGGTCCATGGCCCAGGGGTTAGGGGCCTAATCCCCAACCTACACTATCTGGGGACTGATACTATCTGAAGGAAACTATACATTTTTAACATTTTGTAGTTGAGATAGGTGTTGTTACATTTTCTCTGTACTTTTCCACTTTCTTTAAACATATTTTTTGAAAAGGCACAGATGAGTAAGAGGAACTGGCTTATTTAGGGATCTGGTGTATTCTTTATGGTTTAAAAATTAACATTTTTGCCTCTCAACGTCACCAACTTTACATTTTTTTCCTGTATTTTTTCCTCACGCCTTCTATGTCATCAGTTTAAATCCTTTACTATCATGAAGGACTGCCTTAGTGAAAAACCTGGGAAAGTGAAGTGAAAAGAAAAGAAAGACTAGGAAACAGGGGTCCCCAATCCCCAGTCCATGGCCTGTTAGGAACCGACCGCACAGCAGGAGGTGAGCAGCGGGTGAGCGAGCGTTACCGCCTGAGCTCCCCCTCCTGTAGGATTAGTCAGGGCATTAGATTCTCATAGGAGCATGAACCCTATTGTGAACTGCGCAGGCAGGGGATCTAGGTTGCACACTCCTTATAAGAATCTAATGCCTGATCTGAGGTGGAACAGTTTCATCCTGAAACCACTCCCTGCCACCTCCATGGAAACATTGTCTTCCAGGAAACCAGTCCGTGGTGTCAAAAAGGTTGAGGGCCACTGCTCTAAAAGCCCATCAGAAATCCTTGCAGGTCCACTGGCAGTAAGTGCTTCTCAGTTTGGAGGACATGGTGTCCTGTCATTGGGGTACCTTCCCTCACGAACATCTACCTGAGCATACCAGGGTTCTAAACTTCTCCCAGTCTTCGAAGCTGAATGACGTGGATACTAATAAAAACCTGTTGACCAGTTTTATTCCTTTCACAGAAAATATAAAAAAGATTATGAACTTCGTCAGAAAAAATGGTCCCACATTCCTCCTGAAAATATCTTTCCTCTGGAGACCAATGAGACCAACCATGTTAGCCTGAAGGTAAACCCTACCTTACCTGTTGAAGAATGGGTGCAATTTGCCAGGTATTTGACAAGACTTAGGTAGCATTGCAGGATATGTGTCAAGAAGGGATAGTTGTTCCAGAAAGCAAGACTTAGTTGTTTTCTAATTTTCAGCTCTCTCCCTTCCCCTTGATTCTCCGTTCTCCTACGTGTCAACTAGTTAATCCAATGAGCACCTCCCTGGAGGCTGAGATATGGTGTATTCATATTCTTTGCATCTTATCCAGAAGAGAAATACACATATTGGGAATTTGCCATGGAAGGGATGTAGGAATGGGCAGAGCATTTGAGTTCCCCTAAACCTTGGATGCCAACCTGTCCATACTAAGGGCCTATGACTTGTCTTACTCATTCCTGAAGAAAGAGGCCTCTGCTTATATTTGCTCACATTCACCTTCAACCAGGAAATAGCAGCAGCCGTAACTTCATTTAGCACAGTCAATGCAGGACCTATGCTGTCTCATCCATTCCTCACAGAAACCCAAAATTAAGCTTTATCATCATAATTTTGCTGATGAGGAAACTGAAGGACAAAAGATTAAGAAACAGTGCAGGGACACATACAACTAATGAGTAAGATTACTGTAAGTAATAATAGCTAATACTGAGCACTTATAATGCACCACATGCATTAACCCATTTCATCTTCTCCTGAGCACTGTGAAGTAGCAGGGCGGAAATTCCAGGAACACAGCTACAATTTAAACCCAGTCTGTCTAACTGTAAAGCCTGAGATTGTAACACCTTCCATACACCATATAATTATCCTAGGTTTTATACCAAAGCATATTAAGAGAATATGGAGACCCAAGACCTCCACAGATGGGAATTCATGGACTCCTTCAGAGTAGGGCCAAACTGATAGTGTAGTGTGATTTGAGATACTTCCTTGCTTAAAATCAGCAGCAATAAAATTGCATTTGGCTTAAGTTTGTCTCTGGAATCTCTCTACCAGCTCTTGACCCTCCTCTCCAAGTCCTGTGTGCTGCCCTCTAATGGCTCTGATCCCCTCATGTCTATCCAAAGACCAGGTCTTCCCTTCTTTCAGAAATATGACATGCTCCAATGTGACCCTCCTGCTGCATTCTGAATCTCAACAGAAAAATTCTATTCACAAAGGCCAATCTGTCTCAGCTAAGTGTCAGGATGATATCAATTCACAGTCAGGTGTAAATGACATTAAGACTATTGAATTTCCAAAGAGAGAATTTGTTGACCTAAATGACAAACTGGAAGTACCTAGTGTTAAAAGAAAAACTCTGGACAGACGAAATAGAATTTATTTGAGCAAAAAGTGATTCATGAATTGTGTAGCACTCAAAACCAAAAGAGGTTCAGAAAGCTCCACTCTGCAGCATGGGCAGTGAGCTTTCATAGGTTGTACAAGGAAGTAAAGTACACAAATAACTTGATTGGTTACAGCTAGGCATTTGCTTTATTTGGGCATGGTCTGTTCAGTTAGCTGCCTGTGATTGGCTGAAACCCAGCCATTTGTTACAAAAATAGACTCCTAAATTAGTTTTCAGTTTGCCTGTATACTAAGTTAGGTTGCAGTTTATAGGAACTCATAATACAAAGACAGCCTCATGCCAATGGTCTCCTGCTTATTTAATATAACACTAGGAAGAGGAGAGGGGACTTTCAGAAGGACCGTGTGCACCTCTGTCTCTCATCTTGCCCCAGATGGGCTCCCACACGCTCCACCTCTGCACAAGTCCAGCCTTGGTGTCATTTCTCAAGCATCTCCCCACTGCCTCAAAACCCCATATTTCATATTTTCTCTTTTGGAGTAAGCCCAAAACATGTGTCTCTGTATGTTTTCTTAAAATATAAATATTCCTAGAAGTATAATTCATCCACTTCTTGTCAGTACATACAAAATTTTTATGAGTACAGATTTTATTAGTTCATCAGAATGAATGAGTCACCTGAGTAAGGAAATAGGTCTTTGGGACAGTAAACTCAAAGTAGGGAAGTTCAAAATTATTTTGATCATGTGATCATTGTTACTCTGAGTTTTAGACAGGCTGGGAAGCAGGCGGATCAGAAATTGCCTGTACAGAGAGCTCATCCGGTGCTAAGAGTCAGGTAGACATGGAGAAAACTCAAGGTCACCCAAAATCAGCAAGGGTGGAAAATACCTACAATCAGACAGGTAGTGGTTCAAGTCTGGATACTTACTGAATGCAGAAATAATGAAGCAAGACTAAGAGATGAGATAATAGAGAGTCAAACATCCCACTGCTAGAACAGAAAGCGTCACAATATCAGACCAAAGATTCCAGACAAAAGAAATCAGGAAAGTCAAAGGGATAGAGTAACAGAAAAAAAATAATCAAGATGATCATTCATTTGAGGGTAAAAAGAGAAGTCTTTTAGCTAGCAAGAGAATTTCACAAAACTTGTCTCATTTAACCCCCAGCTATTTCTATGAGTTGGAATTGTGCAGTAAGGAACTGAGGTCCAAATAGTTTAAATGATGTCATCAAGGTCTGAAATAATAAAAAGAGCGTTAGGCAAGAAGACAAGCCTAGGTTCTGCCATTCTCTTTTTATGTGACATTTAATGTCATTTAACCCTTCTATACTTAAGTTGTTAAATGAGAAGAAAATGAAATGACGATAACTGACATTTGTCAGTCTGCAATGTGCCAGGCATCACGCTTGGACCTTCAGAGAGTCATTTCACTCGCATTTCAAAATGGCCTTGTAAGGTACATTTTAACAAAGATAATAACACATCTCAGGTTTTTATGAGAATCACATTGAAAGATGCAATTGTTCCCAACCTTTTCTCTGTCTTTGGACCAGAAGTCATTAACTGGAAGGCCAAGAGCCATATCTGGCCTGCAGTTGTGAGTGCCTATGTGTGTGCATGTGTTTTGTTCAATATTTAACATTTTAAAAATTAATTGCCAACATACAAATGTCACGAGATAGCATATAAGAATTCTTATTACCAGCTTCTTTTGATGAATAAGATGATTTAGCAACTTTGGGCTGAACCCAGAGCCGACAGGACTGCTTCCCTTAGACACCTGGCCCAGTTTTATCATTTGCATTGCTACTTGGGCCTTTAGGCAAGAGTGTGCAACTCAAATGCACAGCATACTTCCCCAAGAGCATCTATCTGTAGCTACAGGCAGCAATTCCCACGAAAACGGGGTTGGGGAGAAGGGAGCAAAGGAAATCCCTGGTTGAAGTAGGGCCACAAGAGGAAGGCAGGAAACCCATAGCTAAGCATGAGAGCAGTAGATACCTGGAAACACGTTGCTGGAGTTCAGTTAGTGAGAGGGAACAAGTCAATTACAGCAGTTTTTCTGGAAGCCTGCCTGCCCAGCACGCTATTGAGGAAACAGATGCAGCCCACCTGGAAGAGCCTCTCAGCCTTTGACAGGCAGTGAGTAGGATGAGATATGGAGCTTCCGGAATAATTAGCCTTTTCTTGTGCCAGATCGATGATGACAAAAGACGAGATACAATCCAGAGACTACGACAGTGCAAATACGACAAAAAGGTGACCTCTCCCACTTCTATGAAATCTCCACTGGGGTATGCTCTGGGCCTTTTGACCCCTCGTTGCCCTGGCCCCTGATGTCAGTATCACAATGGTGGAAGTGCCCAGTCTGTTCCCAGGGGCTATTCTTAGAGCTTCACAGGGATGGGCAGGGCCTTGCTTCAAGGGTTGCAAAACTCACAGTCCTGGGGAAAATGGAAGACAAATAGAATGTTGGGGAAGGGTGGAGTGTAGGAAGAAAAATTAAATATCAAAGATATTCAGAGTAGTCCAGGGCAACCCTAGTATTATATTTTGGCTCATTGCTGAGAAATACGACAATCTCATATGAGAGCTTTGCATCTTATTTCCATCCTTCCTTCTTCCCTCCCTCCCTTCTGCCTGCCTTCTTTCCATTTAGTCATTCTTAAAGAAACATTCAAGACTGAACTAGACACCAGGGATATAAACATCAATCAAGGCTGGGCACAATGGCTCATGTCTGTAATCCCAGGACTTTGGGAGGGTGAGGCGGGTGGATCCTTTGAGGCCAGGAGTTCGAGACCAGCCTGGCCAACAGCCTGGCGAAACCCTGTTTCTCCTAAAAATACAAAAATTAGCCGGGCATGGTGGTGCATGCCTGTAGTCCCAGCTACTGGGGAGGCTGAGGCACGAAAATTGCTTGAACCCGGGAGGCGGAGGTTGAAGTGAGCCGAGATTGCACCACTGCACTCCAGCCTGGGCAACAGAGCAAGTCTCTGTCTTTAAAAAAAAAAAAAAAATCAATCAAATACTGTCACTGCTCTCAAAAGTTTACAGTCTAATGAGACACACAAACAAACAATATGCATGTAAAGAGTTACACCACAACAGTGTCTCCTAAATTTCATTGATTTTTGCAGCGAGTGATTCTCAAAGATCTCAAGCACAATGATGGTAATTTCACTGAAAAACAGAAGATAGAACTGAACAAGGTATGTAGCCCTTACCTCAAATCCTTGAGAAATAACTTCACTTCATTTCCTCTAATCACTGAGGTTGCTGGTGGAGTAAGAGGCTGACAGAAAAGCCCTCAGGCCAAGAAATGGTGACTATATTTCTTGTTGAAAATTCTACCAAGAGATATTGGAAAGTGAGGTTGATGGTGTAAAAAATTCTGGAAATCTGCTAGTCTTCCCTGGAAAGTGGACCTGATATTATTTGAAAGTAAAGTTTGTATTCAAGGCCTCTTACTGACAAAGGAAAGATTGTTGAATGAGATTGATATAATGTGTGATAAGCAATGGGTACTGACATTCAATTTGTTAAGAGCAACACATGTTCTCAAGGATCTGAAACAAAACACATTTTATTGCCATATTAATTTTTACTGTGGCACCCCGTTCTGCCTAATTTGCTTTGTAAACAAACATGTTCTTCTAGTTGCTTCAGATAGACTATTACAACCTGACCAAGTTCTACGGCACAGTGAAACTTGATACCATGATCTTCGGGGTGATAGAATACTGTGAGAGAGGATCCCTCCGGGTAAGAAACCATGGTCATTTCCAGTTTTCTAATCATATAAAAATATTCAGCAGGCCTTTTTAAATATTTACCGAGTAAAATAATATTAGAGAGAATCAGGTAAAGTTGGTGGGGTCACATGCTTTCCAAACTAGATCCCCAAGATTTTTTCAATCAGTCTTATTATGTTTTTATAAACAAGCCAAAAAAAATTCAGGAAAAAGATAATAGATTTGGAGAGGGGAGTAAACAGAGAATGGAAATGGAAAAATGAGTGATTACCTCCACATACATTTTATTTTACATGAATACTTGCTTTTGTATTAAAAGAGAAATGGATAATCATTATGATAGCACCAAATAAGCATTAGAAGACTTGGTCATCATTCTTGGTTCTGCTGCTGTCCAAATTATTACTCCACTCTTGGACTGAGGATCATCCAGGAATTGCCAGATGAGGTCAGGTATTTGGACTGAGCAAGTCCAAAGCAAACAGAGGAACTAAGAAAAAAAGTGAGAATACTAGCTTTCACATTATGCGGTATAAACTCAAATCTACCCTCCAAGAAAAAAACATAGCCCTAAATGTTACTATCTCTTTTAAAACTTATTTCATGCTTGTTATTCTAAAATCTGAGGGCTCTTTCTTTGGATTAATCCCTATGAAATTCAACAGTGGTACAAGGAAAAAGTGACACATTAAGCCATTAACTATATTTAACACTTTGAGAATTCATTTCCTGTATAGCAGAAGGGAAAGCAAGCCCGTGAGGGACTAATGTAATGGAATGTGGTAGAGAAATCTTGAGCAGGGGGCTGGCCAGGAGAATTAAGATCAAAGAGGAAAATGGTGCTAAGGTAAAATTTCTTTAAAAATAATAAACAAGGCTGGGCACGGTGGCTCACGCCTGTAATGCCAGCACTTTGGGAGGCCGAGGCGGGCGGATCATGAGGTCAGGAGATCGAGACCATCTTGGCCAACCTGGTGAAACCCTGTCTCTACTAAAATTACAAAAATTAGCTGGGTGTGGTGGTGCGTGCCTGTAATTCCAGCTACTTAGGAGGCTGCGGCAGGAGAATCGCTTGAACCAGGGAGTTAAAGGTTGCAGTGAGCCGAGATCACGCCACTGCACTCCAGCCTGGCAACACAGCAAGACTCCGTCTCAAAAATAAATAAATGAATAATAATAATAATAAACAATTTAAGTATCCAATGCAAAATTTAGAGGAATAACTATAACATAAGGAAACTATTAAATATCAATCATTTTAAATCAAATAAAATAGGATAGAATTTTAAAATGCACTTGCCTCTTAAAAAACAAAATTATTAAAACATACAAGCCTGTCACTTCTAGTTATTATTTAAAACAAACGTGCAAATACACAAAATTGGGAATAAAAAAGCAGTGAAAAGATGTTTTAATTGTGAAAGAATACTTCACGACTATTAAATTGTAATCTTTAAAAAGGGAAAGTTTCAGAAGCAATATAATCATGAAATCTGTTTCAAAAAAATAAATATTTAATTAGGCCAATTCTGAATCAGTTTCAGGGAATAATAAGCCACATGAAACCCTTTGACCAGGCTCTATTAATTGGTATTCTAAAATTCCTGTCTCATTGAAATTAAATGAGGTCTAGACCTCAAGTGAAAAATATTTCTAATTTTGAAAGACCTGAAATAGTTATTATTATTCCTAGAAATGTGTATTTATTTTGTCAGTATCAATTAAAATGATCACTTTCATTATCCATTAAAATGCTCATGTGGTTTTTCTCCTATGACCTTTTGATTTGGTACATTATAATAATATTGTTCCAATCATAGAATTAACCATATCCAAGTGTTTGTGTTATGCTTTTTGTATATACAACTGGCTTAGCATTTCTAGTATTTTATTACGTTTCTTCATCTATATTCACAACTATAGATTTTAGTTTCAATCTTATGCTAACTTTGTTCAATGTTAAATGAATTTGGAGTATGTTCATGTTTTTGTTTAAGTTTAAAATAGTTTTTATATAGATAATGAGAACTACTGTTACTAAACTTCAACATTAGAAGAATTAAGCTGAATTTGGTATTCTCTCTATGGGAATTATAATTTCTTCTATTGTTACTAATGTAATATTATGATATAGTAAGAAATATATTTTGTCTTCATTCTTGGTTCCTAAAACCCCTGTTTTTACTGGGTGGTGGGGGTGAGAAAAGCTCTTTTGTTATTTATAATAACCCCCTTTCAAACATATCTGAGTTATGCTACTTAAGATATGATAGCCATGGAAGACTTCTCTGGCAAGATGACATTAGAGTAAGACACACATGAAATGAAGCTGTGAAACCATAGCTCAGGGAAGAGAAAACCAGGTTTAATATTTGCAACCTGTTCTCAACAAGGAAAACAGCAATTAAATGGTGATATGTCAGAGAAGTCTCAGACCTCATTTCAGAAATATTCCTAGGTTCCCCCATAATAACAACTCTTGTAGATTTAAAAATAAAACAATACTTCCTTAACATTGCAAAGACTGTCTATCATAAAATAACAACTGACTTCATCTGTATTAATGCAAAGACTCCCGATCCCCACCCCTCTACTACTTACTATTAGTTAACTTCTGAAAGTTCTAACCGAAGCACTAATGCATGAAACAGAAATAAGATATACAGTTATTGGAAGGTATCAACATAAATAACAAATAGTGGCTCTCTAAAAGAAAGATATTTATTTGGAAAAGAACATTGTAATGGGAATACATATGCCATCGTAAATTATGTGCATATTCAGAGAGATAAAGGAAGACAAAAGATTTTAAGGGGGAAAAAAAACAAAGAGGATTACATAATTGTTGTGTTACAAAGATCAGTAGCAAGGATGATGCCAGTCAGAGGTTGGACAGGCAGTTGTTGGGCAGATGTCCTTGTATAAGTATTTTGTGTGTGTGAGGTTGTGATGGCCTTTGTGGAAGGCTGAGGTTTCTGTAGAGTCTTTTGTGATAGTTTTTGTTATGAAGGATACAAGCATGACAACCCTCTTTTTCATGGCCTTTTCTGGCTGTATGTGTCAGGATTTTTTCAATATTTGTGACTCCATTCTGATTTTGACAACTTTCACAAAAGCAATAGATTTTTTTTTTAAATTTAAAGATGAGGCTGGATGCAGTGGCTCATGCCTGTAATCCCAGCACTTTGGGAGGCAGAGGCAGGTGGGACACGAGGTCAGGAGTTCGAGACCAGCTTGGCCAACATAGTGAAACCCCATCTCTACTAAAAATACAAAAAATTAGCCGGGCATGATGGCAGGCACCTGTAATCCCAGCTACTTGGGAGGCTGAGGTGGGAGAATTGCTTGAACCCGGGAGGTGGAGGTTGCAATGAGCTGAGATCCCGCCATTGCACTTCAGCCCCGGCAACAGTGCAAGTCTTCATCTCAAAATAAATAAATAAATAAATAAATAAATAAATAAATAAATAAATATAAAGATGATATGATTGTTTACCTAGAAAATGCAAAAGCCTCAAATATGAAAAAGTATAAGAAATTTGTATGATGACTAGAAACAAAATAAGTATATAGAAAATAATTTACATATATAATGTATATATCATATATATTACCCAAATTGGTCAGAAAATACAACTCAAAAAATCCTCCTTAATATTTTTAACAAAAATATTTATTTGAAAATACTCAATGTGAAATGCAAAGAATCAGTTAAGAACACTGAAAGTTTTCTAAGACATTAAATAAATCTTAACAGAACTTAGTCAAGTTCTTAGATAGGAATCAATGATGTGCTAGAACTGGCTTGTACTAGCTCAGAACTGATTGTTAAGTTATTCAAGAATTTGCCAGCCAGTCAGTGTTAAACTTTTGGAAGGTGAAATCATTCAGGGTGGAAATATTTCACATCGTGCTCAGCAAGCATATTATAAATCAGGGCTGTTGCTAACAGAGAGCCGGTTTACCGACACCCTATACCAACAAATTCACATTGAAAATGTATAAATTCTTCTGAAAACAACAAACTTGCAATCAAAGGAAAGACTTTGCTTAATTAACAGAGATCATCAGAAAAAACATATATATACACACATATATATATGAGCAATAATAACTAAAACAATTTTGAAAAAGAGAATGAAGAGGCCACTTGCCAGAAAGTTATTATAATCAAGGCAGTGTAGTGACAGCTCATGAACAAGCAGATGATTTATGGAAGAAAAACACATGGGCTAAGAATACCAGTAAGTATATGACAAATATAACTGCAGAAGGGTAATTTAAAAAATGGTGCTGAGATAATAGGACCTTTTCATTCTCTCTTCCACAAAAGGTTCTTTTCCCATGCTTTTCCCTTTCCCCAAAACTCCTGCCTCCCTTCTTCATTTGATCTCAGCTCAACAGCCATTTCCTGAATGAAGCCATCTTTAATCTTCATAACAAACCCCAGATTTTAGGGGTCAAATCCCCAGATTTTAGGCAATTTTTCATCATACTTATCACAGTTATAATTTTACGTTTATTTGTCTGATTATTTTATGAGTGTCAGTTTCCTTCACCAGACTGTGCACCCTATAACGGGTCTCTTATAATCCCAGCACTAACACAGTCCCTGCTCTAGAGATAAGACTCAATAATTTTAAAAAATAAATATGCAGATCACCTATTAAAATTGCTCAGAAAAAAACATAAATCTGCATATACATTATGATCCCACTTTCATAATATTTATTACATATACTTTCCATATCTACATTAAAAAAGACTAAAAGAAAATACCAAAATGAGAAAAAATTAGATGGTGCAATTAGCAATAATTTTATATTCTTTTTTATATTGTGCAATTTTTTCATATTTTTTATAGTGAACTTGTATTCTTTTTATCATCAAAACAGAATAATATGCTTTTTACAATTTGGCAGATGAGAACAGGGTAAGATGGGTGAATGGTGCACTAAAGGGAGAGAAGGCATAGAAAAGAATTAGTCTGTCTGCCCATAACTCCCCTCTGTCAACTTGGCCTGGTACCCACAGCCCAGCCAGCCTTATCTGAAATGATTAAGGACTTTAGACCCCTCCTTGGAAATTCTTGGTACAGTGCCTGAGTTAAAACTAAAAATCAAATTGGGCTTTTTCCTAAAATAAGAAACTATTGTTATCAGTTAGAGTCCTGTTTAGAGTTCTACCGTGAAGAACAGTTATGTATCAGCTTAATTAAAATCTGCAACTTGGTAGAACCATCATCATATTAAAATGGTGACTTGAAAATTCCAGATATAGGTGGGGTGCGGTAGCTTGCGCCTGTAATCCCAGCACTTTGGGAGGCTGAGGCGGGCAGATTGCTTGAGGCCAGGAGCTCGAGATCAGCCTGGCCAACGTAGCGAAACCACGTCTCTACTAAAAATACGAAAGTTAGCTGGGCGTAGTGGTGTGCGCCTGTAATTCCAGCTACTCAGCAGGCTGAGGCAGGAGAATCGCTGGAACCCCGGAGGCAGAGGTTGCAGTGAGCTGAGATTGTGCCACTGCATGCCAGCCTGGGCAACAGGGCAAGATTCTGTCTCTAAAACAAAACAGAAAAAAAAGAAAGAAAATTCCAGGTCATACAATTCACAAAAAAATCCAAGATCTCTGTTATTGACAGAGGACTTAGTAAATTTAAAAAAAAAAAAGAGCAATTAAGCTAATTTATATAACTGATTATGTGAGTAAAAACACAAGCCTAATGAAGGAATTTTCTTATAGCAATTGCCTGTTTTGAAACATGGGTCCAATTTAGATGAGACAGAACACACAGGGCAGTCACTTGTTAAGCAGTCTCCCAGCCTGCTGCTTATTCCTCTACACCTGTCTGATGGAAGAATTGAAATTTGGGATGCTATGGGTACCTCCTGCTCATATCCAGGTGGCAAAAACCACCCAATGCTTCTTATGCAGAAAAGAAAAAAAAAACAGGTTCATGAAATCCCAGACAATGGAATTCCAATTTGTTACTGATCCTAAGGTTTCATAATTTGAAGATCACTATTTGTTTCATAATAGTCTCTCCACAATATCCTTTCTTGCAACAACTTTTCTTCTTCTTCTTTTTTCCTATTCAGGAAGTTTTAAATGACACAATTTCCTATCCTGATGGTACATTCATGGATTGGGAGTTTAAGATCTCTGTCTTGTATGACATTGCTAAGGTAAGAGACACACACACACAGAAAATATGAAAATTAAATATAAGAAAACAGATCTAACAAGCTATTCAACCTTCTGTGCGTTGGTTTCTTCATCTGCAAAATGATAATAATAGCTATGTCATAGGGCTGTAGGATTTTAGGTTATGAGGATTTTGTGAAATAATTCACGTGCTTATAACAAGACCTGGTATAAGTAAATGTTCAATATATATCAGTTATTATTATTTTATTATATTCTTTGTAGTCTGGGTGTGAGGCACGCAGTTTCATAGATTTTCCAGAAATCAAAATCATATAAAACTACAAGAAAGACAATTGGGCTGGGCGCGGTGGCTCAAGCCTGTAATCCCAGCACTTTGGGAGGCTGAGGCAGGAGAATTGCTTGAACCCACGAGATGGAGGTTGCTGTGAGCCAAGATCGAGCCATTGCACTCCAGCCTGGGTGACAGAGTGAGACTCCATTAAAAAAAAAAAAAAAGACAACTGAATCCTCAACTTTATAAGAGAAAATATTAAGTACAGGAAACCTTCTTGCAGGAATCAATAATAAATGTGGACATGTATATTTTCAGACGTGATAGGAAAACAGAGTGGACACCAGTAACCAGGGCCTCATTCAAGAATGAAGACAAGTTGGTTGTGAGAGGGAGCTGTTTGATACAGTCTTAACTCACCTGAAAGTTACATGGGTTCAGAATCAGTTTGAAAACTGTGTTATGAAAATCGATTTGCCACACACATTTCACTCCTATGATCCAGGCTGCAAACCAGCTTCGGCTGAGACACCCTCTAACCACAAGAGAGAAGCACGTCATCCAAAAACAGCTTCCTCTTTTTTTATTGTTTTATTTTTTGAGATGGAGTCTCACTCTGTCCCCCAGGCTGGAGTACAGAGGTGCGATCTCAGCTCACTGCAGCCTCGGCCTCCCAAATTCAAGTGATTATCCTGCCTCAGCCTCCTGAGTAGCTCGGCCTCTCAAAGTGCTGGGATTACAGGCATGAGCCATCACGGGAGCCAGGCTTCCCCTTTTGAAACAGAATGAATGAAACATTGTTTCAAAATAGGATGAAACCACTTCCACTTTAGGAAATAATATAGCCTGGCACCCTGCCCCTTTGGAAAGGCAAGGCACTATTATTCATATTTTTATTTTAAATTCATGTAAAACAGGACCAGAGACCTACCCAGGGTCACAGACCAAATAAGTGGAAAGCAGAAACACTTAAAAAAAATCGACCCTTTGCCTCATATTATACACAGCTACTTAAGCAGATATTTTAGACAATTCCCTTTTACTCTGTCATTTAAACAGACTTTGAAACTAGATACAATGTGTAGTCAAATATTAGGGCTTCAGTAATATTGTTAAAGTAAAAACAGTAGGACTAAAATTAAAATCTGATGGTGTGACTATCTGCTGAAATGGTTTCCAAATGTCACTTTTTTCTTTAAAATAATCAAGCAGCTGAAGTGTGTCACATTTCTGTTTTTCTATCATCTAAAAAATTACAGGGAATGTCATATCTGCACTCCAGTAAGACAGAAGTCCATGGTCGTCTGAAATCTACCAACTGCGTAGTGGACAGTAGAATGGTGGTAAAGATCACTGATTTTGGCTGCAATTCCATTTTACCTCCAAAAAAAGGTCTGTAATGAATGAAATGTTCACTAGTTTCCTAACTGATTTTTTTTTCAAACCCATGTAGGGTGGTCAGGAAATTGTAATACTGATCAGAAGACAAGCACTTAAAGCCACAAGAGGCAACAGCTGGCTCATTCTGCAGAACTTCACACTTGTCAGTCAACGAGTATTTCCTGAGTTAAACAAATGTCCTCTGTGGATTTCCTTCATCCATGTGTCCCTTGCTATCACTGAGAAATCATGAAAAACTTAATGGCTTGTGGGAGTGGAACTAGCTGAAAAAAATATAGAAGGTTAGAGCAGGAAGAGACCTTAGACATCATCTAATTTAACCTTTTTCCTTTATAGAGGACAGCACTGAGACTCAGATTTGTCCAAGAAGGTAGAGTACAAACCAGAAGACCCATTTCCCATTCAGGACATCATTCATTTATGTGTGGTAATAAGAAATGTTAAGGAAAAAACTCTAACCAGTAAAATATATTCTTACCTCTTTCAGGATTGTGGTGAGAGTCAAAAAAGATAACATAAAGAAAACGGATTTGTAAAGTATAAAGGGCTTTTCATGTTGAACATTTACCCTTTTCTTTACCATGACTCACAGTTAAACAGACTCAGATATCTAGCACTCATGTTGCCTTAAAATACTACCTAGATCCAAACACTAAATTATATTTCTAATTCAACTTTGCTATCCTTTCGTTTTTCCTTAATAAAAGAAAAATTGCAATTCTGTCCCTACATCCACAGCTATGTCAAGCATAGATTGAACTCAATCTAATAATTTCTTATTGAAGACCTGTGTGCCAGGTATGGTTCATGATATAGTAGTACAAATCGTCATCAGATAACCGAGCATGGCAAAAATCAGATAAATTACAAGTCAAATCCTATCATCTTGAACAACACTCACTTATACCTACCTACCTATGGCGTCCGTTACCAGAAATTTTAGCATAAATAGATTTACTTACCTTTTCTACAACCCCTAACCTTTACGATCAACTGTGCATGAATCACAAGTCACAAAAATTCACAAGACATAAATTCAAAAAGGTGATGTACATTTGGACAGAAAACCAAATAAGGAAAGTGTGCATCATCATAAACATATTATTGCACCTAACAACATGAATCTACACATCTTTCATTGAAACTGGTGAAGACAAGTCTTAAAAAGTTTATAAGGAGCTAGGTGATCCTGAAAAACTTGCGAAGCATGTTGAAGAAAAATTAATTGCATGCCCCTGTTATTACTAAATAAGGTGTGTAATAAGGATTCAAAACTCGAGTATCTATAGGAGCTAAATACAGCATTGCACTCATGTGAAGTGAGTGAACTAGATGTAAACACTAGGGAATGGCAGGGACAGGAGTTAACTGTGAGTAAATTACATGCGTTACTTTTTTAAGAATACTGTGGGAACCAACAAAAACACCACTGAGAACCCTAGCTGAGTTGGAGGTTGCCAGTATGTTATGCCTAGAAAATATCAACCATAGTATTTTTGTCTTAATGTACTGTCTTTATTTTCTTTTGGCAAATTTATATTTAAATATGCATATATACACATTAAATAATAAATTATAATAATTTAAATAAAATAAATTTAGTACACATAAAATTTGTTTTTTTTTTTTTTTTGAGATGGAGTCTTGCTCTGTCACCCAGTCTGGAGTGCAGTGGTGTGATCTCATCTCACTGCAACCTCCACCTCCCAGGTTCAAGCGATTCTCCTGCCTCAGCCTCCTGAGTAGCTGGGACTACAGGTGCCCGCCACCACACCTGGCTAATTTTTGTATTTTTAGTAGAGACAGGGTTTCACCATATTGGCCAGGCTGGTTTCAATCTCCTGACCTTGTGATCCACCTGCCTTGGCCTCCCAAAGTGCTGGGATTACAGGCGTGAGCCACTATGCCTGGCCAAAATTTGTATTTTGAAGGTTTTCATAGGTTCATTCTATATGTCCCATAAACTACTAAATTCCTCGACCTCTCATATTCCACTGTATTCATTCAACATATATTTACCACAGTCAGACCCCATTCCAGGTAAACCTTGAGAGTTTTCAAGACTATGATCCTAGCAGTTTTAAATAACATATTGCCATATGACCTCACCCAAATCCTAACATTTCAGTTAGTCTAAAAGGTGTGTGTTCTACCTTTGATCACCAGTATTAGCAAAAATTTTTCAAAAGTTTGGAATCATATCAATTCAAGGCCACTTACAAGCTATCACCCATATTTAGAGTGGATGGTGTAGGGAATTAGAGAGCAAAAGCAGGTTGGAGGCCTATGAACCACTCACCCCCCTCAACTTTGTAATCTCAATGTCTGCATTTACAGACCTGTGGACAGCTCCAGAGCACCTCCGCCAAGCCAACATCTCTCAGAAAGGAGATGTGTACAGCTATGGGATCATCGCACAGGAGATCATCCTGCGGAAGGAAACCTTCTACACTTTGAGCTGTCGGGACCGCAATGGTACAACTAAACCCCTTCATGTGTCCCCTCTGGGAGTGAGCCAACCCGCTTTCTAGGCTTACTGAGACCCTAATCTGTTTGTAACTACATCACAATTCCTTCATCTGCAAAATTAATGATTTCCCATCTGCATTATGCATTTTATAAGAATATAAGGAAGACTCAATATTAGAGTGCACTGAAAAGCATAAGACAACATACACTGCCAGGTGTTGTCATCGTCGGTATTATTGTTAACAATCTTCCTTTACAATTGTCCTCTTTCCTTTTGATTCCAATAAGAGAATGTACCTGCTTAACATCTAAACTAGATCACTCTAACAGGATGACATATATATTTTAGTTCTTACTAAGAGTAGATCTATAGTTTTTGGCCACACGTCCTCTCAGGGGAAAATGCTTCATTCCATTCATTCAATCCTCACTTACTGAGCATTTATTATGTGCTAACCGTTAACTGTTTGGTGGCGAGTAGGGTGACTAAGGGATGTAGAGAGGGTGGGGTCAAAGTATGGACAGAAGAAGCCTACTGAAGGCAGTGGTGCCTGAGCTGAGTTTTACAGGGACAGTAGCATTTTTTCTTTTTTTCTTTTCTTTTTTTTTTTTTTCTTTTGAGACAGTGTCTTGCTCTGTCACCCCCAGGCTGGGATAAGTACAGTGGCATGATCTTGGCTCACTGCAACCTCTGCCTCCCAGGCTCAAGCAATCCTCCTGGCTCAGCCTTCCAAGTAGCTGGGACGACAGGTGCACACCACCACGCCTGGCTAATTTTTGTACTTTATGTAGAGACAGGCTTTCACCATGTTGCCCAGACTGAGCTCCTGAGCTCGAGTGATCCCCCAACCTCAGCCTCCCAAAGTGCTGGGATTACAGCTTTGAGGCACTGCACCCCACCTGGTAGCCTATCCTTAAGGTAACCTTCTGGTTGTAAGTGGGATGAGACCCTTTCACTGGGTGCCTCATTGAATCAACACCTGTCTACTGAGTGCTGGTCTAGGTTCTGCAGCACTCTCACTGAGCTAAGAGCCATCCAGGAGAGTGAACCAACCGGATTTCTGTTGAAATTCCTTCCATTTCTTCATGCTGTATTCTTCTTTGTAATTTAAATTTTTCTCACCCAACCAGAGAAGATTTTCAGAGTGGAAAATTCCAACGGAATGAAACCCTTCCGCCCAGATTTATTCTTGGAAACAGCAGAGGAAAAAGAGCTAGAAGTGAGTATATCTTCCCGTATTCGTTTCCTTGGCCAGCTGTAAACATTACCATAAATGTAATGGATTAAAACAACAAAAGTTTATTCACTTACAGTTCTGGAGGCTAGAAGTCCAAAATCAAGTGTTCAGCAAGGCCACACTTCCTCCAGAAGAGCTAAGGGGCTAATCCATTCCTTGCTTCTTCCAGAAGCTTCTGATGGCTCTTGACATTTCTTATCTTATGGCCACACAATTCAATCTCTGCCTCTTGGTCACAGTTTCTTTTCTGTCTATTCTCCCTCTATCTCCTTTCTATTAGGACATATGTGATGGCATTTGGGTCCACCCAGAAAATACAGAATAATCACCTTATCTCAAGAATTTTAACTTAATGGTATCCGCAAAGGCTCTTTTTCCAAATAAGATAGCATTCATAGGTTCCAGGGATTAGGATCCAGCATGTCTTTGGGAGCCAGCCTCAGCCTACCACATTCCGCATGTCCCTCCACCACTCCCCAACTCAGGAATGAGCTGGCTTCTAAAGCACACATCTCATTCTCTACTTTTTTTTTTTTTTTTTTTTTTTTTTTTTGAGACGGAGTCTTGCTCTGTCACCCAAGCTGAAGTGTAGTGGCAGGATCTTGGCTCACTGCGACTCTGGACTCCCAGCTTCAAGCAATTCTCCTGCCTCAGCCTGGGTAGCTGGGATGACAGGCACCTGCCACCATACCCAGCTAATTTTTGTATTTTTAGTAGAGATGGGGTTTCACCATGTTGGCCAGGCTGGTCTCGATCTCCTGACCTCAAGCGATCCCATCTGCCTTGGCCTCCCAAAGCGCTGGGATTACATAATAGGTGTGAGCCACCGCGCCTGGCCTCATTCTCTATTTTTAAATTGATATTTGTACATATTTGTGGGGTACATGTGATATTTTGTCATATGCACAGAATGTGTAATGATCAAGTCATGTATTTACGGGATCCATCACCTTAAGTAGTTATCATTTCTATGTGTTGGGAGCATTTCAAGTCCTCTCTTCTAGCTGCTTTGAAATATACAATACATTGTTGTTAACCGTAGTCACCCTACTCTGCTATCAAACATTATAACTTATTCCTTCTAACTGTATGTTTGTACCCATTAACCTACCTCTCTTCATTCATCCCCTGCCCTACCTACACCCTTCCCAGTCTCTGGCTGTCATTATTCTCTCCACCTCCATGAGATCAACTTTTTTAGCCCCTGCATGAGTGAGAACATGTGATATTTGTCTTTCTGTGCCTTTCACTTTACATAGTGACCTCCAGTTCCATATGTGTTGCTGCAAATGACATGTTTTCATTATTTTTATGGCTAAATGGTATTCTATTGTGTACACATCCCGCATTTTCTTTTTCCATTCATCCACTGATGGATATTTAAGTTGATTCTGTATCTTTGCTGTTGTGAATAGTGTTGCAATAAATGTAAGTGTGCAGGCATCCTTTGATAAACTGATTTCTCTTCCTTTGGATAAATACTCAGCAGGGGGATTGGCGGATCATATGGTAGTTCTGTTTTTAGTGTCTTGAGAAATCTCTATCTTATTTTCCATAGTGGCTATACTAATTTACATTCCCATCAATAGTGTGTAAGGGTTCCCTTTTCTCTGCATCCTTGCCAGCATCTGTTATTATTTGGCTTTTTAGTAATAGCCATTCTAACTGGGGTAAGATGATAGCTCATTGTGGTTTTGACTTGCATTTCCCTGATGATTAGTGATGTTGAGCATTTTCTCATATTCCTGTTAGCCATTTATAAATCTTCTTTTGAGAAATGTTTATTCATGAGTTTTGCCCACTTTTTAATGGATTTTTTTTTAACTGCTGAGTTGTTTGAGCTCCTTGTATATTCTGGAATATCACCCTTGTCAGATTAACAGTTTGCAAATACTTTCTCCCATTCAACAGGTTGCCTCTTCACTCTGTTGTTTCCCTTGCTGTGCAGAAGCCTTTTAGTCTAATATAGTCCCATTTGTCTATTTTTGGTTTGGTTGCCTGTGCTTTTGAGGTCTTAGCCATAAAATCCTTGCCTAAACCAATGTCCTAAAGTCTTTTCTCTGTGTTTTCTTCTAATAGTTTCATAGTTTCAGGTCCTCTGTTTAAGTCTTAAATCTATCTTGAGTCGATTTTTGTATATGGGAAGAGATGGGGTGTCCTTTCCGCATTGTATGTTCTTGGAGCCATTGTTGAAAATCAGTTGTCTGTAAGTGTGTGGATTTATTTCTGGGTTCTCTATTCTGTTCCATTTGTTTATGTGTCTGTTCCTATGCCAGTAACAGGTTGTTTTGGTTACTGTAACTTTATAGAACATTTTGAAATCAGGTGATGTTATGCCTCCAGCTTTGTTCTTTTTGCTTGGAATTGCTTTGGCTATTTGGGCTCTTTTTTGGTTCCATATGGATTTTAGGATTGTTTTTTCCATTTCTGTGGGAATATGACAGTGGTATTTTGATAGGATTACATTGAATCTGTAGATTGCTTTGGGCAGTATAATCATTTTAGTGTATTAACTCTTCCAGTCCATGAGCATGGGATATCTTTCCATTTGTTTTTGTCCTCTTCATTTTCATCAGTGTTTGTAGTTTTCCTTATAGAGGTCTTTTACCTGCTTTGTTAAATTTATTCCTAGGTAGGTTTTTTTTTTTTTTTGGTAGCTATCGTAAATGGGATTGTCTTCTTGATTTCTTTCCCGCTGAGTTTATTATTGGTGGTATGTAAAAACACTACCGATTTTTGTATGTTAATTTTTTTTTGAGACAGAGTCTCACTGTGTTGTCCAGGCTGGAGTGCAGTGGAGTGATCTCAGCTCACTGCAACCTCCACCTCCCAGGTTCAAGCAGTTCTCCTGCCTCAGCCTCCCAAGTAGCAGGGATTACAGGCACCTGCCACCAAGCCCAGCTAATTTTTTTTTATATTTTAGTAGAGATGGGGTTTCACCATGTTGCCCAGGCTTGTCTCAAACTCCTGAGCTCAGGCAATCCACCCTCCTTGGCCTCCCAAAGTGCTAGGATTACAGGTGTGAGCTACCTCACCCAGCCTGTATGTTAATTTTATATCCTTCAACTGTACTGAATTTATCATATCTAAGAGCTTTTTGGTGAAGTCTTTAGGTTTTCTAGACATAAGATCATATCATCTGCAAAGAGGGACAATTTGACTCCCTGTTTTCCAATTTGGATGCCTTTTATTTTTCTTGCCTAATTGCTCTGGCTAGTACTTTCAGTACTATGTTGAATAGGAGAGGTGAAATTGGGCATCCTTGTCTAGTTCCAGTTCTTAGAGGGAAAGCTTTCAGCTTTTCCTCATTCCGTGTGATATTTGCAGGTTTGTAGTATATGGCTTTTATTATTTTGTGGGTGTGTGATATATGGCTGGCCTTTATTAATGTTGAGATATATTCCTTCTATGGCTAGTTTTTTGAGAGTTTTTATCAAGAAGAGATGTTGAATATTATCAAATGCTTTTTCTGCATCGATTGAGATGATCATATGGCTTTTGTTCTTCATTCTGTTGACGTAATGTATCATGTTTATTGATTTGCATATGTTAAATCATCCTTGCTTCCTGGGGATAAATCCCACTTGATCATGGCGTATTATCTTTTTGATGTGCTGTTAGATTCAGTTTGCTACTATTTTTTTTTGGAGGATTTTTGCATCTATGTTCATCAGGGATATTGACCCATAGTTTTCCTTTTTTGTTGTATCCTTGTCTGGTTTTGGTATGAGGGTACTGCTGGCCTTGTAGAATGAGGGAGAATTCCCTATTCTTCAATTTTTTTTAATAGTTTGAAGAGAATTAGTGTTAATTCTTCTTTGGAAGTTTGGCATAATTCAGCAGTAAAGTCATCCAGTTCTGGACTTTTCTTTGTTGGGAGACTAGTGATTCAGTCTCATTACTCATTGTTGGTCTGTTCATGTATTCTATGGTATTCTATTTTTTTCTGATTCAATCTATGTAGATTGTATTTATCCAGGAATTTCTTCACTTCCTCTATATTTTTCAGTTTGCTGGTATATAGTTGTTCATAATAGTCTCTGATAATCTTTCACATTTTTGTGCAATTGGTTTTTATGTCTTTTTCTAATTTCTGATTTTGTTTATTTGGATCTTCTCTCATTTTTTTCTTGGTTAGTCTAGCTAATGGTTTATTGACTTTGTTTACCTTTTCATAAAAACAACTTTTTATTTCAATGATCCTTTGTATTATTTTTTCAACCTCTATTTTGTCTAATTCTACTCTGACCTTTATTATTTCTTTCCCTCTACTAACTTTGGGTTTGGTTTGTTCTTGCTTTTCTAATTCCTTGAGGTGCCTTGTTAGATTTGAATTTTTTCTGCTTTTTTGATGCAGGCATTTATTGCTATAAACTACTCTCTTAGCAGTACTTTTGCTGTATCCCATAGGTTGTAGTATGCTGTGTTTAAATTTTCATTTGTTTTAATTTTTTATAATTTCTCCTAATTTCTTTATTGACTCAGTGGTCATTCAGAAGCATGTTGTTTAATTTTTATGTATTTGTGTAGTTTCCAAAGTTCCTCCGGTATTGAGTTCTACTTTTATTCCATTGTGGCCTGAGAAGATATTTGATATAATTCTGGTTCTTTATAAATATGTTGAGACTTGTTTTGTGTCGTAACATATGGTCTATCCTGGAGAATGTTCCAGGTGCTGATCACAGGAATGTTTATTCTTTAGCCATTGAATGAAATGTTCTGTAAATGTTAGGTTTATTTGTTCTAACGTGCAGTTTAAATCCAGTGTTTCTTGGTTAATTTTCTGTCTTTATGATCTGTTTAATGCTGAGAGTGGAGTGTTGAAGTCCCCAACTATTATTAGATTGGAATCTACTTCTTCCTTTAGATCTAATAGTATTTGCTTTAAATGTCTGTATGCTTCAATGTTGGGTGTGTATATGTTTAGAATTGTTATATTCTCTTGCTGAATTGAGTCCTTTATCATTATATAATGACCTATGACCTTTGTCTCTTTTTACAGTTTTTTACTTAAAGTCTGTTTTACCTAATATAAGTATAGCTACTTTTGCTCGCTTTTGGTTTTCATTTGTATGGAATATCTTTCCATCCCTTTACTTTCAGTCTATATATTTCTTTACAGATAAGATGAGTTTCTTGTAGGCAGCCTATAGGTGGGTCATTTTTAAAAAACCATTGAACCAGTCTATATCTTTTAAGCGAAAAATTTTGATCCATTTACATTCAAGGTTATTATTATGTAAGGGCTTATTCCTTTCATTTGATTAATTGATTTCTGGTTGTTTATACATCCTCTGTTCCTTTCTTTCCCTTGTTTATCATTATGGTTTGTGGTTTTCTGCAGTGGTAACCTTTGAGACCCTTCTCTTCCCTCTTTGTGTGATTGCTTTACTAGTGAGTTTCATATTTTCATGTGTTTTCATGGTGGTCGATGACATCCTTTCACTTCCAGGCGTAGGACGCCCTGAAGCATTTCTTGTAGGGGAGGTCTAGTGGTGATGAATTTCTCTAGCTTTCACTTGCCTGGGACAGCCTTTATTTCTTCTTCATTTATGAAAGATAAGTTTGCTGGATATAGTATCCTTAACTGGAATTTGGTTTTTCTTTCAACACTTTGACTACCTCATCCCTTTTCTCCTGGCCTGTAATGTTTCTGCTGAGAAATTCACTGTTAATCTGATGGGGGTTTCCTTACAAGTAACCAGATGCTTTTTTCTTGCTGTTTTTAGAATTTTCTCTTTAACTTTTGACAATTTGACTATAATGTGCCACGGAGAAGATCTTTTTTAATTATATCTATTTGGGGATCTCTGAGTTTCCTGTATCTGAAAGTCTAAATCTCTTGCTATTATTTTGTTAAATGGGTTTTGCATTCCTTTTGTTTTCTCTTCGCCTTTTGGGACACCAAAAATTTTAAGTATTTAGCCACTTTATGGTGTCTATATCATGTAGGCTTTGCTCATTCACTTTTGTTCTTTTTTCTTTATTTTTGTCTTATTGGATTATTTCAAAAGACCTGCCTTCAAGTTCTGAAATTCTTCTGCTTGATCTAGCATATTGTTGAAGCTTTCCAATGTATCTTGTATTTTATTGAATGACTTCTTCAGTTCCAGAGTTTGTTTTATTCTTTTTTATGGTATCTATTTCTTTGGTAAATTTCTCATTCATATCCTGAATTTTTTTTTATTTCTTTGTATTATTTTTCTGTATTCTCCCTTATCTCACTGAGCTCCTTTAATATTATTTTTAATTATTTTTCCAGAATTTTATTAATTTCCTTTTCATTGAAAATTGTTGCTGCAGAACTACTGTATTTCTTTGGAGGTATCATATTTCTTTGCTTTTTCATGCTTTTTGTGTCTTTATGTTGATATCTGTGCATCTGGTGTAACAATTACTTCTTCCAAATTTTAACATTTGCTTTCATAGGGGAGGACTTTTTTCCCAAAGATGTATCTATAGTATTGGTTGGGTGAGGCACTTTGGCTTTGATTCTGGGTGCATGCAGTAGTGTAGTCTCCACATAATTTACTCATCTGTGAGTGGGTCTGTTACTTCCCTAGTGGGTTAGGATGTCATTGTTAGTGGAGGCAGTGGTGACGTTTTGTTGAAGACTGGAATGCCAGGTGGGCTGGTCCTCAGGGCCCCTTGGAGGCACTGGTGCCAGCATAAGCTGTCCTTGGGCCCCAGGACAGCTTATCTGGTACCAGTGTTAGTGGGTCTAGGCAGATCAATTCTTTGGCCTCCAGGTAACTTCCTCAGGTGCCAGCAGTAGCAGCAGTAGCCTAGGCTGGTGGGTGGATTCCCAGGTTCCTGGGCAGCAGGCATGGTGTGAGTAGTGGAAGTAGCCATGATAGGACAAGCTTCTGGTTCCCAAGCAGTCTGCACTGGTGTTGGTAGTGGCTGTGACAGGCTAGGCAGGCCAGTCTGCAGGTCCACAAGTGGTATATGCTGGTGGGTACCAGCTGTGGTGGTAGCAGCAGGTTATGTGGCCCCTAGAAGGTGTACTCAGGTGCCAACAGTGGTGGACTGGGCTACGAGATCTCTAGGGCCCCTGCACAGTATGCTGAAGCACTGGGAGGGTGCAAGTGAACCAGGTGGACCTGTCCTCAGACCTGTCTTCAGTCCCCACCCCGTGGTGTGTACAGGCACTGGCTTCAGTAGGCAGGGGTCATTCTCAATTTTTATAAGCTCAATGAACGAGGTGTCCATGCGGTATACTTACTAGACTTATAAATACCATCTAATGATTTAAAAGGAAATATGCCAACATCTAGAAAGAATAGAGAAATGTACTTTCACTCATTTTATCCTTCCTCTGAAGGAAATGGAGCAAAAGCTCTTTACATTTGCTTTTGTAATAGTCCCTCAAAAAGGCCTTGAAGCTCTGTGAAAAATTTCTAGTTATTTTTCCTTTTAGCATTTTACCTGAGCCTTAATAGTCAAAGAAGATAGTGAGTAAAGTATTTTAAGATATTTATGGTCTTTAAACAAAAACATCTTTTGTTCCTTGTGGGATAAAAATAGAAACATTTTCCTTCCATTTACAAAGACACTGCCAGATGAGTTTTATGGCCAGACTCTGCAGGGCATGAGTGGGCCATTTTTACCTCTCCCCTTCCCTCTTTCAATAGTAATAGTATGTTGAAATACAACTTTCCGAAATACAGCTGCTCCTAGCCTTGCCTTCTCCTCATTCCTTTCTTTCGTCCTGCTTTCTGAATTCCAGGATTCCTCCACACAATCAGCATATCCTTTCTCAAGCCGTTTTTTTCTAATCTGAGTATATCCAAATATTAAAACCTTATTCACTAAAACAGCATCATCTTTAATTCATTTGTGTAGTTGGACAGTTCGGGAATTAGAAATGAGGAATAAAATTTCATGTCAAGTAACTGATTCCAACAGAATACAGAGTTGAAACTAGATCACTCAGCAATGCCCCAGAAACACCCAGTAGAGTCGTCCCTCTGTCCATAGGGAATTGGTCCCAGGAACCCCTGTGGATACCAAAATCCACAGCGGCTCAAGGATCTGATATAAAATTGCATATCATATGCATATAACCTGCATACATTATCCTATGTACTTTAAATTATCTCTAGATTGCTTATAATCCCTAACATGATGTAAATACTATGTAAATATCTGTGGTACTGTATTGTTTAGGGAATAATGACAAGAAAAAAAAGGTCGGGACATGTTCAACACAGACACAACCATCCTGTTTTTTCCAAATATTTTCCATCCCCATTTGGTTGAATCCACGAATGCAGAACCCATGCAGACAGAGGGCTGACAGTATTTCACTCTGTGGCACAGGATCCGCCCAGTTGTTTTGTTGTTTCTGCCTATTCTGCTCTAAGGTAGTCAGCAGATGACTTACCAAGGCAGGAGCATCATCTAGTGGTGAATATTGGCACCACAGGCTATACCGCTGCTCTAGTTCCTTCCCAGGGAATTGTTCAAGCAAAGTACAGGGACAGGCATTGCATCTAGTATCACTTATGATCTTGTTTTTAGCCAGAGTGAAAAACAAACTTTATTTAAAACAAATGGTTTTCACCACACATTTTGATTTAAAAAAAAAAAAAAGCTGCAAACAGGTTGTAGCAGATGAGGTTTCCATGGGCTTCCTCCTGTCTCCCTACCTCTTCCTCCATACCTCCCTTTTCTCCATGTCACTTCTCTGCTGCAGCTGTGCATTATAATCACCTGAAGAGCTTAAAAATCTACGACTGCCCTTTGCCCATACAATATTTGGGACATACTTATACTAATGAATTATTTATTGTTTATCTGAAATCCAAATTTAACTTGATGTCCTTTATTTTTCTTGCTAAATCTGGGAACCCTACTAAGACCATTTCAAAATATATTAAATCAGAATGACTTAGGGTGGGGCCTGGGCATAAGAAATTGTGCAAGTGTTCCCCAGGTGATACTATTGTTTGCTATAAGTTAGAACCATGGACAGTAGTAAGGCTTTTATTCTCATTTGGAGCCATTTGCCTCATATTCACTGAGCCTTTGTTCCTCCACCAAACTGAGGGTTGGGCTGATATTTCTCGTGGCCCAATAACAAGATGCAGATGAACTGAGGAGGAAGAGAGTTTTTATTTCCGTAACCAGTTACAGGGAGAAGGCCTGGAAATTATCACCAGACCAAATGAAAATTACATTTTTTTCAGAGCTTATATACCTTCTAAGCTATATGTCCACATGTAAGTATGCATTCATTTAAAGACATACGTGATTAACTTCTTTTAATCTATAACTAAGGTCTGAGTCCTGAAGACCTTCTCCTGGAGCCTCAGTAAGTTTACGTGATCTAAATGGGTCCAGGTGCTGGAGTGATTACCCTTATCTTGTCTCCTGCTAAATCACAAAGGTTTAGGGAGTTCCTTCACACCCCCAATAAACTTCTTTGTGGAGGCCTGGGGAGTTTCTTCAGACCCCCAATAAAACTTGTTTAATCCTAGATGGGTCCGGTTAAGAAGAATTCCTTCGTTATTTTGTCATGCTTTAAGGCCCAGGAAAGGCCTAGGCAAAACTCTTGGTGGGCTTTTGTTACATTCCAGCCTTTGTATAAGGGCACTGGCTTTTAATATTTAACTTAACCACTCAGTCAGTACTGAAACGGTTGTTATGGAGGCCTGCCACACCTTCACTATTTTTTTCTCTCTCCAACGTAAAACTTGCAAGCTCTTGTAAATTCACTTAGTCTCCCCTATCAACCCGGCCTCATCTAAATTAGTATCACATTTTTCATTAATTTCACCCAAGGGAATAACTGGATAAGATAACGCAGGTGGTAATGCCTGAGACAGAAACCAGAGAGCTGGGGATCTCTTGTCCGCACTAACAGAGTTGAAGATATTTTTAAACTATTCCTTGCCTTAATCACTCCCATCAATGAGAATAAGAATTCTCTCTTGATTTAGTTTACTATCCCCTGAGCTAATTTGCCCATTTTTTTCTTCCAGGTGTACCTACTTGTAAAAAACTGTTGGGAGGAAGATCCAGAAAAGAGACCAGATTTCAAAAAAATTGAGACTACACTTGCCAAGATATTTGGGTATTGCTGAAATGTTTACTTTTATTCACTAATTTCAGGGTTTTTAAAAAATTATAGTTGGCATTCGGTGGCACCTAAGAATGAGAATGTCTGTTCCAGTGAAAAATCCCAGGTGGCAACCAACACCTGCCTCATAACATTAAGATGATATGGAGACTATCAGACCGTTTTCCCAAGGAAATAATCACTTGAAAAGTTAAATACTCAAGGTCAAAAGTTTTCTGATTAAAAAACAAACTTTAGCTGATTATAAATTTGTCTGTTAAAAATAGAGCTTCTGGGTCCTTCTGTGGGTAATTAGGATTTAGAAGTGTAGCGTGAGTCCTGAGAACCTGTAAAGCTCCTAAACAATTATTAACATCAGCATGTTTTTAGGATCTTAAAGTCTTAAAATCTCCAGGTTTGGCCCTAGGTACTTAAGACATGTCATGAATCAGAGCATGATTCAAGTTGGGAGAGAAAAGTACACAATTATCTGGTTGAGATTAATTTCTAGATATCCCATGTTTTCAGTTAATACACTGCAGAATGAGAAAAATAACATTGAATTAAGAGTTAGGAAATCCAATTTCTAGGCTAAGATCTGATAAGAGTTTGCTGTGGGGCATTGGGCAAAACACTTACCCTCACTGGGTATCAATTTTCTTGTTAGAAAAATTGGATTGAACAAGATGATTCTTACGATTTTTTCCAGGTCTTTCTGTAGTTCTCATTAGGTCAAGAGATTCAGATACTTAATGAGACTAAAAGTCTAGAGCTGGAGGAGATGAGGTGGAGTGAAGCTAATGAACGTGTGGTCATTAATTAGTAGAACTAAGCTGTCAGTTGTGAGAATGGAGCAGGAAATAATAATTAATTCTAGCCCTTTTTTTTTTCTCCTTCGCTGTCCTGTCCAGATGAGACTTTATGTGTGACTGATAAAATGTATGCTCATGAAGAAACTGGGTCCTTGATACTCAGCCTTTAATGTGTGTGGTGGTTCTCAAACTTGGCTGCAGCTTGGAATCACCTGAGGAACTTTAAAAATACTGATACTGGGGTTTTACCCTAGAGAGGCTGATGTAATTGGTCTGGGGGTACACGCTGGTGTCAGGATTTTTAATAGCTCCCAGGTGATTAAAATATGCAGTCAAAGGTGAGAAATTGTTTTAATTGAATCAATTCATCCTAGAGTAAGATTACCCAACTTCATCTCTTACCCCTGCTCCCACATCCATTCTACCCAACTAGACTCTGTACTGGCAGTTTCAAGTAAAAATTCCCTGGGGAACTTGTTAAAGGATTCTGTTTCTTCATTCCAAGCCCAGCAATTTTCCGTCACATAGGTCTCGGTTAGGGCACAAAAATGTACTGGATTTTTAACAAACATCTCTCCCCATCCCAGGGGATGATGATGCAGGCCATCTTCTCCTGAGACCAGAAGTGATTATTATTCTTGTAATAGTAAAATGACTGTGATTTATTCAGCACCTTCAATTGTGCCTTAGATGTTATGAACATTATCTCTGATCCTCACAATGCTAGGAGAACTCAATGTGTCTCCTCCCTGACCTCTGCACCAAGGCTTGTCATACCTCCCACTGTCACACAAAGCTGGCATCTCATCTAAGTCTCCTTGATCTGACAAAATAATCCAGAGTTAGGCTTCTGGTGTCAGGACCCTGGCTCTCTGTAATGAGGAGATAATTTAAGACTTAGCTTGGCTTTTCTTAGTCCTTCTCCTACACTTTCATTTATCACTTCTTGACCAGCTTTTAAAAGATTTTCCTTTATTGCAAATTGTTTCTTTTGTATTTTAGAAAATACAAATAAGCAAGCAAGAAAGTAAAACGTCACCTGTTTCCCAATAGGTGACCACCAGTCTTCAAAAAATAAAATTGAGATTACAATTTTTGCTATTTTATAAACTGACTTTTTCACTTAATAATACAGAGGGAGTGTCTTTCTGCTTATTCAACTATACTAATTTGTATTTTATGATACAAATTAGAATGTTAATGTTCCATTGTCCCACCATATTTTAACTACACTTTTGTTATACATTTAGATTATTTTCAAATGTTTGCTCTTGTAAAGAATACTGTGACTTTTTTTGTTGCCAACTCTAAACACATTCATGATTGTTTCCTTAGGATAATTCTCAGAAGTAGATTTATAAGCTGATTGGTATATGCATTCTTAAAGCTTGTGACATATTTTTACCAAATTGCTCTTCAGGAAGGTTTTGTACTATATGTATTTCCTCCTTCTCCTACATTGATTACCATCATTTTAACATTTGTTTTCCCTTTTTTAATCTTATTCTTGTCCTGATGTTAAGTTGGGTTTTTTGTTTGTTTGTTGGTTTGAGACAGAGTCTCACTCTGTCACCCGGGCTGGAGTGCAGTGGCATGATCTCGACTCACTGCAACCTCCACCTCCCAGCTTCAAGCAATTCTCCTACCTCAGCCTCTGGAGTAGTGCCACCATGCCCGGCTAATTTTTGTATTTCTAGTAGAGAAAGGGTTTCACCATGTTGGTCAGGCTGGTCTCAAACTCCTGACCTCAAGTGATCCTCCTGCCTCAGACTCCCAAAGTTCTGGGATTACAGGTGTGAGCCACTGTGCCTGGACGAGGTTGAGTTTTTTTGTTATGTTTGTTGGCTTTTATTTTTATTTGTTTAATTATCTATTCATCATATTTGTCCATTGTTTTATTGGATGTTCATGTTTTCTTAATAATATATAAGAGCTCTTTATCTATTACTACCTACAGACTTTTTCATGACCAAAAAAATGAAAGCTATATGGATACCTTGATCCGACGTCTACAGCTATATTCTCGAAACCTGGAACATCTGGTAGAGGAAAGGACACAACTGTACAAGGCAGAGAGGGACAGGGCTGACAGACTTAACTTTATGTTGCTTCCAAGGTAAGGCAAGTCTCGCTGATGTGGAGGCTGAAATCTTCAGCATATCCTTCTAGCATTGTTTTTCATTGTATCTATATAGGATTTGTTTCCTTTTATATATTCTTCAGTAGATTATTGGTTTTACAATGCATGTACTGCGAGGTGCGGTGGCTCACGCCTGTAATCCTAGCGCTTTGGGAGGCCAAGGCGGGTGGATCATGAGGTCAGGAGATTGAGACCATACTGGCTAACACAGTGAAACCCCGCCTCTACTAAATATAATAATAAAAAAAATTAGCCGGGCATGGTGGCGGGCATCTGTAGTCCCAGCTACTCGGGAGGCTGAGGCAGGAGAATGGAGTGAACCCGGGAGACGGAGCTTGCAGTAAGCCGAGACCGCACCACTGCACTCCAGCCTGGGCGACAGAGCAAGACTCCGTCTCAAAAAAAAAAAAAAAAAAAAAAAAAAAGCATGTAATTTGCTAAGCCTTGTTCCAGTTTGTTCTCCACTAAGTAATGTTCTGAAGGTCACCCAGTGAATGGCAGAGCTGGGATTCTACCCAAGAAGTCTGAGCTGGAGCCCCTGATTTCCTTTAGTAACTCTGACCTCAAAATCTCAAACCTCTGAAAGTCAAATCACCTGCAAGAAAACTAGAAGGCGGATCACAGCTTGGGGGAAAGGAGTTGGAACACACTTGGGAAGTGGTGCCTTGTAACCTTGTGATAGAAGGGCAGAACCCATGAGCCCTCAGAGTGCCTGGGCACAGTAGGGAACACTTCATATTCACTTCAAGGATGATAATTTCTATCAGAGTTCCATAAATGTTAGGTACATAATGCATAACTCCTTGCCTGGTCTTTAATGCTGAGTTGTGACAAAAACAATATCCTGTTTATCTGGCTGCCTTCCCAGGGTTTCATTGGCGGTGGTTTTAACCAGTAATGTCACTCAAGTGGTTTGAATCAGCTGGCTCACCATTTCAGCTTTTTTCTTAGCCTTAGTTCAATATGCCACTTGGACTACTAGTTGGTAGATGTTTTTATTGGATTTCCAAATATTATATCACACAAGTCTCTTGAAGAGCTACAATACACCATGGCTTCAGCACAACTCACTTTGGTTATTTATGTAAAAATTATATGTGCAAGATAAAACTAAAACATGCATGAGCAATAACTAGAAGAATCAAAAAGAAATATGTGTAGCAAAGGGCAAATAAACTTAAGATTGCATGTAGGAACCAGATATCACTTAGACATTTATTTGAACAGTACCCCTTGGGGTAAATACATTAAAATAGAAGTTTCTTCTTTTTTATTTCATTTAATTTAATTAATTTATTTATTTACTTTTGAGATGGAGTTTCACTCTTGTTGCCCAGGCTGGAGTGCAATGGCATGACCTCAGCTCACTGCAACCTCTGCCTCCTGGGTTCAAGCAATTCTCCTGCCTCAGCCTCCCAAGTAGCTGGGATTACAGGCGCCTGCCACCACACCCAGCTAATTTTTGCATTTTTAGTAGAGAGGGGGTTTCACCATGTTGGCCAGACTGGTCTCAAACTCCTGACCTCAGGTGATTCACCCACCTCGGCCTCCCAAAGTGCTGGGATTACAGGCGTGAGCCACCATGCCTGGCCAGAAGTTTTTTCTTCTGGGAAGACTTTCTAAGAGATCTACTCTGTATACTAATTTTATCTATGTCAGCAACAACCTGTTATCAAAGCTCATGATGTTAACTCCCAGCCCTTCCTTCATTTATTTACAACATGAGTTTCTCTCTCTGGATAACACACTATTTTCCAAGTGTAATAGTCCATTCTCACCCTACTATAAAGAACTACCCGAGACTGGGTAATTTATGAGGAAAGGAGGTTTAAATAACTCACAGTTCCACAGGGCGTACAAGAAGCATGGCTGGGGAGGCCTCAGGGAATGTACAACCATGGTGGAAGAGTGAAGGGGAAGCAAGCACCTTCTTCACATGGCAGGAAGAGAGAGAGAGAGAGAGCAAAGGGGGAGGTGCCACACACGTTCAAACAACTAGATCTCATGAGAACTCACTAACACAAGAACAGCAATGGGGAAATCTGCACGCATGATCCCATCACCTCCCACCAGGTCCCTCCCTTAACATTGGGGATTACAATTCAACATGAGATTTGGGTGGGGACATGGAGCCAAACCGTATCACCAAACTCATATGACTTTTCAGATATAAGCAGTACAATGAATTGCAAATATGGCAGAATATCCAATTTTGTCATTGCATCCATGTAGCCTCCAAGATACTATGCACTTTATACAGGGCATGTCAAGAACAACCACTCCAGATGTGTCCCTAGGAATCCAAGCCACACCAAGGAATGTTTTTCAAAGGTTCCAAGTTTTGTCATTGCACCAATTAAAAAGGTTTCTCCGGATGCTCTGGAGGTTCTCCAAATGAGTGTTAGAAATCTCTGTGGTTGATTGGTTGTTTTCTTTCCGGGAGAGCCGACCTCCTTTGTTGCAGTCAGCATACCTCCAAATCTTCCCCATCTTCCTGAATATCCAAGGCCTGGGTTGTGCAGGGAGTGTAATGCAAAAAAAGACTGATGGGTGGGACTGAAGGCTTCCTGAATTCTAGCCCTGGTTCTGTCCCTAATCGGCTGTGGGAACTTATGGAAGTCATATTTTTTTAGACCTCAACTTTCTCATGTGTAAAAATAAAGATTTCTTTTCAGTGACTTCTGTGGACCTCCCAGCTTCCAGTTTCTGATTCTAGTGGTTCCACACTGAGGGCCACTACAAAGTGATGCCAAGGACAGACAGGGACCATCCCACTTCATGTCAGCCCCCACTCCCTTTTCTCAATGAAGAGGTAACTTGGCACACCAAGTACAGACTCCCTTCTTCTGGTTCTCTTCCTTCAATCTTGAATCTGATATACTGCACCTCATTCAGCAAAGACATTCTAAAAGTTGCTTTAATTTGACTTCTACAGTTTTAGCATGATTTAATTTATTTACATGATTGATTCTGCTTTATAAAGGACCCAAATCTGGTTCAAAATATATCAAATGAACTCTGGTTCAGAATATATCAAAATTTATATTTAAATGCATCATTATTTCATAGTAATATTAAGCAATGCCATGTTACATATGCCAGGAAAGTAAAACTATCAACTTTGTTGAGAAATTCAGATCTGATACCTGTGGTGATTTAAGTAATACCACACTCTCCTCAGCTTCTGCATATAGAGCCACATCTGTAAGAAGTTGATTATCAATAGAGAAGCAAAAAGTGGACAAGTATGTATATGTATGAGAGTTTTGAGGATATTAAAGTTATCTATTTATGTGTATTAGGGTTAATAATCAAAGACTAAGTTAATGTTCAACCTGCTTATATTCATCTGTGTTCACAACATGTATTATATGTGTATTTGTGTAATATGTTCATGTATATGATATACACAACCTCTCTTTGTTTCCAATTCACTCAATTCACTGAAGTCTCAAATTCTAGAATTCCTGGTAAACAATCACTACTCTCTGAAAGATTTATGTGAAACAAGAAGAAATTTGCTGAAGTTGAAGGCTTTTTTTTTCCCTTCATTCATCTAGGCTAGTGGTAAAGTCTCTGAAGGAGAAAGGCTTTGTGGAGCCGGAACTGTATGAGGAAGTTACAATCTACTTCAGTGACATTGTAGGTTTCACTACTATCTGCAAATACAGCACCCCCATGGAAGTGGTGGACATGCTTAATGACATCTATAAGAGTTTTGACCACATTGTTGATCATCATGATGTCTACAAGGTAACCACATCACCTAACAGGCTGAAACCATTAATTGTACAACCCAAGGTCATCAGAGCCTGAATTGGTTGTTTCTGTTACTACTCTTGTCCTCTCTAGTTTCACATTTAGTGAATTGGTGGTTGAATCTGAGCTAAAAGTGAAGAGAAGTAGAAGGATTAGAGGAGTGAGAAGTCAAAATTACCATTCAACTTTAAGAAGCAGCAAAAAAGGTACAACAGGAAGTTCAGCAGGAATGAATTTGAAGTATTAAATTTAGACACAATGGCATACTCTTAAATCACCTCCAAAAAATGGGCAGTGTTTAGGCTGACTGCAAATGAAGCAGAGAAGACACTGGGGTTATAATAAATAGAAAATCATACTACAAGAATGTATAAAATTACATATTACAAAATACAATATTCTGTCAAATAGTATGTTGACATTTGCTAAAGGATTAATTTTCAGGAAACTAAGGGTGTTCCTCAAATTACATAAAACCATTCAGATTATTTATTTGAACATTTCTAGAACTGTCACCACATCTGGACAATTTATACAATTATGAAGTACTTTTAAATGGCTAAATTCCTTTATAGCTATTTTATCACCCATTAACTGGACTATAAAAACCCTGAAGAAATCAGCGCAGAACTGATCGAACTGGCCCCAGAAAAAGTGTAAAGGGCTATGCTCATACTGTGTTCCCAAATCACTTTTTGTGTTTGACATGTGATTAACTGCTTCTGTTTAATTTCTGTGCTTTTCAAAGGGGCAGAGGCACTCATGAGAAACTGTTTCCACAGGTGGAAACCATTGGTGATGCCTACATGGTGGCTAGTGGTTTGCCTAAGAGAAATGGCAATCGGCATGCAATAGACATTGCCAAGATGGCCTTGGAAATCCTCAGCTTCATGGGGACCTTTGAGCTGGAGCATCTTCCTGGCCTCCCAATATGGATTCGCATTGGAGTTCACTCTGGTATGCAGTTGAGCATCTTAGCAAATTGGGAACCATATGTACTGCTGTGCATCAACTAAATCAGAAAGGATAAAAGGTCTTCAAGTGTGATCGACTTCGCATAATGTTTACTCTTAATTCTTTTTGCCAAATGTGAGGTCCCACTATGCATCCTGAGATATTTAGACCCAGTCCCTAGAGAGCTCTAAGAACAAGACCTTTGAGGGCACCACTGACTGCTGACACGATAAACACCAAACATGTACAAAAACAAGAAGCTTTGGACTCCTATTTAAATCACCATACCTAGGATTTCATTTATTTCCTCCCCATTCCCTTTCTCCCCACCCCCAACTTTAATATATTTTACCACTAAAATATTATAGTATCTTAAGTGGATTAGATTATCTACAAGGGGAAATAAAGAACAGATGGTGAAATTTCTATACTATTTATATCCCCTCCCTTCCCTGCCACTGCAGTTATACAGAAAGTACATGAGTCACTTTCAAAGACCATGAAAGTTACATAGCCTTGTTAAAAGAAAAGCTTTATGCATATTAAATTTAACACAGTTTGATTGAGCAAAGAACAATTTTCAAATCAGATGGCCCTTAAAACTAGAAGAGGTTCAGAGAGCTTCAATGGGCAAGGTGGGCAGGCAATGTTTATAGACAGAAAACAGAAGTGAGGGACAGAAACAACTTGATTGGTCACAGCTCTGTGTTCCCCTGATTTGGTCAAGGTCCGATCAGTTGACAGCCTGTGACTGGCTGAAGCTCAGCTACTGAGATTGGCTGAGACTCAGCTATCTGTAACATAAGTATACCCTAGTTAGGCTTTTAGTTTGTTTATGTACCAACCTAGGTTGCAGTTTGTTTTGTAGGGACCCCTAAGAGGCAGCCTCAGGCCAAACTTAGTTTAATTCAACAGCCTTGAACATCAAGATTTGAGATGAGTCACAGGTGTTATAGAAAAACATAGTAAGAGAGGAACTCAGAAGTCATCTAGATGAATCTTTAGCAAGGCATTGCTTAAAACTCAGCTTTGCAGTTTTTGAGTTAATCTTTGACTTCTAAAACTGTTAACTCCTTGCATTCAGTCATTCTATGCAAATACGTGACTGAATAACCCTTATTTCCTACCTAATATGCCACAGCGCATAGTCTAATCTGGGCTTTTATTCTGCTTGTTAGAACCTCCTTGTGCCACAGGCTTCCCTATCCAGCTGCATTCGCCTGGTCCATGAAATGCTTAAGGAAGGTTATGCCTTTGTCTTGTCTTCTGTCTTCCATTGTCATGGCACCAATCCCAGAAATGCCACCTTAAAACAAAAATAAAACAAACATGAGCCATTGAAGCTTCAAGTCTACAGTGCCCTCCAGCAGTGTGAAATTCAGGGTTGTGTGGTTTGGCACAGTAAGCAAGCAGTGGGGCTCATCTTCATCCTTCCTGAGAGCCTTCTATTTAAAATCACCTTTGTGGTCTGGATCTCTGGATGCCTTCCTATTTGCTACAAATGTTGTTTTCTTTGCGAGAGCAAAATACTTTATGATTGCATGCATTGAATAATGATGCTTCATTGGATTCATCCATTTAAAGCAAAAGTCCCAGCTCACATTTCACATCCTCAGCCACTTCTCCATGACAGGAAGTATTCAGGATTGTGACCATACAGAGAGGCTTACCTGTCTTCACTCTACTCTGCAATTTCTATCGCCTTCACGTCCTGCTTTGTGTCCTTCATTTCAGGTCCCTGTGCTGCTGGAGTTGTGGGAATCAAGATGCCTCGTTATTGTCTATTTGGAGATACGGTCAACACAGCCTCTAGGATGGAATCCACTGGCCTCCGTAAGAAGGGAGATTGTTTTTCTCAGAGGACAAAGATTCTGTCTTCCAGCAGAGGGCAACTGTGAGATAAAATGCACAATAAGGAGATACAAAGTGCCAATGAGATGTAGAATAATTCTTCACATTAGCTGAACACAAACCCGTGTCAATCCACCTTTTGCTACATTTGCTTTTGTTGTTGTTTACTGATAATTATTTTATTCTTCCACTTTTGCTCAGTTTTAGACTATTTCTATATTTTTGGCTCATATACAATGAATCTGGGGATATTCTACTTAGAATAGTCATGGCATTTACCATAGAGTCATGAAAGTTAAAAAAAAAATCAGTAGGCAAGGTAAGAACTATACACTCTGGTTCACATTCCTGTTTCCCTCTTATTTGGTTTTGCTTTTTTGTTGTTGTTTTAGAGACAGGCTCTCGTTCTGTCACCCAGGCTGAAGTGCAGTGACACGATCATAGCTCCCTGTAAACTTGAACTCCTGGGCTCAAGTGATCCTCCCACCTCATCCTCCCAAGTAGCTGGGACTACAGGAACATACCAGCACATCCAGCTAATTTTTAAATTTTTAATAGAGACTGGGTCTCACTATGTTGCCCAGGCTGGTCTCAAACTCCCGACCTCAAGCAGTCCTTCCACCTTGGCCTCCCAAAGCATATTCGGTTTTCCTGGAAATTGACTTTTATTTGTTTGAGATGGGGTCTCACTCTGTCGCCTAGGCTTTGGTACAGTGGCACAATCACACCTCACTGCATCCTTGAACTCCTCAGCTCTAGTGATCCTCCCACCTCAGCCTCCTGAGTAGCTGGGACTACAGGCACGCCACCATGCACAGCTAATTTTTTAAATTTTTTCTGTAGAGGTGTGGTCTCTCCATGTTGTCTAGGCTGGTCACAGACTCCTGGGCTCAAGCAAGTCTCCTGCCTTGGTCCCCCAAAGCCCCAGAGTGTTGGAATTACAGGCAAGAGCCATCATACCCGACCAAGAATTGATTTTAGTAAAGAAAAATCTAAACATTTGTTATATACAAAGGAATATATTGCATTTGCTTGGCAAGGTAGACGCACAATGTGCTGCATGAAGTAGATGCTCAATAAATGTTGATGACAGTGGTAGTAGCAGAAATATAAAGAAGAGAGAAAATAAGCATTGGTAGACATGGCTGGGTCTTACAAAACCACAGGAGGCAGGATGGTATTTTGGTAGTGTACTGACAATGTGATACTAGTTTGTCCTGGCAAATCATGCTGGCAAGGAAAAGGATAAGGTTAGGGTCAGACAGACTTGGGTTACAATTGAAATTATGTTAATCATTCTCAGTATAAGTTGAGGAGAAAGCTACCTGATCCTTCTAGCTCTCAGAAAGATAAAGATATAAATTGAAAATGGAATACCAACCTTGCCAAGAGGGTTTCTGAAATAATTTGGGATGATGTCATGTTAAGCGTTTGGCAATCATGGTACATGGTAGGTATACAATTTGAGATTGTCATTATTCTTACTGTTGTAATTGTTTGTGGTATTGCTATTAGGCCCCTATTTTGGGAAAGGTGATACACATCAATGGACTTGTGAATAGGTGTGCCCTCACCACTTCTTTTGTCAAAGGATAACAATGTTCCAGAAGAAGAAATTTGAGAAAATCAAGACCCCTCAACTCTCCTGAATCTTCACCTTGCCCACAAGGCTTTAACTATTTATTGGAACTTTTCCACAGGGACCCAAAACCAAACTCCAACACCCAAGCTTGACACTACAAGCCAAATCTAAAACTAGGTCCCGCAGGCTACTATTCTGAGCTGGAATGAGAATCTATGGAGCAAAACCTAGGGATCCCCATCACATCACTCAGCACCCTGAAAACTGATGTCAGGCCTTCTTTCTTCCCACGTGAGATTATATTTCTTGTGTGAGGTCATTCTTGCATTGCTATAAAGAAAAATCTGAGACTGGGTTATTTATAAGAAAAGAGGTTTAATTGGCTCATGGTTCTGCAGGCTGTACAGGAAGAATAGTGCCTGCATCTGCTTCTGGGGAGGCCTCAGGAAGCTTTCACTCATGGCAGAAGACAAAGCAGGAGCAGGCACTTCATATGGCAAAAGCAGGAGTAAGAAAGAGAGTGGCAGGGGCAGGTGCCACACATTTTTAAATGACCAGATCTTGTGACAACTCAGTATCGCAAAGACAGCACCAAGCCATGAGGGATCCACCCCTGTGACCCAGACACCTGGTGGGGGGCCAGGGCTCCAGCACTGGGGATTAAAATTCAACATGAGATTTGGGTGGGGACAAATATCCAAACTATACCATTTCTTATCTCTCTGATGTTATTTTTAAGTGTTCTTTCATTAAAATAGCCACAATTGTTTCTTCTTGATTTAGGATTCTTGTCTCAGGTGTTGTTGATATCCTGAATCAACGGGAAACAAATAGGCCATGAAATAGCTGAGATTTTTATTTATCTATTTTGCATTTCCAGCTTTGAGAATTCACGTGAGTGGCTCCACCATAGCCATCCTGAAGAGAACTGAGTGCCAGTTCCTCTATGAAGTGAGAGGAGAAACATACTTAAAGGTAAGGAGTCCACAAAGACAATGCATAGGAAAAGCTCTCAGACACGCTTGGGCCACCTCCTTTGAGACTCGGCCAGGAAAGTTGAGCATGCTAATCCTTTTCTGTACTCATCACGATGAGCACCCTCCATCCTCTGCAAGAGAAACGACCACCAAAAAATGTGAACTCAGAACTTCCCTTTACTCCAAAGAGCCCTTTTGACGTTTTGAACTCTGCCAGCGTTTACTCTGCCATATCCAGGTTTTGTCTCCAGTTCCTCCTCCAAACACAATAGCTACATACAGTCTGGTCCAGGACTTATTTAATTTAAATCAAAACCCTTGTCCCCCCACTTACTTCCCTACTCTTACTACACAACGCTGCTATGATCTGAGGTCACCTCTCTTGCCAGTTGCTTTACTATTCGGAAGCTCTAGAATCACAAGGAGTGAATGACAAGGTGTGGCCCCATTCTCCTCCTCCTCCTCATCTGGAAGCTTGTTAAAATGCAGATGTGTGGACACTCTACCAGGCCTACTATGCAAGATTCTCTGTAGGTGTAGATCAGAAATCTATATTTTTAACAAGATAATGTGTTTATGACCACACTAATATTTGAGAATCGCTATTCCAGATTCTTCATGCAGTTCCTCACATTTAAAACAGCTGCCCTCCAAAGCCATCAGTTGTCTCCAAATGCTTCTCAGGCTGCTTTTCCAAAGTTATTAGAATCTTTTCACAACTGGCAAAGCCAACTATTAACTGTAAGTTACCTGTCTCCAGTAGCTATAATGCTTCTGGCCTTTACGTTTTGGTTGCACCTTGGAAAAGTCTCCTTTTACATAAAAGTGTCCTAACATCACACTTGCTTTTTGAATCCTCCATAAATACATTTTTTACAAAGAACACTTACCCCAAAATAGAACCAGTTTATGGATTACTATGGTCCAAACACAGTCAGTGAACCACTATTTTTTTTAAATGAGTTTAACAATATATATCAATTATATATATATCAATCACTCATTTTTAAATTATTGATATATATTATAGATATATATTATTAAACTCATTTTTTAAAAATAGTGGTTCACTGGCTGTGTTTGGGCCATATGTATTTTGTATCTCTTTTTCAAAGACAGAGTTTCCAGTATTCCAGTAAATTTCCATACATTCCGTAGCCTCCAGATGGGCCCCAGAAATGCCACTTAATGAGTTCTTAATTGTGATGTACATGTGTTTGTAATAAGATAGGGAAACTGTAGCAAAAGTTTTGTAGCAAAACTTTATTGCAGAAAGGGCTAGAAGGAAATATGGACAATGACAACCAGTTGGATTTGTTGACGTAGCAGAATTGTAGATGAATTTTCTTCCTTTTTAAGTTAGAGTTCTTGTGATGTTGCTAGAGTTCTTGTGATGTTGCTAGAGTGATATTTTAAAATGTCTTTTGGGGAAAAAAAGAAAACTCTACTTTGAGAAAAGGATGTCTGCTGAATGAGAAACTTATTTTTAAAAAGGCACTTGGAAATAAAAATCTGTCTAGAGATAATGCAAATCATAACAGGAATGTGTGATGTGCTTAAATATTGGCACTGATGAGAAATGCGGAAGTGAAACATGTCACAGAAACAGATCATTATGGGAACAGTGGTCTAAAACTGAACTGACTCCTTCACCTCCGTGGTACACAACTCTTTTGTCTTACCAGGGAAGAGGAAATGAGACTACCTACTGGCTGACCGGGATGAAGGACCAGAAATTCAACCTGCCAACCCCTCCTACTGTGTAAGCTTCTGGGTGTGGCAGGGACAGGGAGGAAATTAGAGATCTTGGCTTTGTTAGTTATAGCCAATTTAAGTTGGCAAGTGCCTTACAAGTGGCATATATTGCATAAGAAGTAAGGGACTATACATGAGGTTTAGAAACCTCCCTTCCCAGACTGCAAGAAGGGGATTATCCTGAAAGCCTGCATTTTCCTGAGACCTCAATGAAACAGAAAAGTATTTAGCCTTGGCTTCCCTGTCTGGAACATAGACTTGCTTCCATGAATCAGATGTGTGGGCTCAGTATAAAACTACCTTTTTTTTTTCACTCTGGATCCTTTATCCCAAGAGGGAGCTTCCACCTGGAAAAGAGGAGGAATGAACAGACTATTTAGAACTTGAGGAGATTTTGTTATTTCATTTACTTCATTTTGTTTACTGGCTCTGTATTCATGATATTTTTAACTGTCAAAATTATGCTTTAAATGCCTTATCTCCATTAAAGTATACTTAACTTATAGTTTATGCAGAAAATATACTATAAATTAGACAAGAATGAGTTAAAAGTTTCCTGAGTCTGGGTATGAGCTTCTACCTATTCTGTCCACTTTCCTAGACTGTACCAGTCATCATCTTGTTCCTGCTGAAAAACTGACTATATTGCTCTGCAATAAAGCATGGCAAAGCTAGCATTGTGTTCCAGGCTTGCTCGGGAGAACAGAAGACACTTTAGAGTTCACCTCATGCATGTTTTGTTCTCACAAGAGTGGAGCATACTGGGGGCAAAGAGGCTCTCTGCATTCTACTCCTGTTTTCATCTTTCTGTTGAGTCACCTGATGAAAACAGGACCTGCCCCAACCCCAAGACTGTGGTTCTGGGTCTTAACATGAAGTCTGTGTTCTCCCTGAGATGAGGAAGACAAAGTTTCAGGGTTAACTGACAGGTTTCACTTCTCCTAAAGGTGACTCAGCTGTCATCCAGTTGCCTGTCAACACATGTTACTGCAGCCATATGGCCATTTCCTTGGCTTTTGCTATGGTTGAGAAACTCTGTCTTGCAGAGGCCTAAATGGCAGACCCAGAGAGATGGCAAGCTTCTAGAAAAGCTAAAACAACCCAAATCTTCCCTGGGGCATGAGAAACCTGGCTCCTTACTTGCAGTGTTCCAGGTCCCTTC
The DNA here is from genome assembly GCF_028885625.2 of Pongo pygmaeus. Classification (NCBI taxonomy): domain Eukaryota; kingdom Metazoa; phylum Chordata; class Mammalia; order Primates; family Hominidae; genus Pongo; species Pongo pygmaeus. The sequence continues at coordinate 15,065,644 of NC_072383.2, read as the reverse complement.
TAAACTCGTGGTCCCCTCCACCATTCTAAGCCTTCCCCAAACAAGACTCACACTGTTAAGTATGTGTGGGACCAGTGAGTTTTCAGGGTTGTGTGGCAGGGGCCTAGCATCCTCCCAGCTTCCTTTCCCCTTCCTGCAGTGGCATATGTAAACCTAGATCCTCCCAACCAAGCCTCCAAATTCCAGCAGCATATTATTTCACTTTGAAATTGAAGTCTAATTTCCTACCAGAGATAACAGTTTTTTAAGCTCATCAAAGGCAGGGATCATTTTGTATTCTTTGGATTTCCTGTGTCTAGCACAGAATAGGCATTCAAAGAGTAACTGAGTAACTGAACTGATTATTCTGGAGCTAAGGAATATTCTGTATGAATTGCTGAGAAGTTCTATTTTCTCTTCCCACCCTGTTTCCAGGGAGAATCAACAGCGTTTGCAAGCAGAATTTTCAGACATGATTGCCAACTCTTTACAGAAAAGACAGGCAGCAGGGATAAGAAGCCAAAAGCCCAGACGGGTAGCCAGCTATAAAAAAGGCACTCTGGAATACTTGCAGCTGAATACCACAGACAAGGAGAGCACCTATTTTTAAGCCTAAATGAGGTGTAAGGACTTACACAGATTAAAATACAGCTGCACTGAGGCAGCGACCTCAAGTGTCCTGAAAGCCTGCATTTTCCTGAGACCTCAATGAAGCAGAAATGTACTTAGGCTTGGCTGCCCTGTCTGGAACATGGACTTTCTTGCATGAATCAGAAGTGTGTTCTCAGTGAAATAACTACCTTCCACTCTGGAACCTTATTCCAGCAGTTGTTCCAGGGAGCTTCCACCTGGAAAAGAAAAGAAATGAATAGACTATCTAGAACTTGAGAAGATTTTATTCTTATTTCATTTATTTTTTGTTTGTTTGTTTCTATTGTTTTTGTTTACTGGCTCTTTTTCCTTCTGTATTCATAAGATTTTTTAAATTGTCATAATTATATTTTAAATACCCATCTTCATTAAAGTATATTTAACTCATAATTTTTGCAGAAAATATGCTATATATTAGGCAAGAATAAAAGCTAAAGGTTTCCCAAGACTGTGTATGCATTTCTACCTATTTTGCCCATTTTCCTGGAATACATCAGTCACATCATCTTGTGCTTACCGAAAAACTGACTACATTCACTCACACTGAAGTACGGCAAAACTAGCATTGTTGCTCAAGGGTGAGAACCTTGAAGGTTAGTATCACTTGCTACACATGAGGGAATTTTTGACCTTATACAGAGGTGTTGCTTCAGCTTGTCCAATTAACAATGTGGATGGCAGTGATCTAAGTATGGGACCCAGGCAAAAGTCAAGTTCCTGTACTGCACTTTTCTAACTGTAAAGTAATCCATGTCTCCAGGCTCCTGATCTTTCATCAGTAAATTATGATTCATAATACCCAATTCATTTTAGACTGTGCCACCCCCTCCCCCAAGCTGGCATAACACCACTGACAGATAATTTCCTTAGACCCACAGTTTACGAGGTAAAAAGAGGGAATTGGAGATGGAAGTTCGATCTCCCCACCAGTCTGAGAATCTTCACAAGAAGCTCACTATGGTCCTATCTCATGAACCATTGCAAGTACCAGGAGGGCTGAAACACCAGGGGTGAACTGGGGATGAAAAGCGGAGGTGCCGATTGTTGAAACTGACATGCAGATCTTGCAGCTGCTCTGTGCTCCAATCAGCAGAGATGCCACACTGAGAAAACTGGATGATGCAACAGTCCTACTCTAGGCAAAACCCACAGGAAAGCCTGAATCCCTGGTTAGATTTCCCACAAAGCCCAGGTGCTAATGTGGAACCTTCCTCTCACTTGGAAACAACTAAAAGGTTTTTTCCTTTTAAACAACCTTTAAATTCTAGCGCTCTCTTAAGCCTTCCCCAGACCAGAAAGCAATAGCAGACCAGTGACTAAGCTACAACATTAAGCACTAAAGGTCTAACACCACCAAATAATACCTGTAAAAGCTGAAAGAGGTGACCATCTCCTCAAATGTGCAGGCATCAGTGTAAAGACACAAGGATTGTGAAAACTCAGGGAAATATGATACCATCAAAAGAAACCAACAAAGCTCCAGTAATAGACCCAAAATAATTGAAGGCCTGTAACATGTCTGACAGAATTCAGAAAAATCTTCTTAAAGAGTTCAGGGAAGCACAAGAGAGTATAGATTAAAAAATTAAATGAAATTTGAAAAACAATCCAGGAACAAAATGAGAAAATTGACAAAGAAAAAAATGTAAAGACACACATAAAAGTAGAAATCTTAGACATAAAGGATACAACAGCTAAACTGGAAAAGCTCATTATAAAGCTTCAACAGCATATTTAAACAGAGGAAAGAATCAATGGGCTTGAAGACAGGACATATGAAATTACCCATCAGAAAAGAAAAAAAGAATTAAAAAGAATTATAGGATACCATCAAGCAAACTAACCTTCCTATAATAAGAATTCCTAAAGAAGATGAGAGAGAAAAGGGCCATATTTAAAAAATTATAGCTGAAAGATTTTCAAATCTGAAGAAAGATGATAGCACTCAGGTACAGGAAGCTCAGAGGTCACCCATCAAATCCAAAGAGGAATTCTCCAAATCATATCACAATCAAATTATCAAAAATCAAAGATAAGGAATATTCAAACCATGAAGAGAAAAAAAAAGCACATTCTGTAGAGCCCCGATATAGCTTGCAGTAAATCTCTTAGCAGAAACTTTGCAGACTAGGAGACAGTGAGATATATATCCAAAGTATTGAGAAAAAGAAACTGTCAGCTAAGAATACTGTACCCAACAAAGCTATCTTTAATACCTGAAGGACAGATAAAGACTTTCCTAGGCCAAAAAAACAAAAAACAAAAAAAAACCCTGAGGGAATTAATCAACATCAGGCTTGTCATACAAGAAATCCTAAAGGGAGTCCAGCAGTCTAAAAGAGAAGGATGTTAACATGTAACAAGAAAACATCTGAAGGTATAAAACTCACTGGTAAAAGTAAGAATAGAAATTCAGAATATTCTAATAGTGTAATTATGATATATAAACCAATTATATCTTAATTATGGAGACTAAAACTTATTAAAGATGATAATAACTGCAACAATTGGTTGAGAGGCAATATAAAGAGATGTAAACTAAAACATCAAAAAGTCAAAACGTGGAGGGGGAATGATGTTAAAGTATAGTATGTTTTGTTGCTTCGCTTTTCTTTGCAATCAAAGCTAAGTTCTTTTCAGTTTAAAATAACCTATTATAACTATAAAATGTTTTATGTAAGCCTCATAGTAACCACAAAGAAAGAAATCTATAACAGAGACACTGACAATAAATAGCACAGAATTAAAACATACTACTAGAGAAAATTACTTAACCACAGAGGAAGACAGTATGAGAGGAACAAAATTAAAAATTTACCAGAAAAATGCAAAAAATACTTAAAAGAATGGCAACAGAAAACATGTTCCTATCAATAATAATCTTTAATGTAAATGGATTATATTCTCCAATTAAAAGACATAGAGTAGGGCAGGTAATGTGGCTCATGCCTGTAATCCCAGTACTTTGGGAGGCTGAGGTGGTTGGATCACTTGAGGCCAGGAGTTCGAGACCAGCCCGACCAACATGGTGAAACTCCATCCCTACTAAAAATACAAAAATTAGCCAGCATGGTGGCACACACCTGTAATCCCAGCTATTCAGGTGGCTGAGGCACAAGAATCACTTAAACCCAGGAGGTGGAGTTTGCAGTGAGCCGAGATCGTACCACTGCACTCCAGCCTGGGCAACAGAGTGAGACTCTGTCTCAAAAAAAAAAAAAAAAAAAAAAAGATATAGAGTAGCTGAATGAATTTTTGTTTAAAGAAAAACAGGACCTAACTACATGCTATCTATAAGAAACTGCACCTCTGAAGATACGTGCAGACTGAAATCAAAGGAATGGGAAAAGATATTCCATGCAAATGGAAACCAAAAAGATCAGGAGTAGCTGTACTTATATCATATAAAATAGACTCAGGTCAAGAATAGTATACAAACAATAAATAAAGCTATTATATAAATATAAAGGAGTCAATGCAACAGGGAATATAGTAATTGTAATACATATGAACCCAATAATAAGGTAAAATGTAAAGCAAATATTAATAGACCTGAAGGGAGAGATTGTCTATAATATAAAAGTAGTAGGGGACTTTAGCGCCCCACTTTTAGCAATAGACATATCATCCAGACAGAAAATTAATAAACATGGAAGTTAAACTGTACTCTAGACTGAATGAACGTAACAGACTTTTACAGAACATTCCACCTAACAACTACAAAATACACATTTTTCTCAACAATGCATGGAGCATTCATCAGGACAGATAATATATGCGGGCACAAAACAAGTCTTAATAAATTTAAAGTCAAAATTATATGAAGTATGTTTTCTGACCACAATGGAATAAAACTAGAAATCAGTAACAGGAGAATTTGACACAGCAGGCATGGATATACGAAAAAAAAAGAAGAAAGAAAAAAAAAACAGGAGAAACGTTGGAAACGCTACAAATACACAGAAATTAAACAACATGCTCCTGAATTACTATTAGGTCGAGGAAGAAATTAAGAGAGAAATTAACATTTTTAAGACAAGTGAAAATGGAAATACACCATACACAAATCTATGGAACACAGCAAAAGCAGTTCTAAGAGGGAAGTTTATAGCAATAAATGCCCACATTGAAAAAGTAGAAAGATCTCAAGCAAGATGACTTTCACCTCAAGAACTAGAAAAACAAGAACAAACTTAACCCAAAATTAGTAGAAAAAAGAAATAATAGAATGGAATTAAATGAAATAGAGATTTTTAAAACAATACAAAAGATCAACAAAGCAAAAAAAATTTTTTAAATATAAACAAAACAACATGCCTTTAGCTAGACTTACTAAGAAAAAGAGAAGACTCAAATAAATAAATTCAAAGCTGATAAAGGAAACATGACAACTGATACCACAGAAATACAAAGAATCATAAGAGACTAGGAACAACTAAATAACAATAGATTAGAAGATCTAGAAGAAATGTATAAATTTCTGAACACATACAACCTATCAAAATTGAATCATAAAGAAATAGAAAACCCAAACAGAACAATAACAAGTAACAAGATTGATGTAGTAATAAAAACTCTCCCATCAAAGAAAAGTCCAGGACCCAATGGCTTTACTGCTAAATTCTACCAACATTTGAAGAAAAACTAATACCAATTCTACTCAAACTATTTCAAAAAGTTAAGGAGAAGGGAATACTTCCAAACTCATTGTCCAAGGCCAATATTATTCTGATTCCAAAACCAGACAAGGACTTCAAACCAATACCACTGATGAACATACATGCAAAAACCCTCAACAAAATACTGGCAAATAAAATTCAACAGTATATTGAAAAGATCATTCACCATGATCAAGTGGAATTCATCTCAGGGAATGCAAGAATGGTTCAACATACACAAATTAATAAAGATGATAAACCATAGTAACAAAATCAAGGATAAATACCATAAAATCATTTTCATTGATGCTAAAAAAAGCTTTTAATAAAATTCAGCTTGCCTTCAAGATAAAAATTCTCAACAAATTGGACACAGAAGAAACATACTTCAACACAATAAAGGCCACAATGATAAAAACCCACAGTCAACATCATACTGAACAAAGAAAAGTTAAAAACTTTTTCTCTAAGATTTGAAGCAAGATAAGGATATCCACATTTACCTCATAATTTCAACATAGTATTGAAAGTTCTAGCCACAGCAGTTATGCAAGAGAAAGAAATAAATGGCATCCAAACTGGAAAGAAGGAAGTCAAATTGTCCCTGTTGGTAGACAACATAAACATATCTATAGAAAAACCTAAAAGACTCCACCAAAAACTGTTAGAACTAATAAATAAATTTAGAAAAGTTGCAGGATACAAAAGCAACATAGAAAAATCAGTAACATATCTGTATTTCAATAGCAAACTAACTGGAAAAAAAATCAAGAGAGCAATTCTGCTTACAATAGCTTCAAGAAAAAAAATACCTAGGAATAAACTTAATAAAGGAGTTAAATGATCTCTACAATAAAACCTATAAAGCATTGATTAAAGAAATTGAAGAGGACACAAATAAATGGAAAATATTCCATATTCATGGATTCAAATAATTAATATTATGAAAATGTTTATATTACCCAAAACGATGTACAGATTTAATGCAATTCCCATCAAAATACTAATGGCATTCTTCACAGAAATAGAAAAAAAATTAAATTCATATGGAAATCCAAAAGACCCCAGAAAGCCAAAGCAATTTTGAACAGAAAGAACAAAGCTGGGGGCATTTCACTACCTGATTTCAAAATGTACTATAAAGTTGCAGTAACCAAAACCACAGGGTACTGGTATAAAAACAGACACATGGACAAATAGAATAGAATGGAGAACACAGAAATAAATTTATGTCTTTACATTCAACTCATTTTCAACAAAAACATCATGAACATGCACTGGAGAAAAGACATTCTCTTTAATAAGTGAGGGTAGGAAAACTATATATCCACATGCCAAAGAATGAAACTAGACCCCATGTCTCACCATAAACAAAAATCAACTCTAAGTTGGTTAAAGACTTAAACATAAAACCCAAAACTATGAAAGTACTAGAAGAAAACATGGGGAAAACACTTCAAGACATTGGCTTAGGCAAAAGTTTTATGGCTAAGACCTCAAAAGCATAGTCAAAAAAAACAAAATAGACAAATGGAACTATATTTAACTAAAAACTTCTGCAAAGTAAAGGAAACAATCAACAGAGTGAAGAGACAACCTGTTGAGTGCAATAAAATATTTTCAAACTATTCATCCAAGAAATGACTAATATCCAGAATATATAAGTAACCCAAACAACTCAATAGCCAACACACACACACACACACACAATCCAAATTAAAATTTCAAAATTAAGCAAAATACCTGAATAGATACTTCTCAAAATAAGACATACAAAACGCCAAGAGATATATGAAAAAATAAATGTTCAACAGGGAAATGCAAATCAAAACCATGGTAAGATATCACTTCACTCCCACTTATACCCGTAAAGCTATTTAAATTTTTAAAAATTAAAATTTAAAAAAAAATCACCTCGCCACAGTTAGAATGGCTATTATCAAAAAGACAAAAAATAACAAATGCTGGCAAGGATGTGAAGAATGAAATGTTTGTGCACTGTTGGCGGGAATGAAAATTAATACATCCATTATGAAAAACAGTATGAAGTTTTCTCAAAAAATTAAAAATAGATAATAAAAATTACACACAACTAATTTAAAAAATCAATGTACTTTAACATAGGAGTAAAAAATTATGCAAACTAATCAAGGGGAAAAAGAAGTGAATGAAACAAAACAGAGCTACTAAGAGCTGTGGGAGAATATCAAAAGGTCTCACATGTATGTGATTGGAATCCTAGCAGACAAAATAATTCAGAAGAAATATTTGAAAAAATAATGGCTAAATAAAGTTACAGTAACCAAAACCACATTATACTGGCATAAAAACAGATATATAGACCAATAGAATAGAATAGAGAACACAGAAATAAATTCATGCCTTTACATCCAACTGATTTTCAACAAAAGCACCACAAACATACATTGGAGAAGAGAGTCTCTTCAATATATAAGGGTAGGAAAACTATAGATCCACATGCTGAAGAATGAGTTTACCAAATGTAATGACAACCACCAAATCACAAGTTTAAGAATCTCAGAGAAATCCATTTAGGATAAATTCCCAAACCCACATCTGGGCATATTATATTTAAACTGCTGAAAACCAAAAATAAAGAAAAAATTGTGAAGATAGCCAAAGGGGGAAAAAAGACATTGCACAACAGAAGGACGAATATTAAGAATTTACTGCAGACTCATATTCTGAAACTATGCAAGCTAAAAGACAATGGAATGACATCTTTGAAATGCTGAGAGGAAAAAAAAAGAATTTTATACCCAGCAAAAAAAAAACAACACATATTTCAAAATAAAAAATAAAGATGTTCATGCCCCTAAAATGAATCTGAGGGTTTATTGTCAGCAGACAAATTCTATAGTAAATTTTAAATAAGGTTCTTCAGGCAGAAGACATTCAATACCAGATACAGACTAGGATCCATACAAAGAAATGAATGGTACTGGAGATAGAATATATACAGGTAAAATTTTTTTATTTTTAAATGTTCTAAAGCTAGTCATGTGTTTGCCTTCTTGTTTTTGATTTCCTATTGAATTGCACAGATTTAGAAAATTGTAGCTTTATTTTAGTTTCCTTTATGACACTTCACCAAAGGAGACATATAAATGCAAACATATATCTACATATATAAATGTTCAACATCATTAGTCATTAGTAAAGTGTAATTAACACAACAAAAAGATAATACCACATACTTATTAAAATGGCTACAACCAGAAGTCTGACAATATGAAGTACTTATGGGGATGCAGAACAAATGGAACTCTCATACATTGTTAACAGGTATTTAAAACAGTAAAGAACCTTTGGAAAATACTTTAGCCCTTTAAAATATGAATTAAATAGACACTTACAATAGGATCTAACAACACCATTCCAACATAATTATGCAAATAAAATGAAAACTATGTTCATATGAATATGTTTCTGAATGTTTATATTAGTATTATTGATAAATTTTAAAAAACATATTTTTCAACAAGTATATGAATAAAGTAACTATGGAGTACCCATACAATCATATGCCACTCAGCAATAAAAAATAAACTATTGTTCATAAAATATGAGTGCAATGGATCAATAAAAAAGTTACAAAAAAAATTTTTTTTTAATTTTGAAACAAATAGAAATGGATATTCAACATACCAAAATCAATGGGATACAGCAAAACCAGTTCTCAGAGGACATTTTATAGCAATAAACACCTACATCAAAAAATAGCAAAAGATTGCCAGTAAACAACCTAATGATGCACCTTAAAGAATTATAAAATCAATAACAAACTAAGCCCAAAACTAGTAGAAGGAAAAAAATAAAGATTAGAGAAGAAATAAATGAAATTAAGACTAAAAACACAATATCAATGAAATGAAAAGTTGGTTTTTTGAAAACATAAACAAAATTGTCAAATGCTTAGCTAAACTAATAAGGAAAAAAGATTCAAATAACAAAATTCAAAGATGAAAAAGGAGACATTACAACTGATACCACCAAAAATTCAAAGGACATTAGATACTATTACCAGCAACTAGATGCCAATCAGTTGGAAAATCTAGAAGAAATGGAAAATTCCTAGACTGATACAACCAACCAAGATGGAATCATGAAGAAACAGAAAACCTGAACAGACTAATAATGAGAATGAGATAGAAATAATAAAAGGTTTCCCATTAAAGAAAAGCCCAAGACCTGATGGCTTTACTGCTAAATTAAACCAAAAATTTAAAGAAAAATTAATATCAATTCTGCTCAAACTTTTGAAAATAAGTGATGAGAAGGAATTCTCCCTAACTCATTCTGTGAGGCCAGCATTACCTTGATTCTGAAACAAAGACATCAGCACCACCACCACCACCACAACAACAAAAACCTGTAGGCCAATATCACTAATAAATATAAATGCAATAAACCTCAACAAAATACTGGCAAAATAGTGGATTCAACAACACATTAAAAAGATGATTTGACCAAGTGGCAATCATCCCAAGGATGCAAGGATGGTTCAGTATATGCATATTAATAAATGTAATACACCACATTAACAGAATCAAAGACAAAAACCATAAGATTATTTCAACAGATCCAGAAAAAGCATTTGATAAAATTCACCACACTTTCATGATAAAAACTCTCAACAAATTAGACATGGAAGGAGCATACCTCAACACAATAAAGGCCATATATTACAGATTCACAGCTAGCATCATACTCAATGGAGGAAACTGGAAAGCTTTTCCTCTAAGATCTAGAACAAGACATGGATGCTTACTTTTATGTAATATTGGAAGCCCTAGCCAAGCAAATAGGCAAGAGAAAGAAAAGAAAGCATCCAAATTGAAAATAAGGAAATCAAATTGTCCCTGCTTCCAAGTGACATAATCTTATATATACAAAACCCTACAGACACCACCAAAATACTGTTAGAACTAATAAACAAATTTAGTATAGTTGCAGAATACAAAATAAACATAACAAAATCTGTAGTGTTTCTATATGCCAATAGTAAACAACCTAAAAAAAATCAAGGAAGCAATCTACAGATTTTGTGCAATCCCTATCAAAATACCAATGATATTCCTCATAGAAATAGAAAAAACAATCTTGAAATTTGTACAGAACCACAGAAGACCCCAAATAGACAAAGCAATCTTCAACAGAAAGAACAAAGCCAGAGGCATCACACTACCTGACTTCAAAATATGCTGCAAAGCTGTAATAATCAAAACAGTATGGTATTAACATAAAAACAGACACATAGACCAATGGAACAGAAAAAAGAATACAGAAAGAAATTCATGCACTTAAATCTCACTAATTTTTGGCAAAGACACCAAGAACACACATCGGGGAAAAAATATATTTTCAGTAAATGGTGCTAAGACTGAATCTCTATCTCTTAATATATACAAAAATCAACTCAAAATGAATTAATTTAAATGTAAAAACAGAAACCAAAAAACGTCTAGAAGAAAACATAGGAAAAATGACTCAGGACATTGGTCTGGACAAGGATTTTTTGGGAAAGGTCTCAAAAGCACAAACAAACAAAAACAAAGATGGACAAATGAAAGTACATCAAACTAAAAACCTTCTGCATAACAAAGGAAACTAATCAACGAAGTGAAGTGATAACCCAGAGAAAGGAGAAAATATTTGCAAATTACCAATCCAACATGGGATTAAGAACCAGAATATATAAGAAATTCAAACAATTTAATAACAAAAAATTAATAATCTAATTTAAAAATAGGCAAAAAGACCTCAGTAAACATTTCTTGAAAAACATAAAACATAGAAATGGCCCATGGGTATATAAAAAAGTTCAATATCATTAATCATCAGATAAATGCAAAACAAAACTACAATGAGATATCATCTCACCCCAGTTGAAATGGTTTTTATTCAAAAGACAGGCAATAACAAATGTTAATGAGGATGCAGAGAAAGAGGAACACTTGTACACTACTGGTGGGAATGCAAATTAGTACAGACGCTATAAAGAACATTATGATGGTTTCTCTAAAAACTAAAAATAGGACTACCATATGACTCAGCAATCCCACTGCTGGGTATATAACCAAGAGAAAGAAAATCAGGATATTGAAGAGATATCTGCATTCCTATGTTTATTGCAGCACTCTTCACAATAACCAAAATACGGAATTAACTTAAGTGATTACCAGTGGATGACTAGCTAAAGAAAACGTGGTGTATATATATAATGAAATCTCATTCAACCATAAAAAAGATGAAATATTGTCATTTGCTGTAAGATGAATGGAACTGGAGGACATTATGGGTAAGTGAAATAAGCCAGGTGCAGAAAGACAAATACTGTGTGTTCTTACTCATGTGTGGGAGTTAAAATAAAAATTGATTTCATGGAGGTAGTAAATATAACGGTGTTTATCAAAGGCTGGAAAGGGTAGTGGAAAAGGGGGGGTGAAGAGGGATTGGTTAATGGATAAAAATATAGTTAGATAGAAGGAATACGATTTAGTGTTTGGCAGCACAATAGAGTGCATATGGCTAACAATAGTTTATTGTATATTTCAGAGCTAGAAGAGAAGATTTGGGATGTTCCCAACACAAAGAAATGATAAATGTTTGAGGTGATGGGTATCCCAATTACCCACATGTGATTATTACACATTGTGTGCATATATGTAAATGTCATATGTAATACATAAACATGTACAACTATTATGTATCCATAGAAAATAATAAATAACAAAATTAAATGTTAAAAAGCCAATATAGATGATTCCTTAAACATAATTCCCTAAGAGAAACCAGACCCCAAAGACTATATATTGCATGATTTCATTTAAATGACTTTTTGGCAAAGGAAAAATTCTAGAAATGGAAACTAGGTCAGTGATTTCTAGGAATTGTCAGCTGGAAGAATTTGATTACAAACTCTAGGAATTGTGAGCTGGAAGAAGTCCAGGTTCCGTGGTTCATGCCTGCAATCCCAGCACTTTGGGAGGCTGAGGCAGGCAGATTGCTTTGGAGTTCAAGACCAGCCTGGGCAACATGGTGAGACCCCATCTCTACCAAAAATACAGAAAGAAATAGCCAAGTGTGGTGGTGTGTGCCCACGTTCCCAGCTACTTGGGAGGCTGAGGTGGGAGGATCATTTGAGCCTGGAGAGCAGAGATTGCAGTGAGCCAAGATTGTGCCACTGCACCCTAGTCTGGGTGACAGAGAGAGAACTTGTCTCAAAAAAAAAAAAAAAAAAGAGAAGAAGAAGAAAAAAATGATACAACAAATGAATTTTGGAGGTAATGTAATTGTCTTGTATGGTACTGTGATGGTAAACACATGACCATGCATCTCTCAAAATGTCAGAACTGTATACCACAAAGGAAGACTTTCACTGTAAGCAATTCTTTATAAAGCAATCAGATGTGGATGGAACCCAATATGGAATGCAGACTGTGAAAAATAAATCTAACTTTATTATACGAAAATGGCATACCCTCATTGAAGAGGGTGGTAAAGAAAGGAGCTGACATAAGATACTTTGGAAAACAGCATTTTTAGTGGATATTGTAAGGCTAAAAAGTACTTTACAAAACATTGTAGTCTAATTGATAAATTTGTTTTTCAGAAGAGAGTAAGTTAGAATTGAAACTACTTTAAATGTAGACTAGGTTAATTAGATAAATATATTTTAGATATGAGCAGCAGGTTTCTCATTGTCAGAGAAAAAAGTTATAAATAAACAAAAAAGGAATGCCAGAATTAACTTTGAAGAGCTGGATTGGATCAGTAGTAACACTATGAATCTTGTTGATTTTTAATAGCTAGCCAGAGAAATAAATATATATGTGTGTATATACTAACTCACTGAGAAGACCTAGAATTAGTGATACCCCCAATAGCAATGAACACAACTAGTGTCCAGATTGTGGTTTCTAAATATCTTTTTTTTTTTTTTTTTTTTTGATATAGGGTCTTGCTCTGTCATCCAGGCTGTGGAGTGCAGTATTGCAATCATGGCTCACTGCAGCCACAACTTCCCAGGCTCAGGCAATCCTCCTACCTCAGCCTCCCGAGTAGCTGGCATGTGGACCATGCCCACTTTTGTTGGTGTTGTTATTTACTTTTTGTAGAGATGGGGGCCTCACTATTTTGCCCAGGCTGGTCTCAAATTCCTGGCCTCAAGCAATCCTCCTGCCTCAGCCTTCCAAAGTGCTGGGATTACAGGCATGAGCCACAGCACCCAGCCCCTAGATATCATTCTTAAAAAGAACCAGGACTCCTTAGGGAAGTGATTGATTTCAGGGCTGTGACAGGAAAAATACAAAATAAGACTGGATCATCTCACATTGCCAGAAAGTAATGAGGTGCAAAAAAAACACCAAAAAACAAAAAACGGAGGCTTGTCAAAATGTCATGGAGGTTAATTTTAAAAAGCTCCCAATGACCAAAGCTGAAAAAAAGATAATAAAGTATTGAATTATAACCTAAAGAATAAAGTAAATAGCCATGACTCCATACAGATATAAATAAATGATTAACCATAAATAACTGATAGAGAAGAGACAACTCCACCTTACAGAAAAATCGTATTAATAAGTAGAAAAATGAAGAAAATTTAAAGATAAATATTAGAACACTACTGTAATCATTGCTACTGGCAAGGTCCACCAATTAATGCTAATATTTGTGAGTAAAAGTTGAAGAAGAAAGAGGATATTTGCATAGTTTCAAAGTACCTTCCTTCAAATATTTATTGTTACATAGAAAACATAGTAATTTAAAGTGGAGAAGGCTTCAGATACCACAATAACCAGATAATTAAGGTTAATTTCACAAGTAATGACATATTAACATCATGTTATGCACTAGGAGGGTTCTAATACCTCTGTAATATTCTTCCTTAAAATGAATAACCTCAGGAGAAAGATGGCTGACTAGACATAGCCAGGGGGAACAGCTGCTACTGAGAGACCAAGACAACTGGTACACTCCTAACAGATCTTCAGTGGGAAAGCACTGAGAGTGGATGGAGGCAAGGCACAGAAGCTGGACTGAAGCAGGAAGAACCTGGGAATCCTGCATGGGGCTACCATGCACTGGGATTTGTTTCTGGCCCCCAGTGACTCCAGGGGAATGGGTGAGTTGAACTGGCAAGGAGCAAGGGTTCTGAACCAGGCTGAGATGGCTGAAATGACAGAAACAGAATTCAGAATATGGGACAGGTGTAGTGGCTCCTGCCTGTAATCCCAGCACTATGGGAGTCTGAGGTGGGTGGATCACCTGAGGCCAGGAGTTTGAGACCAGCCTGGCCAACATGGTGAAACCCCATCTCTACTAAAAATATGAAAATTAGCTGGGCATGATGGTACACACCTGTAATCCCAGCTGCTCGAGAGGCTGAGGTGGGAGGATCACTTGAACCTGGGAGGCAGAGGTTGCAGTAAGCCAAGATCATGCCACTGCATTCCAGCCTGGGCAACAGAGTGCGACTCTACCTCGAAAAAAAAAAAAAGAAAAGAAAAGAAAGAAAAAAATCAGAAAATGGAGAGGAATGAAGATCATTGAGATGCAGGAGTACATTGAAACCCAATCCAAGGAAGCTAAGAATCGCAATAAAATGATGCAGGAACTGACAGATAAAATAGCCAGTATAGCAAAGACCATAACTGACCTCATAGAGCTGAAAAACACACTACAAGAATTTAATAATGTAATCACAAGTATTAATAGCAGAATAGACCAAGCAGAGGAAAGAATCTCAGAGCTTGAAGACTGGCTTTCTGATATAAGACAGTAACACAAGAATAGAGAAAAAAGAATGAAAAGGAATGAACCAAACCTCTGCGAAATACGGGATAATGTAAAGAGACCAAATCTATGATTCACTGATGCCCCTGAAAGAGATTAGGAGAGTGTAAGCAATTTGGAAAACATATTTCAGGATATCATCCATGAGAATTTCCCCAACCTAGCTAGAGAGGCCAACATTCAAATTCAGTAAATGCAGAGAACCCCAATAAGATACTTTACAAGAAGATCATCCCCAAGAAACATAATCATCAGATTCTCCAAGGTTAAAATAAAAGACAAAATGTTAAAGGCAGCTAGAAATATCATTTCATCTACAAAGGGAAGCCCATCAGACAAATAACGGACCTCTCAGAAGAAACTCTATAAGCAATAAGAGTTTGGGGGCCAATATTCAACACTCTTAAAGAAAAAAAATCCAACCCAGGATTTCATATCTGGCCAAACTAAGCTTCAAAAGCAAAGGAGAAATAAGATCCTTTTTAGACAAGCAAATGCTGAGGGAATTCATTATTACTAGACCTGCCTTACAAGAGCTTCTGAAGGAAGCACTAAATACGAAAAGATTATTACCAGCCGCTACAAAAACACAATGAAGTACACAGACCAGTGACACTATAAAGCAATCACATACACAAGTCTGCATAATAACTGGCTAACATCATGATGACAGGATCAAATCCACACATATCAATACTAACTTTGAATGTAAATGGACTAAATGCTCCCAGTCGAAAGGCACAGAGTGGCAATCTGGATAAAGAACCAAGACCCATTGGTATGAGGCTTTCAAGAGACCCATTTCACATGCAATGACACCCACAGGCTCAAAATGAAGGAATATAGAAATATCTACCAAGCAAATGGAAAACAGAAAAAAGCAGAGGTTACAATCCTAATTTCAGACAAAACAGACTTTAAATCAATAAAGATCAAAAAAGACAATGGACAGACATTAAATAATGGGAAAGGGTTCAGTTCAACAAGAAGACCTACTTATCCTAAATATATATGCACTCAACACAGGAGCACCCAGATTCATAAAGCAAGTTCTTAGAGATCTTCAAAGAGACATGGACTCCCACACAATAATATTGGGAGACTTCAACACCCACTGACAGTATTAGACAGATCACCTAGGCAGAAAATTAACAAAGACATCTAGGACCTGAACTCAGCACTGGACCTGAGAGACATCTACAGAACTCTCCACCCAAAAGCAACAGAATATGCATTCTTCACATTGCCACATGACACTTACTCTAAAATTGATCACATTATTGAACATAAAATACTATTCTGCAAATGTAAAAGAACTGAAATCATAACAACCACTCTTTGAGACCACAGCAAAATCATATTAGAAATCGAGGATAAGAAATCTGCTCAAAACCATACAATTACCTGGAAATTGAACAACCTGCTCCTGAATGACTTTTGGGTAAATAATGAAACTGAGGCAGAAATTAAGAAGTTCTTTGAAACTAATGAGAACAAAGATACAACATACCAGAATCTCTGGAACACAGCTAAGGGAGTGTTAAGAGAGAAATCCCCAACACTAAATGCCCCCATCAAAAAGTTAGAAAGATCTTAACTTAACAATCTAGCATCATAACTAAAAGAACTAAAGAACCAAGAGAAAACCAACCCCAAAGCTAGCAGAAGACAAGAAATAACTAAACTCAGAGCTGAACTGAAGGAGACTGAGACATGAAAAAACACTCAAAAGATCAGCAAATCCAAGAAGTGGTTTTCTGGAAAAATTAATGAACTAGATAGACCACTAGCTAGAGTAATAAAGAATAAAAGAGAGAAGATCCAAATAAACACAATTAGAAATGACAAAGGGGATATTGCCACTGACTCTACAGAAATACAAATAACTATCAAATAACATTATAAACACTTCTATGCACATAAACAAGAAAATATAAAAGAAATGAACAAATTCCTGGACATATACACCCTCCCAAGACTGAGCCAGAAGAAATTGAATCCCTGAACAGGCCAATAATATGCTCCAATATTGAATCAGTAATAAATAGCTTACCATTAAAAAATTAAAAAAAAAAAAAAGCCCAGGACCAGACAGATTCAAGCCAAATTCTACCAAATGTACAAAGGAGAGTTGGTACTATTTCTACTGAAACTATTCCAAAAAAACTGAGGAGAAGGGACTCCTCCCTAACTCATTCTATGAGGCCAGCCTCATCCTGATGCCAAAACCTGGCAAAGACATAACAAAAAAAAAAGGAAACTTCAGGCCAATTCCTTGATGAACATTGATGCAAAAATCCTCTAACAAAATACTGGCAAACCAAATTCAGCAGCACATCAAAAAGCTCATCAACCATAATCAAGTAGGCTTCATCCCTGGGATGCAAGTTTGGATCAACATACACAAATCAATAAATGTGATTCATCACATGACTAGAACTAAAGATTGATTATCTCAATAGATGCAAAAAAGGCTTTCAATAAAATCAAACATCACTTCATGTTAAAAACTCTCAATAAACTATGTATTGAAGGAACATGCCTCAAAATAAAAGAGCCATCTATGACAAAACCACAGCCAACATCATACTGAATAGACAAAAGCTAGAAGCATTCCTTTTGAAAACTGGCACAAGAAAAGGATGCCCTCTCTCATCACTCCTATTTAACATCATATTGGAAGTCCTGGCCAGAGCAATCAGGCAAGAGAAAGAAATAAATAAAGCACATCCAAATAGGACAAAAGGAAGTCAAACTATCACTGTTTGTAGACAATATGATCCTATATCTTAAGAAACCCCATAATCTCAGCTTAAAAGCTCCTTAAACTTATAAAAAAACTTCAGCAAATTCTCAGGATACAAAACAAATGTACAAAATCACTAGCATTCCTATACACCAAAAACAGTCAAGCTGACAGCCAAATCAGAAATGCAATCCTATTCACAATTGCCACAAAAAGAATACTATACCTAGGAATACAGCTAACCAGGGAGGGGAAAGAGCTCTGCAAGGAGTACTATAAAACACCACTCAAAGTAACCAGAGACGGCCGGGCATGGTGACTCATGCCTGTAATCCCAGCACTTTAGGAGACCAAGGCAGTTGAATTACCTGAGGTCAGGAGTTTGAGACCAAACTGGTCAACATGGCAAAACCCCATCTCTACTAAAAATACAAAAATTAGCCGGGCATGGTGGCACATGCCTGTAATCCCAGCTACTTGGGAGGCTGAGGCACGAAAATTGCTTGAACATGGGAGGCGGAGGTTGCAGTGAGCCAAGATCTCATGACTGCACTCTAGCCTGGGTGACAGAGTGAAACTGTGAAAAAAAAAAAAAAAAAAGAAAGAAGGACGGAAGGAAGAGAAAAAAGAAACCAGAGATGACACAAACAAATGGGAAAACATTTCATGCTCATGGACAGGAGGAATCAATATTGTTAAAGTAGTCATACTGCTCAAAGCAATGTGTAGATTCAGTGCTATTCCTATTAAATTACCAACGACATTCTTCACAGAACTAGAAAAAACTATTTTAAAAATCGTATGGAACCAAAAAGGAGCCCAAATAGCCAAGGCAATCCTAAGCATAAAGAAAAAAGCTGGAAGCATCATACTACTTAACTTCAAATTATACTATAGGGCTACAGTAACCAAAACGGCATGGTACTGGTACAGAAACAATCACCTGGACCAATGGAACAGAATAGAGAGCCCAGAAATAATGCCACATACCTACATACATGTCTGTAGGTGATGTCACATCTGATCTTTGACAAAGCTAACAAAGACAAGCAATGGGAAAGGACTGTCTATTCAATAAATGGTGCTGGGAAAACTGGCTAGTCATATGCAGAAGATTGAAATTGAACTCCTTCCTTACACCATATACAAAAATTAACTCAAGATGGGTTAAAGACTTAATTAATTAATTACTTTATTATTTATTTATTTATTTTGAGATGGAGTCTCCCTCTGTCACCCACGCTGGAGTGCAGTGGCATGATCTCAGCTCACTGCAACCTCTGCATCCTCGGTTCAAACGATTCTCCTGCTTCAGCCTCCCGAGTAGCTGGGATTACAGGCATACACCACCATGCCCAGCTAATTCGTCTATTTTTTTTAGTAGAGACAGGATTTCTCCCTGTTGGCCAGGCTGGTCTCCAACTCCTGGCCTCAGATGATTGGCCCACCTCAGCTTCCCAAAGTGCTAGAATTACAGGCGTGATCCACCGCGCCCAGCCTTAAAGACTTAATTTAAATGTACAACCCAAAACTATAAAAACCCTGGAAGACAACCTAGGCAATACCATTCTGGACATAGGAACAGGCATAGACTTCATGATGAAGACGTCAAAAGCAATTGCAACAAAAGCAAAAATTGACAAATGAGATCTAATTAAAGGCTTCTGCACAGCAAAAGAAACTATCAACAGAGTAAGCAGACAGCCTACAGAATGGGAGAAAATATTTGTAAACTATGCATCTGACAAAGATCTAATATCCAGCACCTATAAGGAACTAAAACAAATGTATAGGAAAAAAACAAAAAGTAGTCAAAGAGCAAGAACAGACAATTTTCCAAAGAAGACATATATGCAGCCAACAAGCATATGAAGAAAAGCTTAATATCACCGATCATTAGAGAAGTGCAAATCAAAACCACAGTGAGATACCATCTCATTCAAGTCAGAATGGCTATTAAAAAGTCAAAATAGGTCCAGCATGGTGGCTCATGCCTGTAATCCCAACACTTTGGGAAGCTAAGGTGAGCAGATCACCTGAGGTCAGGAGTTTGAGACCAGCCTGGCCAACATGGCAAAATCCCATCTCTACTAAATACACAAATTAGCCAGGCGTAGTGGCAAGTACCTGTAATCCCGGCTACTTGGGAGACTGAGGCAGGAGAATCGCTTGAGCCCGAGAGGCGGAGGTTGCAGTGAGCTGAGATCGTGTTGCTGCACTTCAGCCTGGGCAAGAGAGCAAGACTCCATCTAACTAAACAAAAAAAAGCAGATGCTGGCAAGGTTGTAGAGAAAAGGGAATGTTTATATACTGTTGGTGGGAGTGTAAATTAGCTCGACATTGTGGAAAACAATGTGGTAATTCCTCAAAGGGCTAAAAACAGATCTATCATTCAGCTCAGCAATCCCATCACCGGGTATATACCCAAAGGAATATAAATCATTCTAACCATAAAGACACACACATGTGTACATTCATTTACACAGGAACAGAAAGCCAAATATCACATATTCTCACTTACAAGTGTGAGAGCTAAATAATGAGAACTAAATAATGGACACATAGAGGAGAACAACACACACTGGGGCCTATCAGAATGTGGAGGCTGGGAGGAGGGTCAGGAACAATAACTCTTGGGTAGTAGGCTTAATACCTGGGTGACAAAATAATCTGTATGACAAACTCCTATGACACACGTTAGCCTGTATAACAAACCTGCACATGTACTCCTGAACTTAAAAGTTAAACAAAATGAATAACCTTAATGTAATTGTGAGAAAACATCAGGCAAACTCAAATTGAAGAACATTCTATTAAATACTTAGCCAGTTCTAAAACAATAGAGGAAATAGTGGGACCCTAAGAGGAATTGCTTTTATAAGGTTCTTAGGTCAAAGGACTAAGAAATGAAATAAATTTGAAGTTACAGAGACAACCAGTGGAGGAACTGATAACATTGATAATGGAAGAGGCTAGAGAATAAGACTGAGAGCATTGCAAGTGAGCTGACTCTTCATCTATCATAGTAGGAAATCAGTCATATAATGTCTCAGTTAGTGAAACAATAAACAACTGTAAAGGCATATTGTTGCAATTTATGGTAACAATCTTCAGAAGTCGCAAAGGCAGGAAAAGTAAAAAGGGTCAACTCCAGAGACATGGGACTAGTGGAAGAGGAATGTCAGCTAGGTGACTTGCTTTTTATTATAATATTAATGATATTTTTATTTTTTAGCCATCTGCATTTATTACTTAGATTATTTGTAAGAAACAAATATTTTGTCATAAAAATTGAGGATGATTATATTTTTTAAAGATTCAGAATTGTCTTTAAAATGTATTGTTTCTCATGGGTACAAAATGGCGCTCAATTATAGAAGGAAAAATTAACCCATACAATTTTTCTTCAGGAACCTAACTATTTGCACAAAATGAAGTATTCCTGTCTTTCTGAGAGTATATTTTGAATGATCATCTAGTCTGTTTTTATGATTAAAAAAGAGCAACAACAAAAATGATGCGGGAAATTGCTCCTTTTATGCCTGAGTCCCATGATTTTATTCAGGCAGCACATGGCAGGCCAGCTGTTGAATGATATATTCCAAAACGGTCTTGTTCTAATGGTGATGATAAGCATTATAAAAATACAATAATATCCATTTTAGAATTCTTCTGGAGAAAGGCTTTGTATTTGCAGCAACAGCACATTGTTTCATGTTTGCTAAAAATGCCATCATCAATTTTCCATGCTTTTATGGAACATAAAACTTTATGTATGTGTATACACATACAAAGACACCATACAGTGCAATCCCAGTTAAAATACATCGTATCTTGCACCTTTAAATAACTGCAATTTGGCATTGTGTAGATTACTCCGAGGTCAAATCATTTTATGTATTAACCCAACCCCAGGGTAGATAGAGTACATGGCAAAGAAAGCAGTGACATTGTCCTGGCTCAAATGTGTCCTAATATTTGGACAGATTTATGATTTACTACTCATGTTTGTTGCAAAAAAAAAATGAGATATCACTTTCAGTTCTATATTTCTTTGGAAATAAGACCTGCCTTGTCGTTTATACAAGTATACAGGTGTTTTGTAAGAGTGTAAATTGCACAGGAGCCTTCTGCAGCTTCTACAGAGATTGTATCTTGCCCAGTCACTCACTCAGCTCAAGAACAAAAGCAGTGGCCAGGTGCAGTGGCTCATGCCTGTAATCCAGCACTTTGAGAGGCTGAGGCAGGAGGATCACGTGGTCAGGAGATCGAGACCATCCTCGCTAACAGAGTGAAACCCCATCTCTACTAAAAATACAAAAAATTACCAGGTGTGGTGGCACACGCCTGCAGCCCCAGCTACTCGGGAGGCTGAGGCAGGAGAATCACTTGAACCCAGGAGGCAGAGGTTGCAGTGAGCCGAGATCACGCCACTGCACTCCAGCCTGGGCTACAGAGCCAGAGTCTGTCTCAAAAAAAAAAAGCAGTAGAGAGCCAGTGCTTCTCAGTCTGTGATGAAGGATGAAGGGGTCCTTTGCTTTTTTCCATTTCAAATCTGTCTCAGAATAATACTCTTAAAACCACAAAAATTACATGCTTGCATGTTGTGACAATATCCAACTGCCATAAAAGTTTCCAGACGCTTACCCTCGCAAAGCCAGGAGAATCCAGAAACAATAACTAGTCACGACAGAGAACTATTTCAGAAAAACACCACAGCAGCCACTGCTTGGCACCTATACCATGAGAGACTATGCTGGAAACTGCACCACAGCTGCCCCGGAAAAACTAGTCGCCTCTGCCACCTGCCTGCCAAAAATACCATCTCCCCAAACGTGGTGGCCTCTTCACATTACTCCAAGGTTTCCAATTCTTTGCAGCTAGGACCCTGTACATGATCTAGCTTCTGCTTGGCAGAGTCCTAGCTGCAAAGAAGTCTGAGAAATGGTATTAAACTTTCAAGGAGCCAAACTAGAAAGTGATTAAAAAGGAACCAATTTGCAGTATCTGCTTCAAGTTATCTTGCATTAATAGAAATCTTTAGGTGCTCAGATCCTCTGTGTAAACTACCCCTCACCTAACACCTGCCAAAAGGGTGAAAAAGCCCTATGCATAGCTGTAAGTATGCTCCCCTGGTCACAGCTGATTGGAATAGGTAAACCACTAACCCCTGCAGGGCCAATTCCATTTCCTAGGAAATGCTGCACGAAGTCACAAGTCAATCAGAGTTGAGTGATGAAGATGGCAGGTCATGTAGAGAGAGCTATGGCTGGAACTAAAATATTTCTTTCTCTTTTTCTTTCTTTTTTTTTGAGATAGAGTCTCGCTCTGTCACCCAGGCTGGAGTGCAGTGGTGCAATCTTGGCTCACTGCAACCTCTACCTCCAGGGTTCAAGCAATCCTGCTGCCTCAGCCTCCCAAGTAGATGGGATTACAGGTGCCCACCACCAGGCCTGGCAAATTTTTGCATTTTTCGTAGAGACGGGGTTTCACCATATTGGTCAGGCTGGTCTCGAGCTCCTGACCTCAGGTGATCCACCTGCCTCGGCCTCCCAAAGTGGAATTGGAATATTTCTACCAAGTGCAGATGGAAGAGGAAGAAACCAATCAGTGAGTAGGCCAAGAAGCATAAAGCAAATACCCTAAGAGAGTCAGAGTTTATCCTCACTTCCTAAGTGCCAAAGAGTTGGCCTGGGCTTCCCGCTCTTGGGATTCAAGGGCAACCCTGGTATTTTCCTTTAGCAGAATTTCTCCAACCAGAAATTAACTGGTTTTGATGGCAGTGGCTGCTGCCATCACACTGGCTGCGGCAAGGAGGCACGGGGCTGGGGCTGCACACTGCATGGAGCCAGGGGGAGCCCCGCCCCTTCTGAGTTAAGTTGGGAGCTCCCCGAGTGCCCAAATGTAGCTGCAGACCCAGGCCTCCCGCTCCAGAAGCCCTGCTCTCCTGGGCGGAGCTGCAACCGCTCAAACTGCTGCTGTGGATCTGAGCCTCCCTGGGTTCTTGGGGGGCCCAGGAGCAGGCAGAATCTCTGCCATAGACCCACGGCTGCAGACCTGGGCCTACCAGGCTCCACAGAACAGGCAGGCAGGAGACTGAGACAAGCAGAAGCCCCACGCCTTCCGAGTTGCACCCTTCAAAGTCAGCGCAGGACCCAAGAGTCTTTGCAGCCTGCACCCTTGGGACCCCGGGAAGGGCCCCCCCACCCTGTCCCTGCAGGCTTGGGGGTGTCTGCTCTCCCTGCCTGGCCTCTCTCCGCTCCCTGTGCCCACTCTGATCTGGGAGCAGGGTTGAGGCCGAGCCCTGGGGCCAAGAATGGCAGCAGGAGGCAGATAGATTCCTGGGTGGAAGGGGACAGATCCTCAATGAGGCTCCACCTTCAGGCCAGGGAGGAAGACACGTAGTCCTAACAAAAGGACTTGAAGGCCTGTGGGCTGCCAGTCTTGCTGACGGGAGTGGGGACTCATAATGCTTCTTCTGGCTGCCCATGGCTGCCCATGGACCAATCAGCCTGCACTTCGTCCCCTCTGAAGTCTATAAAAGCCCTGGGCTCAGTCAGAACAGGGCAGAGGATGGAGAGGACTCAGAGAGGGAGAAACAATGGGGTGGGACGACCCTCTGTAGACGGGAGCAACCCTCTTCAGGACCTCCTTTCTGCTGAGAGCAGCAGACACTGGGAAGACCAGTAGCAGAAAGGAGCAGCCCTCTCCAGGGCCTGTGTTCTGCTGAGAGCTGAACACTCCACAGACAACCTACCTACGGAGAGGAGCTACCCACTGCGGCTCTCCTCTGAGCTGTTCTAACACTTAATAAAGATCATCTTTGTCTTATTCACCCTTCACTTGTCTGTTACCTCATTCTTATTGGATGCAGGACAAGAACTCGGGCAAAGGCACCACCCGCCACAGAGGTTTCCAGCCAGAAAATTGACACCCCAGAGATCCTGTAATAGTTGCTGTGTTTGAAGTGTTCACTATTGTTGCTGCTTTTTTTTTTCTACTTTAGCAAAGACGTGTTAGAATTATGATCATGGTCGGAAAGATAGCATCACTAACATACAAAAGTATGTGCTTAAGGAGGGTTGAATATAGTGGCTCACACCTTAAATCCCAACACTTTGGGAGGCCGAGGTAGAAGGATCCCTTGAGGCCAGGAGTTTGAGACCAGTCTTGGCAACATAGCCAGACCTAACTTCTAGTACAAATTTTAAAACAAATTTTTTTTTTTTTAAGTAAGCAGGGCAAGGTAGCTCATGCCTGTAATCCCAACACTTTGGGAGGCGGAGGCAGGCGAATCACTTGAGCTCAGGAACTGGAGACCAGCCTGGGCAACTTGTTGAAACCCTGCCTCTACAAAAGGTACAAAAATTAACCAGACATGGTGGCATGCTTGTGGTCCCAGCTACTCTGGAGGCTGAGGTGGGAAAATCGCTGGAGCCTGGGAGGTTGAGGGTGCAGTGAGCTATGATCACACCACTGCACTCCAACCTGGGTGACAGAGTGAAACCTTGTCTAAAAAAATAATTTGGTAAAAAGGAATTTGAGAAAAATAAGAAGAAGAAGGGACAGGTGAGAGGTATGGAGAGGAATCAAGGATGGAAAATTATCCTGTGTCTAGGTTAATAACTGGTGAAAGAACCCTATCCTAATAGCTTGTTAACTGATGGGATGTAGTCTGCAGGTGGCCAGGGCCTGTGGAAAAAGTGGAGGACTTCTGCGACAGGGTATAATGCCAGTGCCCAGGGCAGTGCCTGGACTGCTCACACCAAGAGGTTCCCTCTGGAGGTTCCACTCCGTTGTTGGCTACTTGCCTGATTCTATGCCTAAAGAGTACAGAGAGGATTGTTGGGAACCCGCTGCTATCATAAAGCAATTGGAGGGCCTGGTGACACATGCTGGTAGTCCCAGCTACTTAGGAAGCTGAGACATGAGAATTGGTTGAACCAGGGAGGTGGAGGTTGCAGTGAGCCAAGATCATGCCCCTGTACTCCAGCCTGGGTGACAGAGAGATACTCTGTCTTAAAAAGATAAAAATAAAAATAAAGCACTTGGAGAACTAGAGTACCCATACTCTGGGAATGGAGCTGGGCATACTGGAACAGGCCAAGCTAGGGAGGAAGGAGGGGCACACCCCTCTTACACCTCAGTGCCTTCTCCTTTTGGCTTGAGCTTGTTCATATCTGTCCCTATGCCTTCCTTCCTCCTAACTAAATATAATCTGTCTTTTGGACTCAGCTTGAATTCCACCTCCTCTAAGAGCCCCTTCAGACTAGAACAGATGTCTTCTTCCCCTAACTTCCTGGGGCATTTATTGGTATTAACTATCACTGGGCACTTATCTGTGGAAGCTCTGTTTTGTTTTTGTTTTGTTTTGTTTTTTTGAGACGGAGTCTCACTCTGTCACCCAGGCTGGAGTGCAGTGGTGCAATCTTGGCTCACTGCAACCTCTGCCTCCCAGGTTCAAGCAGTTCTTATGTCTCAGTCTCTGAGTAGCTGGGATTACAGGCACACACACACCACCATGCCCAGCTAATTTTTGTATACTTTGTAGAGATGGGGTTTCATCATGTTGCCCAGGCTGGTCTTGAATTCCTGAGCTCAAGTGATCCACCTGCCTCGGCCTCCCAAAGTGCTGGGATTACAGGTGTGAGCCACCATACCCGGCCAGTGGAAGCTTTGTTTTCATGTGCGCATGACATATGCCACCAACTACTCTGTGAGTGCCCATTTAAGAAGGAAGCGATGTAGTCCTAAACAAAAATACAAAAGTAAACCTAAACAGAAAGTCCATCTCATAGCATTTTATATACATTATGCATATATAAAATTATACGTATGTATATATAAAATGTATGTGTGTATATATGAATATATAATGAATATATATGAACATATATATGAATATATATGAAGATTCATATATATATATATTCATGAAGGATTGGTTCCAGAACCCCTCATAAACCAAAATTCATAAATTTTCAAGTCCCTTATATAAAATGGGGTAGTATTTGCATATAGCCTATACACATACTACACATACTCACAAATACTTTAAATCATCTCTACATTATTTGCAACACATAATGCAATGTAAATGCTATGTAAATAATTGTTATAATGTATTGCTTATTTTTTATTGTTCTGTTTGTTAATATTTTCATTTGTCAATTGATTAAATCTGAGGATGCAAAACCTGCAGATATGGAGGGCCAATTATATAAACAGTCATGCACATAACATTTTGGTCAATGATGAACCACATATGTGATTATTAGATTATAATGGAGCTGAAAAATTCCTGTTGCTCAATGACTTTGCAGCCATCATAAGGTAACGTGCAATGCATTACTCATGTGTTTGTGGTGATGCTAGTGTAAAGAAACATACTGCACTGCCAGTTATGTGAAAGTATAAGCACATACAATTAATGTACAGTTATGTATTAATAACTTGATAATAATAATGTGACTTTGTGACTGGTTTATGTATTTACTATAGTTTTGTTGCTCTTTTAGAGTTTACTCCTACTTATAAAAGAAAGTACTACAAAACAGCATGCTGGCGGGGCACGGTGGCTCACGCCTGTAATCCCAGCACTTTGGGAGGCGGAGGTGGGTGGATCACCTGAGGTCAGGAATTCAAGACCAGCCTGACCAACATGGTGAAACTCTGTCTCTACTAAAAATACAAAAATTAGTTGGGCATGTTGGTGGATGCCTGTAATCCCAGCTATTTGGTAGGCTGAGGCAGGAGAATCACTGGAACCCGGGAGGCAGAGGTTACAGTGAGCTGAGATCGCGCCATTGCACTCCAGCCTAGGCAACAGAGCAAGACTCCATCTCAAATAAATAAATTAATAAATAAATAATTAATTAATAAAATAGATAAAACAGCATGCCGTGTTATGTAGGCAGCAGCCTCATAGGTCTCACGTTTACTACATCTCTTGATTGCATTATTTTCTCTTGCGCTTGATGTAACATGTAGTGTTCATCATGGCTCATAATCACTAAAAATTCAGTGCTAATGCTGCCAGTAAGAGGCCACATTAAGTGATTGACCAATTAAAGGTAACTGGGGATTACCAAAGTGGAAAATCAGTGATTGGTAGTGTTTGCCAGTCAGGCATGTCCCATTTCACTATAGCTACAGTCTTGATGAACAAGAACAAAGTCACAGAAACTGTTGAAGGATCTGCTTTATTGAAAGCAATGAGACTAACAAAAATTCTAGGAGGGCCTATATCAGATATGGAGAAATTTCTAATGACCTGGATTGAAGACCAGACACAGAAGTATAGCCGTCTCAGCAATTATAGTCAAAGCAAATCCCTTCAGGACAATCATAGTCAACGCAAAAGGTTTGCAATGTTGAAAGAAAATATTAGACAGTTAGGACGTTGAGTCTACTGCTAGCTCTGGGTGGTTTAAACAATTCAGCCGGGCGCAGTGCCTCACGGCTGTAATCCCAGCACTTTAGGAGGCCGAGGCAGGCAGATCACCTGAGGTCAGGAGTTCGAGACCAGCCTGGCCAACATGGAGAAACCCCGTCTCTACTAAAAATACAAAATTAGCCAGGCCTGGTGGCACATGCCTGTAATCCCAGCTACTCAGGAGGCTGAGGCAGGAGAATTACTTGAACCTGGGAGGCAGGGGTTGTGGCGAGCCAAGATTGCACCATTGCCCTCCAGCCTGGGCGACAAGAGCGAAACTCCATCTCAAAAAAATAATAATAATAAATTCAACAAGTATTACTCATTACATCGTGGTGAAAGTGAGTGGTGAGCCTGTGACTGCTGATGTGAAGGCAGCTGAAGAATTTTTGAAAACTCTAGATAAGCTGATTATGAAGTAAGATTACTTGCCCAAGCAAACCTTCAATATGGATGACACCTCCCTATTCTGGAAATGGATGCCTGAGAGGACTTTTCTCTATGTGGAGGTCAAGTCAATGGTATTTCAGGGCTTTTGAGGACAGGATAACTGTCTTGCTTGGGGGCAGTGTTTCAGGGTACAATAGAAGCTCTTTGTGATCTGGCACAGTGAGAACTCTGGGGTTTTCAAGCATATCAATAAGCACACCCTGGCAGCGTACTGCAGGACTAACAAGAAATTACGGGCCGGGTGTGGCGGCTCACGCCTGTAATCCCAGCACTTTGGGCCGTTGAGGCAGGTGGATCACCCGAGGTCAGGAGTTCGAGACCGGCCTGGCCAACATGGTGAAACCCTGTCTCTACTAAAAATACAAAAATTAGCTGGGTGTGGTGGCATGCGCCTATTATCCCAGCTACTTGTGGAGACTGAGGCAGGAGAATCGCTTGAACCTGGGGGGCAGAGGTTGTAGTGAGCCAAGATCATGTCACTTTACTCCAGCCTGGGCAAAAGAACGAAACTCCATCTCAAACAAAAAGGAATTATGGATGATATGGATGACCCAGCTCCTCTTCTAAGATGCCCTCCTGAATCCCTATATAAGTGAAATGGAGTACTGTTTAGAGAATAACATACCTCTCAAATTTTTACCTATTGTTGTTAACACTCCCACACATCCTCCTTTTATTGGTGATACTTATCACAATATCAAAGTGGTGTTTCTTTCTCCAAACACCACTTATGTGATCCAACCAATGGATCAGAGTTATAGCAGCTCTTCAGGCCTACTGCCTGAGAAGGACCTTTGCCCAGGCTATTGCTGCAAAGGAGGAAGACTTGGAAAAGACATTGATACAATTCTGGAAACAGTACAGTATCTGCGACTGCATCAAGAACCCTCCTTGAGCTTTGGGCGATGTCACCAAATGTTGTGTGAATGGCATCTGGAAGAAGAAACTCAAGATCTTTGTCCATGACTTCAAAGGATTTGCCAAGGATGAGAACACTGAAACATTAAGACTATGGTTGAGATGGCAAACAACTCTTTAATATGGGTGTGGATGAGGATGACATTGAGAAGTTCCTAAAGGTGGTTCCCCAGGAATTGACTAATGAGGAGTTGTTGAAACTAGAACAGGAATGCATAGCTAAAGAAGAGCCAAGAGAAAAAGAAACTGCAGGAAAAGAAAAAGAAAAACCTCTCCCCGAGAAAATTCACAATGAAAGCTTTAGAGGAAGCTTTTGCAGACCTCATCAAACTCCTTAAAAAGTTTGAAAACAGACCCGGCCGGGCACGGTGGCTCACGCCTGTAGTCCCAGCACTTTGGGAGGCCGAGGCAGGGGGATCACCTGAGGTCAGGAGTTCGAGACCAGCCTGGCCAACATGGTGAAACCCCGTCTCTACTAAAAATACAAAAATTAGCCAGGCATGGTGTCAGGCACCTGTAATCCCAGGTACTCGGGGTGGCCGAAGCAGGAGAATCGCTTGAACCCGGAAGGCAGAGGTTGCAATGAGCTGAGATTGCGCCATCGTACTCCAGCTTAGGGGACAAGAGTGAGTCTTTGTCTCAGAAGAAAAACAAAAAAAAAGTTTGAAAACAGACCCAAACACCAAAAGGTTTTCATGACCAGGGAAAAAGGTTCATGATGTATTATCTTTTTACACGCAAATCTATGATGATGGAAAAAACAAACAAATGAAAAGCAAACCATCTTGGTCATGTTTCTGAAGAGTGGCATCATGGAGGAAGACCTCAGGCAGGTGCTTCAGTAGGCATTCCCAAAGAAGGCATTGTTATCACAGGAGATGACAGCTCCATGCCTGTTATTGCCCCTAAATACCTTACAGTAGGACAACATATGGAGGTGGAAGACAGTGACACAGATAATCCTGACACTGTGTAGGCCTCAAATTTTAAAAATAGGAAAAAGCTTATAGAATAAGGATATAAAAAAGAAAATATTTTTGTATGGCTGTACAATGTATTTGTGTTTTAAGCTAAGTGTTATTACAAAAGAGTAAAAAGTAAAAAAAAAAAAGTTTACAAAAGGAAAAAAGTTATAGTAAGCTAAGGTTAATGTATTCTTGAAGAAGGAAAGTTTTTATTTATTTATTTATTTTTTTTTATTTTTATTTTTGAGACGGAGTCTTGCTCTTTTGCCCAGGCTGAAGTGCAGTGGCATGATCGCAGCTCACTGCAACCTCCACCTCCTGGGTTCAAGCGATTCTCCTGCCTCAACCTCCCTAGTTGCAGGGATTACAGGCACCCGCCACGGTGCCCAACTAACGTTTTGTATTTTTAGTAGAGACGGAGTTTCACTATGTTGGCCAGGCTGGTCTTGAATTCCTGGCCTCAAGTGATCCACCTGCCTGGGCCTCCCAAAGTGCTAGGATTACAGGAGTGAGCCACCGCACCTAGCCAAAGAAGAAAAGTTTTTAAAAATGTTTAGTGTAGCCTACGTGTACAGTCTTTACAAACTCCACAGTAGCATATCGTAATGTCGTAGGCATTTACTCGCCACTTACTCACTGACTCATCCAGAGCAACTTCCAGTCCTGCTTCCTCCACTCATGGAAAGTGCCCTATACAGGTGTAACATTTTTTATCTTTTATACCATGTTTTTACTGTACCTTTTCTATGTTTAAATATGGTTAGATACACAAATTTTTACCATTGTGTTACAATTACCTATGGAATTTAGTACAGTGACACGCTGCATAGGATTGTAGCCTAAGAGTGACAGGCTATATACCATGCAGCCTAGGTGCATAGTAGGCTACACCATTCAGCTTTGTGTAAATCGTCTCTATGATGTTCACACAATGGTGAAATCACCTAAGGACACATTTCTTGGAACATATCTTCATTGTTAAGCCATCCATCACTGTATGTAGGAGGTAATCAATAATTCAGGCTAATGATTTTGTTGCTGGTGCCGACAATGACTTTGCTTATGCGCAGAATCTCTTCCACATTCTTCTCTTATGATTCATCTCAACCATCACCTCCTCTTGCAGGACTTCTATGGCCTCTCACTTCCCATCTGTGCTGAGTGCTCATTCTCTGTGCCCCTCAAAGCACCCAGCTACTACCACACTGTGTTGAAATGAGCTACTTTCCTTCTAGGCCTCTTCAAACCTGACTCTCTTAAAGGCAGAAGCTATAATTTATTTATCTCCATATCCACAAAGCTTAGCATACTGCCTGGAATATAGTATCCCAATATCCTTATTGGAATAAAACTATGATTAAATTAATTTAATTTTTAACTATCTTTTGGCTTAAGGTAAATTAGACCTCAGATTTGTCAGGAGCTCAGCTGAGCTGAAAGAGAGCTGAACTGCCAGATATCAGCATAGCAGATTAAAACAACAAGCCAAAAATGAAAGAAGAAAGCCTCTAGTTACTTACTATGATGGTATAAGCAGACTTTAAAGCCAGGGAAAATGCCAACTCCCCTGGAAAGTTTTAGAGTGAAATAATTCAATGTTTTTCTTTACTTAAGGATCCCGGCTGGGCATGGTGGCTCACGTCTGTAATCCCAGCACTATGGGAGCCTGAGGCAGGTGGATCACTTGAGATCAGGAGTTTGAGACCAGCCTGGCCAACATGGTGAAACACGTCTCTACTAAAAATACAAAAATTAGGCCAGGCACTGTGGCTCATGCCTGTAATCCCAGCACTTTGAGAGGCCGAGGCGGGTGGATCACTTGAGGTGAGGCGTTCAAGACCAGCCTGGACAACAAGGTGAAACCCCATTTCTACTAAAAATACAAAATTAGCCAGGTGTGGTGGTGCCCACCTATAATCCCAGCTACTCAGGAGGCTGAGGCAGGAGAATTGCTTCAACCTGGAAGGAGGATGTTGCAGCAAGCCAAGATCACTCCACTGTGCTCCAGCCTGGGCGACAGACAGAGGGAAACTGTCTCAAAAAAAAAAAAAAAAATTGCTAGGCGTGGTGGTGTTTGCCTGTAATCCCAGCTATTCGGAGGCTGCGGCACAAGAATCTCTTGAACCCGGGAGGCGGAGGTTGTAGTGAGCCCAGATCATGCCACTGCACTCCAGCCTGGGTGACAGAGCAAGACTGTCCTAAAAAAAAAAAAAAAAAAAAAAAAAAGGCTGGCCAATGTGGCTCACGCCTATAATCCCAGCACTTTGGAAGGCCGAGGTGGGTGAATCACTTGAGGTCAGGAGTTTGAGACCAGCCTGGCCAACATGGTGAGCCCCTGTCTCTACTAAAAATACAAAAATTAGCTGGGAGTGGTGGTAGCACGTGCCTGTAATCCCAGCTACTTAGCAGGCTGAGGCAAGAGAATCACTTGAATCCGGGAGGCAGAAGTTGCAGTGAGCTGAGGTCACGCCACTGCTCTCCAGCCTGGGTGACAGAGCAAGATCCTGTCTCAAAAAAAAAAAAAAAAAAAAAAAAAAAAAAAAAGTTGTGGGGGATCCCTCTGACTTGTGTATATTGTGTGGATTGTAAATTGGGAAGGCAGGGTCTCACTCTGTTGCCCAGACTGGAGTAGAGTAACAGCTCACTGTAGCCTTGAACTCCTGGGCTCAAGCGATCCTCCAGCCTCATCCTCCCAAGTAGCTGGGACTGCAGGCACACACTGACATGCCCAACCTAGGATACTCTAATGATAGTCCAGATGAGAGCAGTTGTGGCTTAGCCTCATATGGTAGCAGTGGTGAGTGAGAAGTGATCAGACCAGGCATGTTTTGAAGGCAATCCAACAGAACTGACTGACAGTTTAGACATGGAAATGCAAGATGTCAAGGCCAGCTCTAAAGTGTTCAGCTTGAGCAACTGGATGAAAGGAGCTACCATTTACAAACATGAGGAAGTCTGAGGGAGAAGCATTTTGAAGCTGGGAAGGAATCAAAAGAGGTGAATAGTAGTACTTGACAGTGAAAAGGGAGAATGAATGGGTCAACTCACGAAAGGGATTGAGTTCCAGATTCATGGGTTTGACGTATTTCTTTTAAAGTTGTGAAAGGTCATAGGGAAGGAGAATTACACATTGAAGCCTGTGATTCAGGAAGATGTATCTAACTAATGGAGGATGAAATAAAATGGCCATGGAATAAAGGCTTTTTCTCATTTTAGGCATCTAGGTGACTTGTGGGAGTCTAGGCATGAGATGATATGTACCTTATACGGTAGCAATGAGTATTTGAGAATCCAAATAGAGAATTGGCAGAATTTTATGACTGATTAGAACTGGGGTAGAAGGAAATGGGAAAAGTCAAATAAAACTCTAAGATTTTGCAGCATATAAGTGAAAGAATGTGAGACTTTTGATGGAATAGAAAAGTTATGAGGTGGAACTACCTCAGGAAAGACGATGTTAAATATGACTGTGAGCTGGTGGGTGCCATGTTCTATTCACCTAGGTACCCTGGTCACATGGTAGGAAGCCAATGTGTTTCTTAAATATTTTTAAATGAATAAATGAATTAGGTATTGATGAAACATATGCATGGAAGTGTTTCACAGATAGAAACTAATGCTAGAGTGGGAATGATATCAAGCCTCTTAATACAGATTTAGAAATAATATATACAAAGGGAATAGTTGTGGTCATTAAAATAAATGAAATCTCTGAGGAAAATGGAGGACAGAATGATGAGGGTGGAAATGAGGTCTCCCATTTGCAGAAGGCAGAAAGCAATAAAAGATCAATGGAAATATGTGAAAGAAAACAAGAGTTGGCATCATAAAGGTTAAGAAAAGAGGATATTTGAAAATAGGGACTGTCACCTGAGCCAAGCGCTGTAGAGGCAAAAGATAATCCAGATTTAATTTTTTTAGACTATCAATGGTATGACAATTAGGAGTAGAAGTGTGAATTTTAAGAAACTTCTGGAGAATTGCAGCTGGGCATGGTGGCGCACGCCTGTAATCCCAGCACCTTGAGAGGCTGAGGCCGGCAGATTACTTGAGGTCAGGAGTTCAAGACCAGCCTGGTTAACATGGTAAAATCCTGTCTCTACTAAAAATACAAAAATTAGCCAAGTGTGGTGGTGCATGCCTGTAATCCCAGCTACTGAGGAGACTGAGGTAGGAGAATCATTTGAACCCGGGAGGTGGAGGCTGCAGTGAGCCAAGATCATGCCACTGCACTCCAGCCTGGGCGACAGAGTGAGACTCTGTTTGAAAGAAAGAAAGAAAGAAAGAAAGAGAAGGAAGGAAGGAAAGAGAGAAAGAAAGAATTAATTTCTGGAGAATTGAAGGGAAGATGAAAGAAAGAAAGAGAGAGAGGGAGGGAGAGAGGAAGAGAAAGAAGGAAAGAAAGAAAGAAAAGAAAGGAAAGAAGAAAGAAAGAGAGACAGAAAGAAAGAAATTCTGGAGAATTGAAGGGAAGAAAGAAAAAGAAAGAAAGGAGGAAAGGAAAGAAGGAAGGAAGGGGAGAAAAGAAAGAAAGAAGAAATTTCTGGACAATTGAAGGGAAGACTTCATATCACACCTGAGGAGATACCTGCCTGTCCTGAGACCTTTGCGAATCCTTAAAATCATAAATTCAGTATTAGTAAATAATTCCTCTTGTAAAATAAACGCCCACAGAGAATTACAAAGTCATGTTGTGAGGCTAGGACTGTTGGGCACCGGCAGACCCCATCCTGCTTGATCTGTACTTTGTGCCCGAGGGAAACTCCTAATGGCTACATGTCATGGATACTTGTGTTTTCTCTTTGATAATTTAAACTATGATTTTTGAATCCACAAATGGCA
Source organism: Pongo pygmaeus (assembly GCF_028885625.2). Classification (NCBI taxonomy): domain Eukaryota; kingdom Metazoa; phylum Chordata; class Mammalia; order Primates; family Hominidae; genus Pongo; species Pongo pygmaeus. The sequence continues at coordinate 15,030,181 of NC_072383.2, read as the reverse complement.
GAGGTCTTCTGTATATCAAGGGAAATCACTCTGGATTCTTATAATTAAGATGTAGCATAGATCGGATAAGGGCTTTGGCCACAAGCCCAACAAATCTAATTAAATTAATAATTCCTTAATTTTAATTAGATTTCCAAGCCCAGCTATAGAGATTCTGATGCAGTAGAAGCCAGGTGTCTGCATATTCAATAAGACTGTCAGGTGATTCTGATGCTAGTGTTTGTTAGAAAGAACCGTTATATGTGAAACAATTAGCACTCATTGCTGGTGTCTACTATTTAAATAAAAACAATTTGTTGAGAGGATAGTGTCTAAATCTTTGTGTTCTTGCTCTAATTTGGACATTATTCCAACGACCATTTTTTACTGTGTCCTACAGTGTCCTCTTTTACACAAGAGAACTGAATTGTCTTCACTTAGCTCCAAATCAGAGTGAGGATTTTCAGTGAGGGACACAGGGTGGCCCAGGCCAAGGAGAAATGCCCAGGCATGAGCTCAAGGATGCGGCTCTCAAGCACACACCACGTGAGCCCAGGGTCTGGGTCTCTCACACGTGGTCACATGGCCACCTACTTCTTCACAGACATGAAGATGCCCTCAGGCTGAACCCAGGTATGGAGGCCCAGAAGGACCACTGCAGGATCTCTTTCACTGTCAGGACGGTGTCTCACAGACCTTTTTTAACTTAGGTTTCTCATCTAAACCACAGAATGCCAAAAATTATTCGAGTGACTATTTTCTTAATTTCTCTGTTAGTTATATACTAATATAACTGGTTTTATATGTTAGTTATATTATGTAGTACATAACCAGTTACACTTGTATATAACTAACTCCCTTCTAGATACATAAGAGAGAAGTTAACTCATTACATGTAAAGGGTACCTTGGGGCCCGGCTCACGCCTCTAATCCCAGCACTTTGGGAAGCCAAGGTGGGCGGATCACCTGAGGTCAGGAATTCGAGACCAGCCTGGTTAACATGGCAAAACCCTATCTCTACTAAAAATACAAAAATTAGCCAGGCATGATGGTGCATGCTTGTAGTCCCAGCTACTCAGGAGGCTGAGATGGGAGAATCACCTGAACCTGGGAGGCAGAGGTTGCAATGAGCAGAGATAGTACTGCTGCACTCCAGCCTCGGTGACAGAGTGAGACTCCATCTCAGAAAAAAAAAAAAAAATTATAAATTAAATTTAAAAATAAAGGATACTTTTGGGCTTTGGAACTCAATTTTCTCAATAATTCCTGTTAAGAAAGTCTAGAAGGTGTCCAAGATACAACCCCTACTCACTCCCCTTGAACAGATTTCTGGCTTAGTCCATTTTGTGCTGCTGTAACAGAATACCTGAGACTGGGTAGTTTATAAAGAAAAAATATACATTTCTCATAGTTCTGAAGCCCTCATGACCTAAACACCTTCCGTTAGGCCTTACCTCCCCACACTGTTACTTTAGGGATTATGATTCAACATGAATTTGAGAAGGAAGAAAAACATCTAAACCATAGTGTTATGGTTTTAATGTGTCCTCTAAAGTTTATGTGTTGAAAACTTAATCCTCAGTGTGACAATGCTGAGAGGTGAGACCTTTAACAAGTGATTAGATCATAGGGGCTCTGCCTTCATGAATGAACTAATGTCCTTATCATGGGAGTGGGATAGTGATTGAGGGAGTGGCTTCTTTATAAAAGGATGAATTTGGCCTCCTTCTGTTTCTCTCTCTCTCTCTTCCTTTCTGCCATGAAAAGACTCAACAAGAAGGCCCTTGCCAGTTACCAGCTTTTTGATCTTGGACTTCCCAGCCTCGAGTACTGTGTGAAATACATTTGTTTATTATGAATTACCTTGTCAGTGGTATTCTGTTATAGCAGCATAAAACAAACTAAGACAAAAAATTGGAGCCAAGAAGTGGGGCTGTTGCTATTACAAATACCTGAAAATGTGGAAGTGGCTTTGGAACTGGGTAATGGGTAGAGGTTGGAAGAATTTGAAGGAGTAAGCTAGTAAAAGCCTAGGTTGCCATGAATGGAGCATAAAGGGTGATTTTGGTGAGGGCTCAGAAAAAGAGGAACTGTAGGGAGACTCTGGAACTTCTTAGAGATTACTTAAGTGGTCATGGTCAAAATGTTGGTACAAATATGGATAGTAAACGCTATTCTGATGAGTGAGTCTCAGAACTGAGGAACAAGATATTGGAAACTGTAGTAAAAACCATCTTTACTATGCAGTCGTAAATAATTGGCAAAATTGTATCCACGTGCTAGGAGTTTGTGGAAGGCAGAATTTAAAAACAATGGAATAGGATATCTAGAAAAAGAAATATCTAAGCAGCAAAGCATTCAGAGTGCTGCATGGCTTCTTTTGGCCACTTACAGTAACATGAGACAAGAAACAAATGATTTAAAGAAAAAATTTATAATTAAAATGGGAGCAGAGCTGATAAATTTGGGAAACCCACAGCCTGGCCATGCAAAATACGAAAAGGCATCTTTTAGGAGAGCAAACCAAGCATGTGGCCAAGTGACTATTAGCTAGAGAGCCTAGTACAAAAAGAAGGGGCCAGGTACAATTCATTGAGACAGTGTGAGAATTACTTTAAATTCATTTCAGATACCTTCAGGGCTACTCCTTCCCATCATAGACCCAGAGCTCTCAGAAGACAGAATGGTTTTAGAGGACAGGCCCATGGTTCCCTCCATGGGCTCACTGACCAGGGAAGCCTTAGGGCTCTATTCTATGCATTCCAGAACAGCGTTCCTTGGCCACTGCAGCCATAGTTCAAGCTGACCCAGGTGCATCTTGGGCCACCACTCTAGAAGGTAAAAGTAGTGAACCTTGACATCATCCATGTGGTGCTAATTCTGCAGGCAAGCAGAATGCAAGAGCTGTGGAGGCATGGCAGTCTCCACCTAGATTTTAAAGACTGTATTGGACAGCCTGGGGGTTCAAGTAGAAACCTGCCACAGTGATGGAGCTGGTACAGAGTTCTTACTAGGGAAATGCCTAGTGGAGCCATGGGAGAGGGCCACCTCCAAGACCTTAGAACAGCAGACCTACCAGCATGGAACATCGGCTTAGGAGAGCCGCTGGGTAGACTGAGCCCAGAAAAACCATTCTGGAAGGGCTGCCTGGGGCACTGGATGCTCAACCCCCACCCCAGTGTGTCCAGAAGTTGGCACATGGAATAAAAGATTATTCCGGAGCCTTTAGATTTTAATGTCTTCCCTGTCGGCTTTTGGACTTATTTGGAGTCTGTTACTCCTTTCTTCTTGTCTATTTCTCTCTTTTGCAACAAGAATGTCTATCCTATGCCCATCTCATCATTGTATTTTGGAGGCAAGTAACTTGTTTGATTTTATAGGCTCACAGCTGGAGGAATATTTGCCTCAGGATGCAACGTCTTGAGTCTTACCCACATCTGATTTAGATGAGACTTTGGACTTTTGAGTTGATAATGGAACGAGTTAAGTATTTTGGGGCTGTTGGAATGGAGTGAATATATTTTGCATGTGAGAAGGACATGAATTTGGGGGACCAGGGGAAGAACACTAAAGTTTAAATGTGTCCCCCAAAGTTCATGTATTGGAAACTTAATCCCCATTGCAACAGTGTGGAGAGGTGAGACCTTTAAGAGGTGATTAAGTCATGAGAGCAGAGGTCTCATGAATAGATTAATGCCATTATTGCAGGAGTGGGTTCTTTATAAGAGAATGGGTTTGCCCCCCTCCCCCCTTCCTCTTGCCCTCTCTTTGCCCTTTCACATGGGATGACAGAACAAAAAGTCCCTCGCAAGATGCTGGCCCTTCGATCTTAGACTTTCCAGCCTCCAGAACGGTGAGAAATAAATTTCTGTTTGTTATACATTGTCCAGTTGGTGGTATTCTGTTGTAGCACAAAACAAAGATACATGGCAACTTCTTTATTATTATTATTAATATTTCAATAGTTTTGGGGGGAACAGGTGGTGTTTGGTTACATGGATAAGTTCTTTAGTGGCGATTTCTGAGATTGTGGTGCATCTGTCACCCAAGCAGTGTACACTGTACCCAAATTTCTGAGATTTTGATGCGCCTGTCACCTAAGCAGTACTGTACACTGCAGTCTTTTATCCCTCACTCCTCTTCCACCCTTCCCCCCAAGTCCCCAGAATTCACTATATCATTCTTACGTGTTTGCATCCTTATAGCTTAGCCCCCACATAGCAATTTCTAAACTCCTTAGAAGTGAGGCCTAAAAGAAGATTCATTTACCCCACCCTGACCCCAAATAAAAAACTACAACAGTCACGTAAGTCATACAACTTTTAACTGAAATCAGAATCTAACATCAATAACTGGCCCTTACAAATTTATTTTTAATTTGAGAAAGTAATATATATTGGCTCCACTTTGTATATAAATATAAATTATATAAAAAATAAAATGGGCCTGGCATGGTGGCTCACACCTGTAATCTCAGCACTTTGGGAGGCTGAGGCAGGTGGATTCCTGAGGTCAGAATTTCAAGACCAGCCTGGCCAACATGGTGAAACCCCGTCTCTACTAAAAATACAAAAAAAAAATTAGCTAGGCATGGTGGCAGATGCCTGTAATCCCCGTTACTCAGGAGGCTGAGGCAGAATTGCTTCAATCCAGGAGGCAGAGTTTGCAGTGACCGAAGATCATGCCATTGCACTCCAGCCTGGGCGACAAGAGCAAAACTCCATCTCAAAAATAAATAAATAAATGAAACAAAATAAAAATAAAAATGATATGGCCTAAGTTAAATGCCTGATACACTTTGGAAGTCCCTCCCCACAACTTTCCTGAGGGAAACAAGTGCATAGATAATGAATGGCTACATCTCACAAGTTGTGAGTAGTATTTTTAGTATCACGGAGTTCTGAGTATTTTTTTTAATTTGCTTTTGATTTGTTGTATCATCTATAAATTATTTAAATGTATGGGTTTATTATTTTCAAATGTCTGGGGGAGAATTAGTTACTGTTTTGTTACTGATTCCAATTTAATTGCATTATGACATACATGCTGTTGATTCTCTGTAAGTTGTGGATGCTTGCTTTATAGCTTAGAGTATGCTCAGTTTTTGTAAACTATTTTTACAAATTAGCTGAACGGTGGTGGCGTGGGCCTGTAATCCCAGCTACTCAGGAGGCTGAGGCAGGAGAATCGCTTGAGTCCGAGAGGCAGAGGTTGCAGTGAGCCATGATCGCGCCACTGCACTCCAGCCTGAGGAACAGAGTGACACTCCATCTCAAAACAAAACAAAACAAAAACAATTCCTTTACTAAAAATAGTCCTTCCTGCTTTTAGTTCAAACTGAAAAGAAATTCCTTTTTCGCAGCACCATCACCTTTCCAATACTTCTTTTTTTTTTCTTTTTTTTTTTTTTGAGACGGAGTCTCGCTCTGTCGCCCAGATCTCGGCTCACTGAAAGCTCCGCCTCCCGGGTTCACGCCATTCTCCTGCCTCAGCTTCCCAAGTAGCTGGGACTACAGGCGCCTGCCACCACGCCTGGCTAATTTTTTCCATTTTTAGTACAGACGGGGTTTCACCGTGTTAGAAAGGATGGTCTTGATCTCCTGACCTCGTGATCCACCCGCCTCGGCCTCCCAAAGTGCTGGGATTACAGGCTTGAGCCACCGTGCCCAGCCTCCAATACTTCTTTAACTACTCCTGCCTGCTATTCCCCACAGTATTTGCCATATTAATATTTCTTTATTGCATAAGTAGCACATCTTCATTATAGACAATTTTGAAATCACAGATGAAGCAAAATTAAGGAATGTTTATGTTTTCATTATATAAAGAAAACTACTCTTGATATATAAGCTTCCATGCCTTTTCTTATGTATATACATGTAATTATTTTCCATAAAATAATAATATGCATAATACTCTGAATTTACTAGGTAGGTTACTATGACCTACCTAGCTCTCAAAGGTTCAGACTTATCCCATCTTCACAGCTTGTACTGCACTAATTATTTGGCAGGTATATATTCTCATGTTAATTTATTCCCCCAGATGTCTTAACATGACCTGGGCTCAAAATGTTGCCTCAGCACATACTATTTGTGTCTATTCCAAAATGCATTATTATTAGTTGCTTATTAGCCTAAGACCTGCCCTTCCTTCCAAATCTCATATTTCAAATAACCACAACAATGAAATCTATGAAATCACATGAATTGAGATTTTGAAGAATCAGAAGAAGAAATTGAGCCCCTGTTGCCCAGACGCTTGTCTGAACCAGAGAGCTGCTCACTCCAGCTAACTCCTTTTGTTCTGATTTCAGGATCTCAAGGCACTATTTAGCATTCTTGTATGTACCAAATATACCAATCATGACAACATGAGTATTTAAGTTTACCCAAATTATATATATAAGGGAATGCACTACATTCAGGAGATAAACATATGCATCTGTTTTTAAATTGAACTAGTCTCCCAAAAGGTTCGCCATCTTTTTTTAGCTGACGATCTACTTCCTGCACCATCAAAGCTGAGGACCAAAATTCTGAGACATGATGACATCATCTAAGTGATTTAATTTTTGGTAGTACTCTTACCTAGACTCCCAGCCACCAGGTTCCTTAAAATATATTGTGTCACTCTGCCTACAGCAACTCCTGCCGTGCTCCACTCCCAATGAAGAAAGCTTTGCCCTGTCCTTGTATTATATCATATAATGTTGAGAGGTGACAGCGTGCTGGCAGTCCTCACAGCCCTCGCTCACTCTCCGCGCCTCCTCTGCCTGGGCTCCCACTTTGGCGGCACTTGAGGAGCCCTTCAGCCCACCGCTGCACTGTGGGAGCCCCTTTCCGGGCTGGCCATGGCCGGAGCCGGCTCCCTCAGCTTGCACGGAGGTGTGGAGGGAGAGGCTGGAGCGGGAACAGGGGCTGCGCGCGGCGCTTGCGGGCCAGCTGGAGTTCCGGGTGGGCGTGGGCTTGGCGGGCCCCGCACTGGGAGCAGCCGGCAGGCCCTGCCGGCCCGGGAAGTGAGGGGCTTAGCACCCGGGCCAGCGGCTGCGGAGGGTGTACTGGGTCCCCCAGCAGTGCCAGCCCACCGGCGCTGTGCTCAATTTCTCACTGGGCCTTAGCTGCCTTCCCGCGGGGCAGGGCTCGGGACCTGCAGCCCGCCATGCCTGAGCCTCCCACCCCCTCCGTGGGCTCCTGTGCGGCCAGAGCCTCCCCGATGAGCGCCGCCCCCTGCTCCACGGCGCCCAGTCCCATAGATCACCCAAGGGCTGAGGAGTGCGGGCGCACGGCGCGGGACTGGCAGGCAGCTCCACCTGCAGCCCCGGTAAGGGATCCACTGGGTGAAGCCAGCTGGACTCCTGAGTCTGGTGGGGACGTGGAGAACCTTTATGTCTAGCTCAGGGATTGTAAACACACCAATCAGCACCCTCTGTCTAGCTCAGGGTTTGTGAATGCACCAATCCACACTCTGTATCTAGCTACTCTGGTGGGGCCTTGGAGAACCTTTATGTCTAGCTCAGGGATTGTAAATACACCAATCGGCACTCTGTATCTAGCTCAAGGTTTGTAAACACACCAATCAGCACCCTGTGTCTAGCTCAGGGTTTGTGAATGCACCAATGGACACTCTGTATCTAGCTACTCTGGTGGGGCCTTGGAGAACCTTTGTGTGGACACTCTGTATCTAGCTAAGCTGGTGGGGAGGTGGAGAACCTTTGTGTCTAGCTCAGGGATTGTAAACGCACCAATCAGCACCCTGTCAAAACAGACCACTGGTTTGTACCAATCAGCAGGATGTGGGTGGGGCCAAATAAGAAAATAAAAGCAGGCTGCCCGAGCCAGCAGTAGCAACCTGCTTGGGTCCACAGTGTAGGAGATTTGTTCTTTTATTCTTTGCAATAAATCTTTGTGTCCATACTGTTTTTATGAGCTGTAACACTCACGGCGAAAGTCTGCAACTTCACTCCTGAAACCAGCGAGAGCACAAGCCCACCGGGAGGAAGGAACAACTCCCGACCCGCCAACTTAAGAGCTGTAATACTCACGGCAAAGATCTGCAGTTTCACTCCTGAGCCGGCCTCAGACCGCGAACCCACCAGAAGGAAGAAACTCTGAACACATCCGAACATTAAAAGGAACAAATTCCAGACGCGCCACCTTAAGAGCTGTAACACTCACCAGGAGGGTCCGTGGCTTCATTCTTTAAGTCAGTGAGACCAGGAACCCACCAATTCGGGACACAATACCTTGTACTTTGCACACCATTCAAGTAGGTTAATGAGTTTTTTTTTTTTTTTTAATTAAAAAGTAAGCTTTAATCTTGAAAATGCAAACGTGGGGAGGGCAGAAAGACCACACGTGTACAAGGGTGTCACTTTACAGTTGGAGAGTTGCACAGGGGCTGGGCAGAGGCGCTCCTCACTTCCCAGACGGTGGGGCGGCTGGGCAGGGGCGCTCCTCTCGTCCCAGAGGATGGGTGGGCCGGGCAGAGTAGTTCCTCACTTCCCAGACAGTGAGCCGCCGAACAGAAACGCTCCTCCCTTCTCAGACAGTGAGCGGCGGGACAGAGGCGATCCTCACTTCTCAGATAACGTGGGGGCGGACAGAGACGGTCCTCATTTCCCAGGCGGTGCGGGGGCCGGGCAGAGGCGCTCCTCAATTCCCAGACAGTGCGCGGCCAGGCAGAGGCGCTCCTCACTTCGCAGAAGGTGGGGAGGCCAGGCAGACACCTCTTCACTTCCCAGAGGGGGCGGCAGTGAGTTTTAAATAACTTTCTAGTACTATTTGTTTTAACGAAGTAAAGCATGGAATTCCAATGCCTTTAAGTTGAACTATGTGTACAGAGGAACTTTAAAAACGTTCCCCTACCTGCCTTCTCTCTTGTCTGCAAACACCTATTCACTTCAAGAATCAGCTCTAACTTTGGGAGGCTGAGGCGGGCAGATTACCTGAGGTCAGGAGTTCGAGACCAGCCTGGCCAACATCCGTCTCTACTGAAAATACAAAACTTAGCCAAGCGTGGTGGTGGGCGCCTGTAATCCCAGCTACTCGGGAGGCTGAGGCATGAGAATCGCTTGAACCCGGGAGGCGGAGGTTGCAGTGAGCTGAGATTGTGCCACTGCACTCCCGTCTGGGCGACAGAGGGAGACTCCAAAAAAAAAAAAAAAAAAGACAGAGAAAAAAAAAGAAAGAATCTGCTCTAGTTTTACCTCAACCAGGAAGACTTCTTTGATGTACCTCACCCCAAGCTATGTACTTCCTTCTTCGAACTCCCAAAATACCCTGTGCTTATGAATCACGGCATTTACCATGCTGAATTATAATTGTATGCTATGCTTTGACTGTCCTAAGACTGTGAGTTCATCAAAACCAGACCTTTTGTCTTACTCTTCTTTGTATCCTTAATGCCTAGTGAAGTTCCTGATACATGCTTCTTTATGAATGAATGACCAAATGAATGAATGAAGGCCATGTCTAAAGCACTAGTCTGGGCTGAGTGCAAGGGCTGATTCCTGTAATCCCATCTCTTTAGGAGGCCGAGGTGGGAGGGTCGCTTGAGTCCAGGAGTGTGAGACCAGCCTGGGCAAAATAGAAAAATTTTTTAAAATTTCTATTTTGGGAACATCTCCAAAAAAATTTTTTTTTAATTAGTTGGGCTGGCATGGTGGCGTCTATAGTCCCAGCTACACAGGAGGCTAAGGCAGGAGATCCTTTGAGCCCAGGAGTTCAAGGCTGCAGTGAGCTATGATCATGCCATTGCCCTCCAGCAGCCTGGGTGAGAGAGCAAAACCTTGTCTCAAAAAAGAAAAAAAAAAAAACTATTAGCTCATTTAATCTTTAAAACAATGCTGTGAAGTAACTATTATTTTAAATCTTCAAATAAAGAAATTAATTTCAGACCCAATTATGCCCTATTGTTCATACCATATGGCTCAGCAAGCCATAGTCAAGCATATCTTATGTATTAGCTTTGGCACCAGCCCCTCGGATTAACCCTGACTCCAAAGCCTACATATGCTGGTGGTCTGCTGCTGTCCCCATGTTTTCTTCAAGCACCCCCCACCCAACTTATGCATCTCTGTGAGTTGTTTCTAGTTTACCTCACAAAATCCTAGAGCTATTACTTGAGAAATTAGGTTATAAAGGAGAGAGAAGAAATACGGCTATTGCTAGACGGAAAAATTAAGGTAAAATAAAGATTTTGTTTTGTTTTGTTTTGTTTTTAGTTCAGCCAAGTTTGCAGTTTTGGAAAATAAAAGAGTAAAGAGAAAGGCCAAAGATAAAGAAGACAGGACACTTGATAGTGTAAGGCTGAAGTCTGAGTAGAAAAGGGAAAGAAGAAATGAGGACCGGATAACAGGTGAAGCGATTGATCTCAGAGGATGAGAGAAAGAATACCTCCTTCATTGTGTCAGGGTAGAACAAAGAGATCAGAGGTAGAAATCCAGGTATTTGTGTAAGGTGGTTAGAGGGAAGTTCGGGGAGTTCCTCTACTACGACTTCTACTTTCTGTAGTAGTGTGTGGGGACATCTGCTCAGAACAAGAGCAATGGTAAGAGAAGTTTGAAAGGAGTGAAAAGAGTTTGAAGTAGTCTTTGTGGAAGTGAGAAAGCAAGTTGACCAAAGAAACGTAATAGCATGGCTAGATGAAAACAATGGACTTCATCAAAATTAAGACCTCTTCTCTTTGAAAGACATTGTGAAAAGAATGAAAAGACGAACCACAGACTGTAAGACAATATTCCAGAAAGCATATCTAGTAAAAAGTCTTACATCTGTAATATATAACAAACTGTCAAAGCTCAATAAGAATTAACACCTGAGTGATATCAGAAAGATGGCAGAATAATAATCTCTGACCCTCCTTCCTCCTGTAGACACACAAATTCAACAACAATTCACAGACCGATTCCCCTTGCAAGAAATTCAGAGAACAATTTACAGTCTCTTACACAATGAGTGAGTGTGAAGCTAGCTGCATCAGAGCTGGAAGAGAAATTTGAGGCACCCCTCTTGCCATAATCACTCCCCATAACACAACACTGCACAATTAGTAGGAAAGCTCCAGCTCCCAGCTTTTCTGAGTGTGGTGAGTGGGAAAGGACTGGATAATATATCCAACTTTCTGACTTCTCTGGAGGCCGCTTGACAAACCAGTTTTTGTCTTGTCTGAATCTGAACACTGATGGCAAAGGGACCTAGATTGGGAGCTGCTGAGAATGAAAGCAACAGTTTGGACTAGAACACACACACTCACCATAGACCCTCCTTCCCAGCTCAATGTAGAGTGAGTGGGCGGAAACCCTTATAGTCCAGCTTCTTTCTAGAGAGGAAAAGAATTGGACCATGCATCCAATGTTCCAACTTTTTAGAGGCTGCCTGGAGGATTGTCTCCTAACTTGTCTCAGAGTGCTGAAGAGATGTGGCATACTCTAGATGCCTGAGGGCTGCTGAGAACAAAGGCAGCAATTTGGATTAATACACACTCACTCACCATAGTCCTTTGTCGTGGCTCAGCACAGAATAAGCATGTAAAAATTCCCAAATCCTAGCTTCTCCTTTAGGAGGTAAAGAGTTGGAACATGTATCCGATGTTCCAAATTTTCATGGGGCTAGCTGAGGAACTAGCTTCTGGCTCAGAGTGCTGATGGAGCTACCATAATCTAGATGTCTGGGTCCTATTGAAAACAAAAAAAGAGCTCGGGGCATGCTGCTGACTCAGAAGACCCATGGTACAGAAAACAGACACCAGGGGAAGCAAGGAATTATAAACTCCCAAAATTTAAACTGGCAAGTTCCTCTAATTGGAAATTCATATGTGCAAGTTCAGAGAAAACACATATGAGAAGATTTGAGGGGTCCCCAGAATCTCTGGTTTAGTTGATGGTAAGGACTTCTCTTGTGTGAGGCCAATCCATAAAGACAGGGGGAGGTGGCTATTTTTACTAATATGCAGATACCACAACAAAGAGTCAAGGAAAATGAAGAAACAAGGAAAAACAGTTCAAATAAAGGAATAAGATAAATTGCCACAAACCAACCCTAATGAAACAGAGATATATGAACTACCTGACAGAGAACTAAAAATAGCCATTATAAAAATGCTCAACAAGTTCAATAATACATAAACAAAATGAGAATTTCAACAGAGATTAAACATTGTAAATAGAATCAAACAGAAATGTTAGAGATGAAGGATACAAGTGAATTGAAAATTCAGACTAGAACAAGCAGAAGAATCAGCAAACTCAAGGAAAACCATTTGAAAAATTATTCAGTCAGAGGAGAAAAAAAAAAAAAGAAGCCAGGTGCAGTGGCTCATTCCTGTAATCCCAGCACTTTGGGAGGCCGAGGCAGGTGGATTGCTTGAGCCCAGGGGTTCAAGACCAGCCTGGGTGAAATGGTGAAACCCCATCTCTACAAAAATTAGCCAGGTGTGGTGGCATGCTCCTGTAGTCCCAGTGACCCTAGAGGCTGAGGTGAGAATCACTTGAGCCTAGGAGACAGAGGTTGCAGTAAGCTGAGACTGCGCCACTGCACTTCAGCCTGGGCAACAGAGAGAGAGATCCTGTCTCAAAAAACAAAAAGAAAAATGAATGAACTTGGGTAAAAGGGGTGAAAGGACTTAAGGGACTCCATCAGGTGGAAAAATATGTGCATTATAGGAGTCTCAGAAGGAAAATATAGAGAGAAAAGACCAGAAAACTTATTCAAAGATATACAATGACTGGCTGGGTGCGGCGGCTCATGCCTGTAATTCCAGCACTTTGGGAGGCTGAGGCGGAGGGATTGCTAGATCACCTGAGGTCAGGAGTTCGAGACCAGCCTGGCCAACGTGGTGAAACCTCATCTCCACTAAAAATACAAAAGTTAGCCAGGCATGGTGGCACATGCCTGTGATCCTAGCTACTCGGGAGGCTGAGGCACAAGAATCGTTTGAACCCAGGAGGCGGGAGTTGCAGTGAGGCCAGATTGTGCCACTGCACTCCAGCTTGGGTGACATAGTGAGACTCCATCTCAAAAAAAAAAAAAAAAACCTGCAATACAAGAACAGAGAATTTTGAAAGCAATAAGAGAAAAGCAACATGTCACATATTAGGGAAACTAAAACTATACATGAATTTCTTAACAGAAGCATTGTAAATTAAAAAAATGGTATAAAACTCAGTAAAGACAAATTTATAGACAAATACAGTATTACTGTAACAGTAGTGAGTAAATTACTTTAAAATCTAGTATAAAAGTTAAAAGACAAAAATATTTAAAATAACTATAAATAAAATATATTTTAATGAATACACAATATAAATAAATGTAAATTGTGACATCAATAATGTAAAGTATGCTGATGGAGAAGTAAGTCTATAGTTTTTGTAAATGATAGAAATTAAATTATCAGATTAAAATAGACTTTTAACTATAAGATATTTTATATAAGCTCATGATAATCAAAGAAAATAACTAACAGTTACACAAAAGAAAAAAGAATCAAAGCATATCAATACAAGAAAAGTCAATGAAACACAAAATAAGAGAATAAAAAAAAAGTCAAAAGAGCTCCAAGACAGGCAGAAAATAATCAAATGGCAATAATAAATCCTTCTCTATCAATAATTACTTTAAATGTAACTGTATTTAACTTACCAATCAAAAGACAGAGAGTGGCTGACTGGATTTTTTTTAAAAAGATCCAATGAATCCAACTATTATCTCTGTTCACAGACAACATAATCTTATATGTAGAAAACCCTAAAGTTTTCACACACAAAAATGGTGTTAGAACTAATAAACAAATTCACTGAAATTGCAGGATACAAAGTTATCACACAACAATCAGCTGTGTTTTTATACACTTGTAATGAACTATCTGAAAATGATTAAGAAAATAGTCTCCATTTACCATAGCATCAAAAAGAACAAAATATTTTGAAATCAACTTAACTAAGGAGGAGAAGGGTGCTACTATAAAAATACAAGGGGTGGTGGCTCACACCTGTGGTCCTAGCATTTTGGGAGGCCAAGGCAGGCAGATCACCTGAGGTCAGGAGTTTGAGACCAGCCTGGCCAACATGGTGAAACCCCATCTCTACTAAAAATACAAAAATTAGCCTGGCGGTGTGGCGCACGCCTGTAATCTTAGCACTCTGGGAGGCCGGGTCAGGTGGATCGCTTGAGTCCAGGAGTTTGAGACTAGCCTAGGCAACAAGGTGAAACCCTGTCTCAAGAAAAAATACAAAAATTAGCTAGGCGTAGCAGCATGCACTTTCAGTCCAGCTACTTAGGAGGCTAAGGTGGAAGAATCACTTGAGCCCGGGAAGTCGATGCTGCAGTGAGCTGTGATGGCACCACTGCACTCCAGACTGGGTAAAAGAGCGAGACCCTGTCTCAAAAAATAAATAAATAAATAAAGCTGCAGTAATCAAGCAGTGTGGTATTGGTGAAAGAGACAAATGAATCAATGAAACAGAACAGAGTGTCCATAAATAGACCCACATAAATCCAGCTGACCCTTAAACAACACAGATTTGAACTGTGTGAGTCCACTTAAATGCAGATTTTCTTCTGTCTCTGCTACCCTCCAGACAGGAAGACCAATCTCTTCTCTTCCTCAGCCTCCTCACCATGAAGACCATGATGGTAAAGACTTTTATGATAATCCATTTCAACTTAATAAATAGAAAATATATTTTCTCATCCTTATGATATTCTTTGTAATATTTTCTTTTCTCTAACTTGCTTTATTGTAACACAGTATGTGATACCTATAACATGCAAAATATGTATTAATCAACTGTTTATGTTATTGGGTAAGGCTTTCAGTCAACAGTAGGCTACTAATAGTTAAGTTTTGGAGGAGTCAAAAGGTACACATGGCAAGCCAGGTGTGGTGGATCATGCCTGTAGTCCCGGCACTTTGGGAGGCCGAGACAGTAGGAGCTCTTAAGCCGAGGAGTTTGAGACCAGCCTGGCCAACGTAGCAAGACCTCATCTCATAAATAAAATAAAGAAATAATAAAAAACGTAAAAGTTACACGTGGATTTTTAACAGGTGGAGGGGTCAATACCTCTAACTCCTATGTTGCTCAAGGATCAACTGTATAATCAACAGATCTTTGACAAAGGAGTAAAGGCAATACAATGGAGCAAAGATAGTCTTTTCAACAAATGGTGCTGGAAGAAGTGGATATTCACATGCAAAATAATGAATCTAGACACAGACCTTACACCTTTCACAAAAATCAACTAAAAATGGATCTAGACCTAAATGTAAAATAGATGACCTCGGGTACAACAATGACTTTTTAGGCACATAACCAAAGACATGGTTCATGAAAGAAATAATTGATTAACTGAACTTCATTAAAATTAAAAACTTCTGCTCTGCAGAAGACAATATCAAGAGAATGAGAAAACAAGCCACAGACTGGAAGAAAATATTTGCAAAAGACCCATCTGGGCTGGGCGTGGTGGCTCACACCTGTAATCCCAGCATTTTGGGAGGCTAAGGTGGGTGGATTGCTTGAGGCCAGGAGTTCGAGACCAGCCTGCCAATATGCCAAGATCCTGTCTCTGGGAAAAATAAAAAAAATTAGCTGGGTGTAGTGGCGCATGACTGTAGTCCCAGCTACTTGGGAAGCTGAGGCATGAGAATTGCTTGAACCTGGGAGGTGGAGATTGCAGTGAACTGATTGCACTCCAGCCATTGCACTCCAGCCTGAGCAACAGAGTGAGACTCTGTCTCAAAAACAAAAGAAACCCATCTGATAAACGCCTGTTCTTCAAAATATACAAAGATCTCTTAAAATTCAACTGAAACTAAACCACCTGATTTTAAAATGGACCAAAGATATTAACCAAAGGAGATATATAGATGGCAAATAAGCATGTGAAAAGATTCTCCACATCATCTGTCATCAGGGAAACGCAAATTAAAACAATAAGATACCACTACACACCTATTAGAATGTTAAAATTAAAGACTGATTACAACGGGTATTGGAGAGTATGTGGAGGAACTAACACACATACCCTGCTGGTGGAAATGTAAAATGGACAACTCTTCTGAAAATCAGTTTGGCAGGTTCTTAAACAGTTAAACATACACCTATCATATAACTCAGCCATTTTAATCCTAGGTGCTTTTCTAAGAAAAATGAAAGCCAATGTCCATACAAAGACTTATATACAAATGTTCCTAGAACCTTTATTTGTAACAGCAAAAACTGGAAACAGTCCAAATATCTGTAAATTGATAAATGGGTAAACAAATTGGGGTATGTCTATATAATGAAATATAGGCAGCAATAAAAAGGAACAACAACAACGATGGATGAATCTCAAAGTAATTATGCTCAATGAAAGTGGCCAGGCAAAATGAATACACAATATATGATTTATGATTTACATAAAATTCTAGAAAATGCAAATTACTCTACAATGACAGAAAGCAGATTAGTGACTCAAGATGAGCCAGTGGGAAGGACTGGGAGAAAGGGATTATCACTAAGGAAAACTGGAAAACTTGTGAGGGTGATAGATTCTTTGTCTTGATTGTGATAATGGTTTCATGTGTGTATACATATGTCAAAACATATCAAATTGTATGCTAAATATGTGCAATTGTAACTCAGCAATGCTTTTTTTAAAACAAAAAACAAAACAAGGCTGGGCATGATGGCTCACACCTGTAATCCCAGCGCTTTGGGAGGCCAAGGCAGGTGGATCACGAGGTCAGGAGTTCAAGACTAGCCTGGTAAATATGGTGAAACCCCATCTCTACTAAAAAAAATACAAAAAATAGCTGGGCGTGGTGGCGGATGCCTGTAATCCCAGCTACTCAGGAGGCTGAGGCAGGAGAATCATTTAAACCTAGGAGGTGAAGGTTGCAGTGAGCCAAGATCGTGCTATTGCACTCCAGCCTGGGCAACAGGGCAAGACTCTGTCTCAAAAAAAAAAAAAATTACAAAATTGGCCCAACAGAAAAATAGTCATCAAATGGCAGAATATGAGCTGGGCACAGTGGCTCACATCTATAATCCCAGCACTTTGGGAAACCAAGATGAGTGGGTTGCTTGAACCCAGGAGTTTGAGACCAGACTGAGCAACATGGTGAAACTACATCTCTACAAAAACTACAAAAAAAAAAAAAAAAAAAAAACAAGCCAGGCATGGTAGCATGCGCTTGTAGTCCCAGCTACTCAGGAGGCTGAGATGAGAGGATTGATTGAGCCTGGAAGGTCAAAGCTGCACTGAGCCATGATTGCACCACTGCACTCCAGCCTGGGCAACAGAGTAGACCCTATCGCAAAAAAAAAGGAAACTTTACAGGACAACAATCTGATGTCTTCAACAAATAAACAATAAGAGGAAAAAAAGAGGAAGGGGAAATGACAGATTAAAAATAACTTAAGACACTTACTGATAAAATGTAGTATATGGACTCTGCTTGAATCCTGATCCAAAGAAGTCAAATAAAATGAAAAAAAAAATCTATGTTATACTTGGAAAAATCTGGAAACTGACTGAGTAGTTGAAAACATTAAGAAATTGTCAAGTTTTTTTACATATAATAATGATATTGTTATTATACTTTTAGAAAAGAGTCCCTATCATTTAAAAGGAAGAGGATATGGGGTATAATTAATATTGGCCAGATTATTGAAGCTGGTGATAGGTACATGTAGTTTGATTTCAATCTTGTTTAAAAATGTTTTTCATAATAAAAACGTTTTAAAAATTATGTCCAAATTTAGAAATAATAAACTGTGTTTTAGATATATAAACTGCATTCTCCACTCTGGTATATTTCAGTTTGGATATTGGAATATAATAAAGTCCACTAAATTAAATCTGAAAAGATGTTTTTCTAAGATTAGCTTTAATATAAAGTTTAAATAGTTTGAACACTTAAAAAGGATTGTGTCATAAAATATGATTTACTCTCAGAAATAGTTCTGCAACATTTGTGTGCACAAAATTTTACAGAAACTGGAAACAGCTCTTAAACATTTATTGAGTGCTTAACACATACTAAGTTGTTTCCAAATTATATAATATTAAGTATGACTATAGATTCTTTTGATGGTTGGACACAACACAGTAACACTTGGGTAGATGAAAAGCAGAACTGTTTATTACTCACAGCTCCAAACTAGAGAAGGCTTCCATGCAAGACCACACAGCAGCAGGGTGCTTCTGGGGACAGGATAACAGCAAGCTGTAGTTGTAGGGGGAGTTTACGTATAGCAAATGGAATGGGGTTAGCTAAGTTTTGTGGGTTCCTGGTGATTGGGTATTTTGAATAATTCCACAGGCCCAAGGAAGAAGGAGCTATCCCTGGATGTTAGGTATCTGGAGGCTTCTGGTAGTTGAGTATTATATATTATAACCCAAGATGTTAGACTCAGAACTTGAACCTGATAAGAGAAGTAGTTGGAGGGCAGGAGTTTAGCAAGCTACCCAAAAAGGGGAATTGAGAGTTTTTAGTTATGATTTTAAAACTAGGTCAAGACAGCACTTGTGAAATACTATATTACACAATTATTTTTCAAATCACTTTGACTCTATCAACTCATGGTACTTATGAAACACCTATGAAGTATTTACTATTATTAGTATTATCATTATACAGATACGGAAACAAAGACGTGGAGATATGAAACACCTGCCTAGGCCGAACACAGTGGCTTACACCTGTCATCTCAGCATTTTGGGAGGCTGAGGCATACGAATCGCTTGAGCCCAGGAGCTTGATACCAGCCTGGGCAACATGGTGGTCTCAAAACACCATGGTTGAAGACCAGCCTGGGCAACATGGTGAAACCCTGTCTCTATTTAAAAAAAAAAAAATCACTTGCCTAGTTAGTGGCAAAGTGAATATTTGAAACCATATAATTTGGTTCTAGAAACGATATACCTTAACCACTACTTTTCACTGATCAGGAGGAGGAAGGCAAGGAGGGAAGTAAAAATAAGTGATCTCGTAGACTGTCAAATTCTAGTGTCAACGAGGTGTTGCATGGAAAGTATAATGGATCAAAAAGGAAAATGTCACTGTCATTCTCTTAGGGGTACCAGGATTTCCATGTGTGGAGCTAGTGATGCAATTTGGTTGAGAGGAGAAGCTGAGACTGGTCTTGGAGATGGGAGAGTAAGCTTAAAGCCTTTACTTAGCTTTGATGATGTAGAAAGACTTAGTGGAGTCTTTTGGAGAGTGGGACATCTAATGTCAGTCCCCTGGAGGACCCATGCATCACCCACATTCCTGCTCTTGTACGATCTGCCTTAGCTGGAAGTCAATGACATACAACCCAGGTACCCTGCTGTTATAGGCTATTCTGGGGTAAAACAAAATTCATTTAACATGTACCCTGATTTCAAGGAATTTGAGAGGACACACACCTAAAACACATATGAAATAGATAACCAAGGGCCAAAACAAGTTATTACTATTTATTGTAAATGAATAATAATTCCAACAGTAATTCAGCGAAGGGACAGGCCAGCATGGACTAAAGCAGCTGAGAAAGGCTTCAGGGTAGAGCTAACTCCTGCCTATTGAACCTTATAGGACTCCTACTTGTTGGATGGCAGTTAGTATTACTCTATCTAATCTGTCTAGTAATTTGTGTATTTCCCTAAATCCTACCACCAGATAGTAAGTGCTTCGTCGAGGACAGTGGCTACAAGCTTTGTAATTAGGAGTCATTTCAGTATCTAGCATAGTAACATTTTTTTTCACTTGGCCCTTGAAAGTGCTTGTTGAGGCCAGACACAGCACTTTGGGAGGCCAAGGCGAGCAGATCACCTGAGGTCAGGAGTTCGAGATCAGCTTGGCCAATGTGCTGAAACCCCATCTGTACTAGAAATACAAAAATTGGCCAGACATGGTGGCACATGCTTGTAATTCCAGCTTACTCAGGAGGTGGAGGCAGGAGAATCACTTGAACCGGGGAGGTGGAGGTTGCAGTGGGCCAAGATCACTCCATTGCACTCCAGCCTGGGCGACAAGAGTGAAAATCTGTCAAAAGAAAGAAAGAGAGAAGAGAGAAAGAAAGAAGGGAAGGGAAGAAAGAAAGGAAAGAAAGAAAGAGAGAAACAAAGAAAGAAGGAAAGAAAGAAAGACGCTTGTTGAAAGAAAGAAAAGAAAGAAAGAAAGAAAGAAAGAAAGAGGAAAGTGCTTGTTGAGCATCTCTGACTTGACCCTAGAGCTGAACCTTGAACAACAGGTTAGTTGGGAGGGGAAAACAGGAAGGGGATAAGCTGTGGAATGATCTCGTCAAAAACAGAAAGAGTGAGAACAAATAGACCCTGTGGTAGAGAAGGAAAGGGTTCACCCAGGAGACATAAAACTAGATAGAAATGCATAGATCCTGCAATGTAAAACTCTCTGGAAAGAAAAGAAAAGAAAGGCATAGAAAGTCCTATTGTAAAGTCTAGGCTATGAAATTTTATAGCTTTCTCATATATTCTGGTGGCTTTCAACAATGCAGGCTTGAGGAAATATGAAATTTTGGGGGAGGTTTTTAAAATTCCAGTCCAGATAAGATCAGATTGAAAGGAGTGATAGCAGGGCAGTAAGTAACCATGAGTATTTCAAAATCCTTCCTAGATGATTCATACACCCAACTGTTGCTTTTGGCCATAAAGATGCTTGAGATGCTTGAGAAAACAATGTAAGAACAACTACCGAAATGGCATGAATGGCAGTGTTTATTCAAAGGGAAAGGCTTGATCTGAAATATATTTTGTTCTAAAGTGTACAATAGCCAATTTAAAACTTCTGATTTGGCTGGGCATGGTGGCTCACACCTGTAATCCCAGCACTTTGGGAAGCCAAGGTGGGCAGATCACCTGAGGTCAGGAGTTCGAGACCAGACTGGCCAACATGGTGAAACCTCATCTCTACTAAAAATAAAAATTAAAAAAAATTAGCTGGGCATGATGGCAGACACCTGTAGTCCCCGCTACTCGGGAGGTTGAGGCAGGAGAATTGCTTGAACCCAGGAGGCGGAGGTTGCAGTGGGCAGAGATCACACCATTGCACTCCAGACTAGGTGACTGAGTGAGACTTTAGCCAAAAAAAAAAAAGGATTTGTTCAATCAGGAAATCAGGACACCTTCAGACATTTTGCTTACGTAAGATGAAATTTCCTGTGGCTATTTTAAATTTAAAATTTTTAAATGAGAAAACTATTATATTTTTATCATATAATTTTGAAAATTGGATCCAGACACAGTTGTGCACAAATGTAGTCCCAGCTACTGGGGAGGTTGAAGCAGGAAGATTACTTGAGCCCAAGAGTTCGAGACCAGCCTGGGCAACAAATACTGACATGTAGAGAAACACAATCACCCAAAAATCCCAGTACAGGGACATCCATTATAATCTGCTCTCATTATTATTCCCTTTGCTCTAGTAAAACAAATTTGGTATGATACAATTGGCAATTGATTCCCACCCCCACTTCCAGCCACCATTTTCATTTCATTGAACTTGCAAAAATGTGTTCTTCATATTTAACTATTTTAATTTTGAGACTCTGCTCATAGCATTGTGGTGGAGTTTTGCTGTATGTACACATTTTATCTTAATGGTGTCAATGCAATTTGGCCTTCCCTGCAGTATTTTTGTTTTTGTTTTTGTGTTTTTAGAGATGAGATCTTGCTCTGTTGCCCAGGCTGGAATGCAGCTGTGCAGTCATACCTCACTGTAGCCTCGAACTCCTGGGCCTAGTATCTGGAACTTCAGGTGCGCACCCCCGCGCCCTGCCAACCACAGTTTTACTTGGTGGAAATTATGCTGACATGAAAAGTAAGTTTCTCTTCCCTGTTCTGTGGCCCGTGCTATGATTTGGCATCAGAACAATGCTCTGATGGCCCCACACCTCGCAAATTCCTTCTTGAAATCTCCCTCTTTTGCCTCTGCCTGAAGTCCCTTTCTCTTTATTTATTTATTTTAATAATTATTCTTATTATTATTTGAGATGAGGTCTCACTCTGTCATCCAGGCTGGAGTGCAGTGGCGAGATCTCGGCTCACTGGAGCCTCTGCCTCCCAGGTTCAAGCAATTCTCCCACCTCAGCCTCCCGAGTAGCTGGGAATACAGGTGCCTGCCACCACGCCCGGCTAATGTTTGCATTTTTAGTAGAGACAGGGTTGTTGGCCAGGCTGGTCTCGAGCTCCTGACCACAGATGATCTACCCGCCTTGGCCTCCCAAAGTACTGGGATTACAGGCATGAGCCGCAGCGCCCAGCCATCCTTTCCTCTTTAAAGAGCTCAAACTGAGTTAAAAAGGCAAGCAAATTATAGGGGAGACACCATGTATTTCTTGCCATCTCTTCCTCCTTCTCTTCGCCCATTCTGCCTTCCACCAAGTGCCTTCATGCAAGCCTACTTCCCCAGTTTCTTTTCTCAGCACAAATCAACTCCAGCAGATGGATACATGCATTCATCAGACATATCCAAACATGAATCCTTGTTTAGCTTAGCCAAGATCCTACAATTCGCAAGCACGTGGGAGCATTCCCTGGAAGATGAACAATAAGAGGATGGGCTTCCTGGCTGTTCATATATAGCCCCTTAGTCATTTGTTTTTCACAGCTAATTTTTAAAAACATGACACATGGGCCAGGCGTGGTGGCTCACACCTGTAATCCCAGCACTTTGGGAGGCCGAGGTGGGCGGATCACGAGATCAGGAGTTTGAGACCAGCCTGGCCAACATGGTGAAATCCCATCTCTACTAAAAATACAAAAAAAAAACAAAAAATAGCCGGGCATGGTGGCTCGTGCCTATAATCCCAGCTACTCAGGAGGCCGAGGCAGGAGAATTGCTTGAACCCGGGAGGTGGAGGTTGCAGTGAGCCAGGATTGCACCTGCAACAGAGCAAGACTCTGTCTCAGAAAAAAAAAAAAAAAAGACCCATTATTCAATAGCAGTTGTCAGGATGTCAGCAATGTACAAAATCATTGCTTAATTTGTTTGACAATGGAAATGGCCATTATGGTTTTTATGTAACTTTGCTTCTGTTACGTAATTCTTGTTGACACGGTGTTTCAACCAGGTACTTGGTAGCAAGTGTTGTACAGAAAAGGATCTGTAAGTGGTTTATGTGGTCATCAACCACAGCAAAGATTTCATCTGAGCTGTGCTATGAAGAATGCAGCTTGAGAAACACAAAATGTATCACTGGGCAAAAAGGAAGCAGAAGAAAAATACAGTTCTGCTAATGAGAGCTCTGAGGGGCAAGCTGCCCCCAAGGTTGCAGGATCCACCTTAGAATACCCAACAAATTTGATTCCTGAATTTTCTAAACCGTGAGATTCCTCTTCAAAATTTTACATTATGACTCTCTATTCTTCGGGTCTTAATTTTGACTTGTCAATCAATTGAAGTATATCAAAGTAATCCTTTCTTTTCTTTTCATTTTTTTCTTGAGACGGAGTCTCGCTCTGTCGCCCAAACACCCAGGTGTGTGCCATCACGCCTGGCTAATTTTTAAATTAGCCAGGCGTGATGGCACACACTTGTAATCCCAGCTAGTTGAGAGGCTGAGATGGGAGGATCACCTGGGAGGTCGAGGCTGTGGTGAGCCATGACTGTGCCATTGCACTCCATCCTGGGTAAGAATTTAAAGACAGTGACAGCAGAGCATTAAATCAAATGTGAGCTCCTTTAAAGCTGGGGCCCTGTTTGGCTATGCATGTCACGTACCCATGAGTCGGCCCAGCCAGATTTTATCCTCATGATTTGTGCCCCTTCCATCACATCATATCAGGAGAAACACTTAGATCTCTTTTTCACCTCAGGAAAGTTTTCTTGATAGTGTTTTCATCTGTGATTCTGTTCTAATTAGTTTGATTGCATGGTCAGAAACATCTCAGTTTTTGCTTGAATTCTGCAGTCTTTTGTGTCTCTTACCTTTATCTTCCTTTTCATTTTAATCTTTTTATCTTTCCTCCTTCTTCTTGGAGAGCTTTATCAATTTGCCCTTGAAATTGAGTTCGCAATTTCAATTTTTTAACACTGTCAATTTCTCCATTTTACTATTGTCTCCAATGGAAATGTTAATTTCCACTATTAAATTTTCAATTTTCTATCAACACTTTCTTATTCTACTCATCTTCCCTTTTCCTCTCATGCATTTTCTTTATATCCTGTTTTTCTTTACAAATGTTCTTCTCTTGCAGGCCATGTTTGTTCATACTCTATGGAAGATGCCGAAACGTTTCCTAAAATATTATTTCATTTCCTAAAATTGGTAGTTTTAGAAATCTACCAAGATTACAAATCCAAGATTTCAAGACATGCCCCCTTTTACTCATTCTGCAATATCTTTCAGCGATTCCATGTCATGTTCATTCTTGTTTCTGATCATTCATCTTAAAATTAAAAGAGTTGGTAGACAGTGTGTTTCTCAACAAAGAGAATATTCAAATGTCTTTTGGCACTGCTCCTCAGAACTCCTCAGAGTACAGTTGTAGAGAAGATTGATATGCACAGTTTCCAACTCAATTTCCTGTATCCAGAAGATGTTCATCTAGGCTGAAATGTGATCTTTTCCTAGAAACAAATTCTGGAGTTTTGACCCTGGGTTTTATTTATTTATTTAGAGACAGGGTCTCACTCTGCTGCCCAGACTGGAGTGCAAAGGCACACCCATAGCTCACTGCAGCCTAAAACTCCTGAGCTCAAGGGATCCTCTCACCTCACCTTAGCCTTTTGAGTAGATGGAACTAGGTCATGTGTCACCTCACCTAGCTAATCTTGTGTGTGTGTGTGTGTGTGTGTGTGTGTGTGTGTGTGTATGTGTAGAGATGGATCTTGCTATGTTGCCCAGTCTCATCTTGAACTCCTGTCCTCAAGTGATCCTTCTGCCTGAGCCTCCCAAAGTACTGGCATTACAGGCATGAACCACTAAGCCCAGCCAACCCTGGGTTATATGTAAATGTTAATTTCTAGCCACTTTTCAAGAATGGACTGCCTACAATTGTTCTTCTTACTGTCTTCATTAATCAGTAGCGGCCAGACTTATCAAATATTTACCAGGCACTTTTCATTTAGTCATTGTTATGCCAGTACCATTAAGGCTTAAATCCTTTCCTACAACCTGAAAGAAGAGCTGTGGATATTTAATATAGGAGTGTTTCACATCTACAGTCAAGGCTCAATACCACTAAGAAAGGATTATGTCTAGTTAACTGTTTGTATTTGGCATTTGTACTTTTTTCTGTAGAATGAAGAGAAGATACTAAGATCATAAACCTGGGAGAAGAAATGTGCTACTCAAGAATGCAGCCACCCAATTTAGGAAAGAGCTAGAGGGAAAGGTTTAGGGAAATTATGAAAAAGGAACAATTAAGTAAATATTGCATCCCTTACACAATGCAGAAAATGCTCTTGGCCCTAAAAGTATTCAGAAGTGCCTTTTTCAGCCTCTTTGAAGGTAAGCGTGGGAAAGAAAAGCCTACCAGTAGGATAAAAAGTTCATAACTTTGTTGTCTCTAGAAAAATAATAGTAACAATAAACTGCTTAATCAGTATTCAGCTTGTACAGCAACTTCTTTCTTAACCTCTACCTCTCCTGCTGTAGTCAATCCATTCCTGATTCAAATCTCACCCCTAAAACCATGGTCCTAAAGCCAAGACATGCTAACAGCCTTATAATCACTGACCAATGGCAGCCCCTCCTGTTGTACCCAATTTACAAGACACTCACAGGCCAGCAGCACGTATAAAGGACAGGCAAGTGCATAGCTGAGAGGATGGACAGACAGGACAGATGGTTATAAGTGGTCAAGACAAGCTCCATAGGCATTGAGCCCAAACCTGGGATTTATAAGAAATGCTCGTTTTTTCTTTGATTCTGCAGCAATGTAGACTCAGTATTCTGGTACTGATGGACCAAATGGTAAACTTATTTTTTCTATATACATATAAATATACTTTTTTTTTTTTTTAATAGAGACAGGGTCTCACTACAGGGCCCAGGCTGGTCTCAAACTCCTGAGCACAAGTCATCCTCCCACCTTGGCCTCCCAAAGTGTTGAGATTACAGGCATGAGCCATGCTGCCTGGCCCCAAATCCCAAAGAGTAAATATAACCAACAACACGACCTACACACATTAATGGAGGAAAAAATAGAAAAGGAAAATCAATTACATAAGTAAATGTTCATAATTGTAGTTAGATGGTAGTCTAAAATATTATTCTACGTATTTTTCTTTTCTTTTCTTTTTTTCTGAGACGGAGTCTCACTCTGTCGCCCAGGCTAGAGTGCAGTGATGCATTCTCGGCTCACTGCACCCCCTGCCTCCTGGGTTCAAGCGATTCTCCTACCTCAGCCTCCCAAGTAGCTGGGACTACAGGTGCCCACCACCACACCTGGCTAATTTTTGTATTTTTAGTAGAGACGGGGTTTCACCATATTGGCCAGGCTGGTCTCAATCTCCTGACCGAGTGATCCACCCACCTTGGTCTCCCAAAGTGCTGGGATTACAGGCATGAGCCACCACGCCCAGCTTACTGTACATATTTTTCTTTTGAGAAATTCTTATTTAACCTAGTAAATCTTTCATGGCTATATTTATTCCAAAAGGCAAAAATTTATTGCTCAAGGGAGGAAAAAACAAAAATATCAGAAGACCAAAGGGTAAACTGTGTGGCTTTCTGAGACCTTGTGTGTACAGAGACAATAGTCTTCAAAGCCATGAAAACATAAGATCTATGAATCTGAAAGAGAAAAATGTTTTGAAATATCAAAACTTGTCTTGGAAAATGGAAAGACAGACTGAAACAGAAGAGCATATGATACACTAAAGAACAATAAATTAGAATAACAATATATGTTAATGTTGAATTCGTTCCTGCCCACAGAAGTAAAAAGTTTGAAGAGCTGATGAGATAAATACATAATGGGTCGATGTGAAGGGTCTAGGACTGTCCTGCTCCTTAGGGGTGGAGTCATCTGTTTGATGGGTGAGGCAGGGTATGGAAATGTTTGCTAATAGAAACTCAAAGGAGGTCTCTAATTACCAGAGCAGAGATGTTTAAACTTTCCAGAACATACCCATAAACTTGCAAGCCTTGAATAGGACCCATATAATCGCACATGGCACCTGAGTTGTAAAGTAACAATAACTGAGGGAGATGTTTGGGGAGATGAACCCAAGGGCTGGCTCATTAATTGATGCACACTAGATCAGACTAGCTTTCAGTCCCCACTGCTACTCCCGCAGGGCTCAGAAGGTTTTGAGAATGAGCCAAAGGACCCAAGAGTATCCAAGTCAGGACGAAGAGGTTGCCAAGTATGTCAGAAACAGCTGGCTGCGTACCAGAAATGCGTGCTCCTACTTCCATACCGAGCAGTGACATCCCAGCTAGAGGCTGCATTTCCCAGTCCTGTTAGCATAAAGATAGGGCAACATGTCTAGCTCTGCCAATAGAAGGTAAGCAGAAATTATTAAGAAGCAGGGGTGCAGCCAAGCATGGTGGCTCATGCCTGTAATCCCAGCACTTTGAGAGGCCAAGGTGGGTGGATCACCTGAGGTCAGGAGTTCAAGACCAGCCTGGCCAACATGAGAAAAACTGATCTCTACTAAAAACAAAAATTAGCCAGGCATCGTGGTGCATGCCTGTAGTCCCAGCTACCCAGCTACTCAGGGCTGAGGCAGGAGAATGGTGTGAACCTGGGAATCGGAGATTGCAGTGAGCCAAGATAGCGCTACTGCATTCCAGCCTGGGCGACAGAGTGAGACTCCATCTCAAAAAAAAAAAAAATATATATATATATATATAAAAATAAAAAAAGAAGAAGCAGGGGTGAGGGGTGCTTTTCTCTTCTCTTCCCATCGCCAGAAGACAAGAATCCATAGCGTTATGGTTCCTGCACACAGTTTGGCAACCACAGTGAATGCACAGAGTGTACCTGAGGATATAGTAAATACTCATGGGAAACAGTAGTAGCAGAATACTACTACGGAGTAGTATTATAATCAATCAACGGAGCTCTCTGGGATACTTAAAATGTTTGAAGGACATGTAGCACCGTCTGTAGGATACTGAGCAAATGACTACTATTGCATTGTGTGGCCCTAACTACTTAGTAAAAAGAACTGTTAGGTATTTCTTTTGGTCTGCAGCCCTAAAAATATATTACTGACACTCTATGGGCACTATAAACCAAGAAGGCATGGGAACTTCTGCCTTAGAGAATGATAGAGCCACAAGATGAAAGATTGGTGGGTTCTTAAATTTCTACATGGATAAAAGTCACTTACTGATTAAGAACTCCCACACTGGACTGACATACGAGACACCAATAAACTTTTGTTGCATTAATCCACTGAACCTTGGGAGTTTATCTGTCATCATAGCTAGCATTACATTAACTAATACACAGAGTATCTGGAAATCTAAATCCGAGGTCAAGGTAAAGTTGCAGATACCAACAGCAGATGCCTATGCACTACAATTCCTGCAGACCGAATGAGAAAAAAAGCTATATCTTAGTGGAGGCCACTAAGCCAAGAGCATGACTCACAGAGTAAATGTCCCTTATCTAGTACCAAGTCAATACATAAGCCCCCAAAGCTAAGGTCATCCTTAAGGAAATAGGGGAAGGACATAAAGGAGGCAAAGGACACTAAGGATTTGGCCCAAATGAAATTGCATAACCTTAAATTTGGTATTTAAAAATTTGTACTGGCTGGACTCACACCTGTAACCCCAGCACTTCTGAAGGCCAAGGTGGGAGGATCACTTGAGCCCAGGAGTTTGAGACCAGCCTGAGCAACATAGTGAGATCCTGTCTTACAAAAAATTAAAAAAAACAAAATTACCATCAGTGGATGTGTTTGAATGCTAAGTTAATTACACTTTTTTGGAAAAGAAACAAATTTACATTTTGCATATTTCATTCTGGAACTGGAACTGTAAAATTTTCAATCCACCACATATATGTTACAGCAAGGAAAGAAATATAGAGGCCAATAGAGACCACTACCTTTGTTTCTGCAACTGGTCACCTGGCTATAGATAATTATATGTGACTTCTCTTCTCCACCTTTTTTCCGTGTTCCCCTTGCTTTGGGCCAGCATCTCAGCTGCTGGGATTCTTTGCCCATTGGGATGAGGAGCCTGAGTCCCCAGTGGTGATTCCTAGGTGAGATTATGCTCCTAGTCCTTTCGTTTTGTTTTGGTTTTGGTTTTTTGAGATGGAATCTCTCTCTGTCATCCAGGCTGGAGTGCAGTGGTGTGATCTCAGCTCACTGCAACCTCTGCCTCCTGGGTTCGACCGATTCTCCTGCGTCAGCGTCTCAAGTAGCTGGGATTACAGTCATGAGCCACCATGCCCAGCTAATTTTTGGTATTTTTAGTAGAGACAAGGTTTCACCATGTTGGCCAGGCTAGTCTCGAATTCCTGATCTCAAGTGATCCACCCACCTCGGCGTCCTGAAGTGCTGGGATTACAGGAGTGAGCCACTGCATCCAATGCTCCTACTCCTTTTGATAGTAAGGCAAAATTACCAATACTACAATCCTATTCTTACCCATTCAAACATATTTTTATGTTTTAAGAGGAGCTCAAAAAAGACCAATTGCAATTCAGTAATGCACTTTCAAATTCCAAATCAATAAAACTTCCTTATTGTGTCTCCTGGTAGAAACACCTCTACCCTTGGCTCACCAAAAGTTGGCATTCCTGCACCAAAAGTTGGTACAGGAAAAGAATAATGGATGCTGAGTAGCCCCAAACCACACAAGTCCATTATAGAAGTGATGAGAACATTTCGCAGCCAGCAACTTTGGTCCTCCTCATTGCAGCTTTAGTATGTGAACCCAGAAGATTTGAGACAGGTCTCAGTCAATTTAGAAAGTTTATTTTGCCAAAGTTAAGGACACACCAGGGCCACAGCCTCAGGAGGTCCTGACGACATGTGCCTAACAACTTACTTTTATACATTTTAGGGAGACATGGGACATCAGTCAATATGTGTAAGATGTACATTGGTTCAGTCTGGTAAGGCGAGACAACTCAAAGTGGGGTCTTCCATGTTAGAAGTAGAAAAGAGACAAAATGTTACATTCTTTTGAATCCTTGCTCAGCCTTCCACAGAATACACAATTTAGTCTGGCTAATGGAGTCTGCATTTTTACATATACAATACTGCAGAGGAAGCAATCAGATGTGCATTTGTCTCAGGTGAGCCTCAGAGGGATGACTTTAAGTTCTGTCTGCCCTTGGTCCACAGAGAATTTCCTTGTGGGCAAATTGTGAGGGATGTATGTAGTTTCTTATCTTTGTAGCTATCTTATTTCAGAATAAAATGAGAGGCAGGTTTGCCTGACATAGTTTCCGCTTGACTCTTCCCTTGGCATAGTGATTTTGGGGTCCCAAGATTTATTTTCCTAACTATGTGTGAGTTTTGCAGCTCATTTTCCTCCCAGGTATGTAAAACTGGCACAATTTAAAGAAAGCAATATTTATCATCATCTAATTCAGCAATTCTCAACTAGGGGGCATTTTTGACCCCCTACGGGAGCATTTGACAAAGTCTGAAGACATTTTCAATGGGGGTGCCACTAGCATCCAGTAGGTAAAGGCCAAGGGGTGCCCAGGACAACCCCCCCACAACAAAGAGTTGTCTGCTCCAAAATTTCAATAGTGCTGAGGTGAAGAAGTCCTGATCCAATTAATTTGTTTATATGTATAATTTGCTCCCTACTACTGGAATGCAAGCTCTGTGAGGGCAGGGACTTTGTTTTGTTTACTGCTCTATGCTTGGAACATGGGAGTCAACGAATATTTGATGACAAATAATAGATGAATGAATGCCTCAAGATTCACATTAGGCATTTATATGCATCTTACTTCATCAGAACACTTGGCTCCTTGGATCAGAAGGGTTAGTAAGGTGAAGGAGGGTGGTATAGGGCAATATGACTCAAATATTTGGGGTGGCGCCACTTCCTTGAATATCCTAATGTGGTTCTCTTCCCATCATAACACAACCAAAATTTTCATAATTTTTCTTCATTTTAATTTTCTAACTTGAAGGAAAATGTGCAACTTTTACAATGTCCTCGATGTCTTCATTCATTAAATGTCATTAAACAAAATTGTGACTTTAATTTTAATTAAAAAAAAAACGAGTTGGAGTCTCCCTATGTGGCATAGGCTTGTCTTGAACTTTTGGGCTCCGGTGATCCTCCCACCTTGGCCTCCCAAAGTGTTGGGATTACAGGCATGAGCCACGGTGCCTGGACCACAAAATTGTGACTTGCGTTTCACAATTTGCACAGAGATTTGATGGACTTTTAGGTTCTTCATCTTTTCTAACAATTACAAGTGCATTTTCCCCGTTATGAAAGGTACTTCTCATTCTGTCTTCTCATCTCTCCTTGACACCTAGGTTAAGCTTAGAAGAAAGGCCGAGAGGAGGAGTGGGGTGCTGAGGCCCCCATCTGAGTGGTGGCTTGTTCCCTCCTTCTCCCTCTCCCACTGCACCTTAAACATAGCTCTAATACAGCAGAATGGCAACTTCTGTGTACTTGCTTATCTATAAGGCTTAGTTCTTTTTTTTTAAAGTATTATTATTATTATTATTATTATTTTGAGACGAGTCTCGCTCTGTCGCCCAGGATGGGGTGCAGTGGCGCTATCTTGGCTCACTGCAAGCTCTGCCTAGCGGGTTCACGTCATTCTCCTGCCTCAGCCTCCCAAGTAGCTGGGACTACAGGCGCCCGCCACCATGTCCGGCTAATTTTTTGTATTTTTAGTAGAGACGGGGTTTCACCGTGTTAGCCAGGATGGTCTCCATCTCCTGACCTCATGATCCGCCCACCTCGGCCTCTCAAAGTGCTGGGATTACAGGCGTGAGCCACCGCGCCCGGCTGGCTTAGTTCTTTTTGTCTGTGGTGAGGCATGCTCTTAGTTGTCTTTATATCACTGGTACCTGGAGCATGAGATGGGCCCAGCCAATGCTGATTGAATGAATGAAATGCCTTTTGCCTACTTCACAATGTCACCTAGGGCACCCGGTGCCAACTTCACAATATCACCCAAGGCATAACTTTTGACTACTTCACAATGTCACTTTTAACTGACCCCACACACAAATGGGGACTCCACAGAAACTAAGAGTGAGTCTAGTGTCAGCCCCGTCTGAATCACTCTCTCGTGTTGGCTCCAGCCAACGAAGAGGAAGCAAAAAGCATAAAAAATCTGAGCTACAGCGCATGGATTTAGGTTAAACAGCCTGGGAAGGAGAGGCATGCTAATCGCTGAGGGAAATGCACCTGTGGAGGCCTCGCCAGAAACAGCAGAGGATCCGAGCTGCGTGTAGGCAGGGCGTCGCATGTCACCTTGGCCCCGGGCGCCTGGTCCGCTGCTGGAGATAAATGGTCGACCCCGGAGGCAGAGGCTAGTAGGGGTGTTGATGTGAACTGATTGGCCCAAGCCTTGGGCCGCAAAACTGCCAAAGAAAGCGGCAGGCAGCCTCTGCATTTCCCAGAAGTGCAGCTGGGGAACTTTTCCAGATCGGCCCACGGGTTGCTAGAGGGTCAGACGTAAAGGATCCGCCTTTCCTAGGCGGGGTGGGCCGCAGGCCACCACGTGAAGCGTCCTCGCCCCTCAGAGCCCGGAGCAGGCCGGGCTCATGACAGAGGAAAGTTGAGGACGCCCCACCTCGGAGAGGCGGCGCCCCTGAGTAGACCAGGATCCTCTCTTGCAACTTCTGCCACCGCGGGCCGCCGCGGCCGCCTGAGCCCGCAGAGGAAGGTCGCGGCCGTGGAGCGATGACCCGCGGCTGTCCGGGCGGGCGCCCGGGGCTGCCACCGCCGCCGCCGCTTCTGCTGCTGCTGCTGCTGCCGCCGCTGTTGTTGGTCGCCGCGGAGCCGGCGAATTCGGCAGGTGAGCAGAGCGCGCCCTGGGCGGGGGGCGCCCGGGGAGGCTCCCAGGAGCCTGTCAGCGCCCGTGCCCCGCGTCCGGCGGAGTTGAAGTCCAGCGGGCGTCTGGTTCCTGGGTGAACTCAGAGAAACGCGCCTCTGACCGGCGGTCTCGCTCCAGCCCTGCGGCTGCGCAGCGAGGGCACTTGAGAAAGGCATGGCGAGTGCGTCTGCCAACTTTACAAGTTTTGGCCCGAATTGTTGGCCAACAAATCGGTTCGCTCCTGCGCCGATTCTTGGCCCACAGAGCCTGGGCTGGTCCTAGAAACTCCAGCCAATGAGCATCTAAATATATTTATCCAGATCGTAGGGAGGTATGGTTCCGGCTTGCCATTTGTTTTGTGTTTTAAAAATTTACAGTGACTTTGGCTTAAAATCACGATTGCACGATTGTCAGTTTGATATGTGCCAGGCAGTGGGCTTAAAGGCCTTTTGGTTTTGTTGTTGTTGTTGAGACAGAGTCGCGCTCTGTGGGCGAGGCTGGAGTGCAGTGGTGTGATCTCGGCTCACTGCAACCTCCGCCTCCCGAGTTCAAGCGATTCTCCTCCCTCAGCTTCCCAAGTAGCTGGGATTACAGGCGTCAGCCACCATGCCCAGCTAATTTGTGCATTATTAGTAGAGACGAGGTTTCACCATGTTGGACAGGCTGGTCTCGAACGCCTGACTCGGGCGATCCGCCTGCCTCAGCCTTCCAAAGTGCTGGGATTACAGGCATGAGCCACCGCGCCCGGCCGTTTTTTTTTTTTTTTAAATATATAATCCTAAATAGGATTATATTCCCCATTCTGCAGATGAGAAAAGTGAGATTGATCAGAAGTAATTCGCATAAAGATAACACAGCAAATAAGACAGTTAGGGGATGCCAGAGGGCATTTTCTTAACTACTTCCCTCTTGGAAAAACAGGTTTTATCTCTACAGGTATTCACGCAAATCTACATCCTTTGCCAAAATTAAACTAAATTAAATTAAAAAGCCTTGGATTTATGATTTCCATTCCTAAGGAGGTGAAGATTATGAACTATAACTAAGGGACTTGAAAGAATTCTAAAGTAATAATAACAATTAATTTTGTTTTATTTCATAATCCCCTTTTCTGTGCTGACCTTGTACAAGAGTAGGGTGGGGCTTGGGGAGGATGCCCCTTCCTAAATATGTGTACTGATTCTTGTTACACTACCTTCCATCATCAAGAGCCTTAGTTTTCGAAACTTGCCCAGTTATCACTCTTCAATCTTAAATCTTTCCAGTCTGTGCCAGTCTGTGGGATCAGATGTACCCACAGGCTCCTGACTCGTGATTTTCTGTGTTCTTTGCCTAAACTATGGAGGTGGCCTTGGTGCCTACTTCTAGTCTAGGGAGACAGCTCATTCAGATGTACCTGGGGGAGGCTGGGGAGGGTCCCAAAAGTGGAGGTAGCTTTTGTGTTTGGAATGCTGGCTAAAATCTTTATTCCTTTTCTGGTTTTTTGGACGATTGAGATTAAGTGTTTTTGTAGGTGGAGGGGGCAGCCAGAGGAGTGAGATAGAGGCGTTGTTTTTCTGAAGATGGAGTGCTATTGATTCAAGAAGGTACCACCTTGTAAGAAACTGCATCTTAAACAATTCCTCCAACAGGAAGCTGAATCCATGCTTGGAGGTTCGGGAGCTAAGGCAGAAAGTAAGGACATTTCTGAGATGAAGTGATCCTGACAGCACCATGCCCAGCAATCTGGAAAGGATTCTTACTTACCTAGGTGTTAAGGACGTCTGGTGATGCCACACTATTTCAGCAGATGAGATCTCTGTTTCCTTTGTCCTACCCACATTAATCTGTTTTCCCTCGAGGCTTTTTGGGTCTTTGTCTTTACCTTCTACTAGCCTGCGAACAACCAAAGAGTAAAGAACTGGGACTTGCTACCTCTCACTCGTCATGTGTTCTCTGAAGTACCCAGCTCAGTACCCTGAACTTAGTAGGAATTCAGTAAACACTAAAGGGATTGCATGTCCATCCCCTTGGAATGGATTTTATATCCACTCACATGCATCTATCTACCCAAAAACAACTTCTTCAATTTTTAATTTTACTTTTATTTTTATTTTTTTACTATTATTTCCTATTATTTTTAATTTCCCCCCAGGCTGGGTACAGTGGCGTGATCTCGGCTCACTGCAACCTCCGCATCTTTGGTTCAAGCAATTCTCCTGACTCAGCCTCCCGAGTAGCTGGAATTACAGGCACATACCACCACGCCCAGCTAATTTTTATATTTTTTGTAGAGACGGGATTTCAACAGGTTGGACAGACTAGTCTCAAACTCCTGGCCTCAAGTGATCTGCCCGCCTCAGCCTCCCGAAGTGCTGGGATTACAGGTGTGAGCTACCATGCCCGGACACTTTTAGTTAATTCTTGCATATTCTTCAATTTGTAAAGGTTACTTCATAGTTTTATTATTCCAGAAGTTGACAAATAATTGCACAGTCATTCTAGCCAAATCTTTCAAGCTATGATTTCAGACATATGGTGTTACCTTTATCTTTCTAGACCAAAAGTCCCATAATTGATTTTAGAAGGTCCTTATATAATTTTTTCTGAGTGGTATGTATGGAGAAGTCAGGTGGTCACTAGAGAAATAAATCATACCTTTATCTGGTTCTGAAAAAGTTTAACATCTTGGAAGTCATTCAGTCTCCATAAGGTGATTTGGCAGACCTATGATTGGAGTCAGTTTCAGTTGATCCTTTAACTCTGCAGACATTCTTTTAGGGTTGGCTGCTGAGAGACTCATACAATGATATGTATATTGGTAAAACTGGTTCAGAATCTGGCCCTCGGCCTTGCAGGGCTAGACTTCAGAAATTCAGTCTTTCTACTGCTCCATATCTGATCACAGCTAAGAAAGCTGATTCACCCTGATATACACCCGAGGCTATTCATCAGACTTAGCGTTAATTTTTAGTTAGAAATATAACTGTCAGGCAGACTGGATATTTGTGAGGTCTGCTCTAGGCACTTTCTCACTGTAATCAAACCACATGGGGGTAGATAACATCACAGATTGTCAGGCTGGAGGCCTGATTTGTCTGTCTCCTGGTAGGCATCATACACTTGAGTCAGCTGAGAGAGTGCCCCTCCACTGCATGGTGCTTGCCTGGCATTACTGGTCCCTGATGTTGGGACACTGCCTTTTCCACATTGCCATGGCTTACCAGTGTCCACTTGATAATAACAGTTAATACCTTTATCTGGTTGTCAAAAAGTTTAATATCCTGGAACATTCAGTCTCCATAAGCTGATTTGGCAGACCTATGATTGGGGTCAATTTCAGTTGCTCCTTTAACTCTGCAGACATTCTTATTTATTTATTTATTCATTTATTTGGAGATAGGGCCTTGCTCTATCACCCAGGCTGGAGTACAGTGGTACAATCATAGCTCATTGCAGCCTCAGAGTAGATGGGACTACAGGTGCACATCACCACACTTGGCTAATTAAAAAAAAAATTATTTGTAGAGATAGAGTCTCACTATGTTACCCAGGTTGATCTCAAACTCTTGCTCGCAAGTGATCCACCCACAGGTTCATTTCCCAAAGCCCTGGGGTTCAGGCGACCACCACTGCACCTAGTCTCTGAGGACATTCTTATTTCCAAATTCACTCGACGTAGGCCTCACAGTTGCTCAGTATGTTCATTCTTTACATGGAAGTCCTTCATTCTTGAAAGTATAGTATTAGAGAGGTAACACAGAATTCCAGAAAAAGGAAATCCTTTGGAACCCTAATGCCTGTGTTTGAATCCTGGCTCCAACACTTGCCATGTGACCTTTTAGCCAGTTATTTTCTCTATATGTATTTTGGTTTCCTCATCTGGAAGATGGGTATTATAAGTGTCTATCTCATGGGGTTGTTATCAGAAACACTGTGCCTGACATGCAGTAAGTGCTGTATAATTCAGTGGCCACTGAAGTTGTTTTTCTCTAAAAAGTTATTGTGTCTTGATAAGGCAGGCAGGATTGAAGACGATAATCCATGTGCTTTGAAGTATTTTTTTTTTTGAGACAGAGTCTTGCTCTGTCACCCAAGCTGGAGTGCAAAGGCATGATCTTGGCTCCGTGCAACCTCCGCCTCCCAGGTTCAAGTGATTCTCATGCCTCAGCCTCCCGAGTAACTGGGATACAGCATGCACCACCATGCCTGGTTGATTTTTGTATTTTTTGTAGAGATGAGGTTCACCATGTTGCCCAGGTTGGTCTCGAACTCCTGGCCTCAAGTGCATCACCTGCCTTGGCATCCCGAAGTGCTGGGATTACAGGTGTGAGTCATCATGCCCAGTCCCAACTTGAATATTTTCTTGTGCTCTCCCTTTATCAACTTGTTTGCATAATGTACACAAGATAAGTTCCAGAACAAAGTCTGAAGGAAGTGCCCACTTATCTTCATTATTAAACTTTGTTTCCTGGTCCTTCTGAAAACATAAATTTGGTAGCAAAGATAAAAATCTTTCTTTAGAAGAATATTTAAAAGGATCCTCCTTCAGTGTTTACATTGAAGTAAAACAATTTTTTAAAAACATTTTCATGGTGGCTTATTTTTATAATATATATACTAAGAAACATGAACTTTGTCTTGAGTGTTCTGACATGCAGAAAATAAATTTTTGTTTTCATACTTCTTTAGACATGAATTTTACATTGTCACTTGTTATCTTTTGCTTTTGTTAGATTTCACATTATAAGGCATTAACTATGGAGACAGCAAAATAAAAGAGGTAGTGGTACGCTTCATGGAATAAAACCCAAGGGATTTATTTTCTTCAGCATTTTAAGTAATTTTTATGCATTTAAGTTTTGCCTTTCAAAAAAATGGAATAGAGTCTAGTTTATACAACTTATATGTTACAATCTTTTGAACATCCAGCTTGAAAATGTAACTAGAAAATGTGTTAATAATGTTATTACGGAGCTTCTTTGTGCTACTGCAAAACAGGAATTTACTTAATGTGGTAAAAAATGAAATAGAGGTAGTGAAATTATGGAGAAATTTTAGCTTAAAACTTGAAACACTGTCTACACAGATAACATAATCATGTTCAGTTAGTCTTTTTTTTTTTTGAGAGAGAGTCTCACTCTGTCACCCAGGCTGGACTGCAGTGGTGCAATCTCAACTCACTGTGACCTCCACCTCCTGGGTTCCAGCGATCCTCCTACCTCAGCCTCCCAGGTAGCTGGGATTATAAGTGTGTGCCACCGCACCTGGCTAATTTTTGTATTTTTAAGTAGAGACGGGAGTTTCACCATGTTGGACAGGTTGGTCTCAAACTCCTGACCTCAGGTGATCAGCCTGCCTTGGCCTCCAAAGTTCTGGGATTACAGGCATGAGCTACCATACCTGGCCATGTTACAGTCTTCCTAGAGAAAATTGTGGAAGTCTCTTGATTGAGAGAGTTGAAAACAGAATGAG
The DNA here is from genome assembly GCF_028885625.2 of Pongo pygmaeus. NCBI lineage: Eukaryota > Metazoa > Chordata > Mammalia > Primates > Hominidae > Pongo > Pongo pygmaeus. The sequence continues at coordinate 14,991,814 of NC_072383.2, read as the reverse complement.
CACTTCAATGAAAGAGACAGGCTGGCTCTGAAATTTGTCCATCTGCCTTGCATATGCAGTAATAATTTCAGCATAAGGGAGTGTCAAGTTATTCACACTGGTGTTATTCTCTTTGAGGTCATTTGCAAACCTAGGGCACCAAAGTTCTAATTCATAATTAGAAATCAAGAATGACTATACTATCAAGTTTATATAACTTGATAAAGTCTGTCACCAGGTGTGACCTGCCCAGCCAGTGTGAAAGTTTGGGATCCAGGCCAGGTGCAGTGGCTCACGCCTGTAATCCCAGCACTTTGGGAGGTCAAGGCGGGCAGATCACCTTAGGTCGGGAGTTCGAGACCAGCCTGACCAACATGGACAAACCCCATCTCTACTAAAAATACAAAATTAGCCGGGTGTGGTGGCACACGCTTGTGATCCCAGCTACTCGGGAGGCTGAGGCAGGAGAATTGCTTGAACCTGGGATGCGGAGGTTGTGGTGAGCCAAGACCGTGCCATTGCATTCTAGCCTTGGCAACAAGAGCGAAACTCTGTCTCAAAAAAAAAAGAAAGTTTGGGATCCACGTGGCCACGTAATCCATAAAGCATTGTGCTAGGCCCAAGGGAGTGGATACAATGAAATGTGAGACTCCACCTCTCATCTGCAAGGAGCTTGTAATCAAATTTTTAGGACCAAGCAGACACAAATGCACAATTAATGAGTAATCTAGATGAGGACTGACCTAACAGTATGGAACCAGAACGGGGCAAAGTTGACTTTCTGCTGATAGGGCTTTTGGCAAGAACTCTGATTTCAGCTGCCAGTGACAAATCGGTATGTTTCAACAGGATGAAGGAAAGGGATCATTCCAGATCTAAGCAAATCTCCAGCATTTTTCTGCATTCGTGGATTGTTGTTTTGAAGCTAGTTTTTAAAGCTGTATCCCTTTCTACTTATCTAGTGTGTCCCGCACTTCTGACCCTGCGGCCCACCTCACATCCTCTCGCTTGCCTTCTATTTCCACTTCATGCAGGTGACCTGAGGTGCCTCCTCTCAGCCTCACTGTAGAAATCTCTTCGTTTCCACCTCAGGGCGTCTCTGAAATCACAGCCACTTAGTCCTGGAGCACATGCAGACATGGAGTGAGGGAATTAACCCTCCCTAGGGCAACGTTTGACCTTTGTAGTATGGGAGCAGGTAGCTGGGTCCTCCGTCCCTGGGATGAAGATTTCCGACGCTAGTCCCAGTGGGATCAACCCGTGTGTCCACAGTGGAAGCCAGCTCAGAATGCACCCTTGAATCAGTGTTCCTCCCTTTCACTCTCCCAGCCCATCACTCCTGTTCTCTGGGAGTACTTGCCAAAATAATCCTCTTTCCAGCAAGCATCTTAGTCTCTGATCTCTGGAGAGATCCAAGGCTTAAACACCTACTTACAATTTTGTTTACTGGAGATTGTTTAATTTACAAATCAGTTATTTCCTTAGTGACTCCAATGAAGAGTCAAAACAAATCCAGAAACCGGGTATCAATTTACTGAGAGACCTTTCAAAGAAGGCAAGTGCAATGCCAAGGTACACAGAGGTATACTGAGAGACTAGCCAAGCAGACATAAAAGAGAAAAGGAATTCAAGGACCAAAACCAGTGAATTTTTAGCTAAACCCAATAGGAATAGATTGTTTTCGTTATAATTTTTTTCTGTTTTCTCTAACATCTTTTGCTTGTTCTCTTTCTCATTTCTTTCTCTTTTTTTCCCCTCTGACTTCTGAATATATTAAGTAAACATTGCATTGCTTGGGGTTGAAAACTACCTGCTCTTTCATAAATGAGGTGCTAGAAAAATTATTATAGAATCCAAATATGGGAGAGAATAGTTTAAGCTACTTATGAGTATTTTATACATTTTTTTTCTAAGACAGGGTAGGAATTTTTTCAACTGAAAACAATGAACTCTTAGAAAATATTAATTGGGCCGGGCGCAGTGGGTCATGCCTGTAATCCCAGCACTTTGGGAGGCCAAGGCAGGCAAATCACCTGAGGTCAAGAGTTCGAGACCAGCCCGACCAACATGGAGAAACCCTGTCTGTACTAAAAATACAAAATCAGCCAGGCATGGCAGTGCATGCCTATAATCCCAGCAACTTGGGAGGCTGAGGCAGGAGAATCGCTTGAACCCGGGAGGCGGAGGTTGTGGTGAGCCAAGATTGCACCATTGCATTCCAGCCTGGGCAATAAGAGCAAAAACTCTGTCTCAAAAAAAAAAAAATTAAATAAATAAAATATTAATCAGAGTATACAAGTAAATATTAATAAAAGAAATTTAATTTTGGTGTTTGGGCTTTTATATAGACAGAAATATAAAAATGATGGCATATTTTCCATCTTTATTTATAGAAGAAAAATACTTTTTATAAATAACATTCCCATTCATTCAACAGATATTTAATCAAGTGCATTGATTTTGAGGATATTGCTGTTAAAATGTTTGAATTCTGACTTTTCCTTTTCACAACTCTAAAGAAAATACCAACAAATAGCTCTTGCTCTTGGGGCTGGATAGACTTAATCCAAGATTCTGAGCCATTTAGTAAGTTTCTCACCCGGGCTTGAAAACATAATTACTTGAGTTATTTCATACTAACTTCTGTGAATGAGTGCTCTGATGAGCTTCCTTTTCTGGGAGGCTCAGGTAGGAGGATTGCTTGAACCCAGGAATTCCACTCTGTAGTGAGCTGTGCTTGTACCACTGCACTCCAGCCTGAGCAACAGAGTGAGACCCCAGCTCAAAAATAAATAATAAATAAATAAATAAATAAATGGCTTTCTTTTCATTTAAAGAACACACACAAACTAGATTCATCAAAGAAACATTATTTTGTCAGATTTATAGAGTGTTAAGCAGAAACAGTCCGCGCTTTCACAGAACTTGTATAAAACTAGGTTTGCATTAGAATTATGTACTATTTTTCTACCTTTTCACTATTGTACTTTTCATACTATCCACCTCCCATCATGAAGGTGTTTTTAAAAAATGGAAAAGTATAATGGCTTAAACTATTACAGGATTTAAGAAAATCAGAAAATAGCATGAATACTGGGAAAACCAGGAAGAGGTGAAACTTAGAGAAAGCATTGAGGAATGGAGGACCTCAGTTGGAGTGGAATGAAAACTCTGATTTTGGCTTTATTCTCAAAGCACATGCTAAACTGTTGGCAGGACATTTTTCTCACCAAAATCTCTTGGGGATTGAGTAAAGGTTTTTTCATGCATGGAGGTACACGAGTGTCAAAAAAGCACGTATTTGCAGAAGTTTCTTTTTGTGGTCAGGAAATTATGTAGGACCAGCAACAGTGAAAACATAACTCTTGGTTTAGTACTCAGGTTACCTTGAGCAAGCCCCAAATTACAGCAAAAAGGAGTTGATTGATTGGAAAGGGAAGGGGAAGGCAGGCCTGGGGTGCTTACGAAGAGAAATGCCAAGGCTTTGGAGAAGAAAAAGCTAAAATCATGCTTTGTGGGTAGAAAGAAAAGAGAAGAGACACACCTTCCTTTTTTCTTTTATGGTTCCTGTTTATGACTCCACTTTTTATTCAAGCAGCCACACTTCCTCATTTCCCTACGAGGCTCCCTGGAGGTGAGGGTGGAAGGGAACGTGTGAGAAAAGCTGGGGATATATGGTCAAAAATGAATTTGGAAAACACATTTATTGCCTTTGGGTGGAGAAGGGAAGTTTCCATGGGTGCTGCCTACAATTGTCAAATTGTGGCCAAATGGCTCCATTAACAATCAAACTATTATTTGTCACCCGCAGTTTATTGGCAAATTATTTGACACCTCCCTATTTCTTAATGCCATTACTTCCGATTAACGATTGTGAAGGCCTGCCATGATGGTCATTGTACTCAGAAGTAAATTGACTTATGCCTCCTCAGATCATTCCTTAAGCGTTTAATCAGGATTAGTTTCTAAGCCTGACTAAGCCCCAGCCTATCACCGAGCCCCTGGACCACGGTGCCATGATGCTCTAGTATTAAGACTACTTTTAGTGCATATTTGATAGACAGTCTTTTTTTTTTTTGGCTGCATAGTATTTCATGGTGTATATGTACCACAATTTCTTTTTTTTTAATTTTATTATTATTATTATATTTTAAGTTTTAGGGTACATGTGCACAACGTGCAGGTTTGTTACATATGTATACATGTGCCATGTTGGTGTGCTGCACCCATTAACTCGTCATTTAGCATTAGGTATATCTCCTAATGCTATCCCTCCCCCCGCCCCCCACCCCACAACAGGCCCTGGTGTGTGATGTTCCCCTTCCTGTGTCCATGTGTTCTCATTGTTCAATTCCCATCTATGAGTGAGAACATGCGGTGTTTGGTTTTTTGTCCTTGCGATAGTTTGCTGAGAATGATGGTCTCCAGTTTCATCCATGTCCCTACAAAGAACATGAACTCATCATTTTTTATGGCTGCATAGTATTCCATGGTGTATATGTGCCACATTTCCAGTCTATCGTTGTTGCCAGTCTACCACTGATGGGCATTTAGGTTGATTCCGTGTCTTTGCTATTGTGAATAATGCTGCAATGAACATACGTATGCAAGTGTCTTTATGATAGAACAATTTATATTCCTTTGGGTATATGCCCAGTAATGGCATTACTGGGTTGAATGGTATTTCTGTTTTTAACTTTTAAGTTCAGGGATACATGTGCGGGTTTACTATATAGGTAAATGTGTGTCACAGGAGTTATTGTATGAATTATTTCATCACCCAGGTATTAAGCTTAGTACCCATTAATTATTTTTCCTGATTCTCTCTTTCTTCCCTCCATCCTGAAGTAGGCCCCAGTGTCTGTTGTTCCCTTCTATGTGTCCATTAGAAACGTAATGGACTAAAGGATGTGTCTCATCGTTTAGCTCCTACTTATAAGTGAGAACATGCAGTATTTGGTTTTCTGTTCCTATGTTTGCTCAGGATAATGGCCTCCAGCTCCATCCATGTTCCTGCAAAGCACATTATTTTATCCTTTTTTTATGGCTGCATAGTATTTCATGCTGTTTATGTACCACACTTTCTTTATCCAGTCTACCACTGATGGGCCTTTAGGTTGATTCCATGTCTTTGCTATTGTGAGTAGTGCTGCAATGAACATATGTGTGCATGTGTCTTTATGACAGAACAATTTATATTCCTTTGAGTATATGCCCAGTAATGGGATTACTGGGTTGAATGGTATTTCTGTTTTTAGGTCTTTGAGGAATCACCACAATGGTTGAACTAATTTACACTCTCACCGACAGTGTATAAGCATTCCTTTTTCTCTGAAACCTCACCAGCACCTGTTATTTTTTGACATTTTAAATAATAGCCATTTTGACTCATGTGGGATGGTATCTCATTGTGGTTTTGATTTGCATTTTGCTAATTATCAGTGATGTTGAGCTTTTTTTCACATGCTTGTTGGCCACATGTATGTCTTATTTTGAAAAGTGTGATAGACAGTCTTTTTTTTTTTTTTTTTGAGAGAGAATTCCGCTCTTGTTTGTTGCCCAGGCTGAAGTGCAATAGCACAATCTCGGCTCACTGCAACCTCCGCCTCCCAGGTTCAAGCGATTCTCCTGCCCTCCCCTCCCAAGTAGGTGGGATTACAGGCTTGTGTCACCACGCCCGGCTAATTTTGTATTTTTAGTAGAGACGGAGTTGCTCCATGTTGGTCAGCCTGGTCTCAAACTCCTGACCTCAGGTGATCCTCCCTCCTCGGCCTCCCAAAATTCTGGAATTATAGCGGTGAGCCACTGCACCCGGCTGATAGACAATCTTAACATCAAAAAGTAAAATGTTGGCCAGGCACGGTGGCTCATGCCTGCAATCCCAGCACTTTGGGAGGCCGAGGCAGGCGGATCACCTGGTTGGGAGTTCGAGACCAGCCTGACCAACCTGGAGAAACAATGCCTCTACTAAAAATACAAAATTAGCCGGATGTGATGGTGCATGCCTGTAGTCCCAGCTACTCAGGAGGCTGAGGCAGGAGAATCATTTGAAACCAGGAGGTGGAGGTTGCGGTGAGCTGAGATCTTGCCATTGCACTCTAGCCTGGATGACAGAGGGAAACTCCATCTCAAAAAAAAAAAAAAAGTAAAATGTAGGTCCAATTTGGAACGTTTGCCAACAAATAACCCTGTGTAAATATTTAATCTGAAAACTTTCTAGTCTTTTAATCACTAAAAACTCAATATGTCTAAAACTAAACTCCTGATCCCTCCCAGACATATTGTCCATGTGCTTCCTTTCTTGGTAAATGATACAGCATCCATCCACTGAGACTCAGCCTAAAACCTGAGAGTCTTTCTGGCCTCCTCCCACCTCTCTGATGACTGACCTGAATGTACAGATTCTTCAACCACAGCACATGTGCAGTGGCCTCTCAGACAGAGAAAAGAGCACGTCATATTTTACCATTTCCTTTCTCCATGTCTTATTTCCTTGTTTCTTTCTCTTTCTTCCTAAGTCTTCCTTCCTTTCACAAATATTTCTTGAGTACCCATTATGGGCCAGGCACTACAAGTGCTGAAGACACAGTCTCTGGCCTCAGGGAGCTTCTAGTCTAGGAGCAGGAGCAAGCATGTAAGTTACAGTACAGTGTGACAAGGCGTAAAGAGGGTGTGCTTACAAGCATTGAGCTTGTAGAGGAAGGCATCCCCTGCAACAGAGGCGCTGCTTCCTGAGTCCTAAATAGCAGTTTTGAGATTGCTAGGTGGCTAACAAGAGGGAAAACGCCAGGCAGAAAAAGTAGCATCTGCAAAGTCAAAGGTGTTGACCTAGTTACTGGCAGGTTGGAGAGCTGTATGCAATGGTCTCTGGATCGTGGAATGTACATGTGGGTGATGAGGAAGCTGGATAGGTAGATGGAAACCAGGTCCCGAAGGCCAAGTGGGAAGCAGAACTTTTGGTTTTGTTTTGTTTTTTTGTTTTTGAGACAGAGTTTCGCACTTTTTTGCCCAGGCTGGAGTGCAATGACACAATCTAGGTTCACAGCAACCTCTGCCTCCCGGGTTCAAGCAATTCTCCTGCCTCAGCCTCCCGTGTAGCTGGGATTACAGGCTCACACAATCACGCCTGGCTCATTTTGTATTCTTAGTAGAGACAAGGTTTCTCCATGTTGGCCAGGCTGGTCGCGAACCCCTGACCTCAGGTGATCCATCCTCCTTGGTCTCCCAAAGTGCTGGGATTACAGGTGTGAGCCACTGCGCCCGGCAGCAGAACTTTTAAGAAATAGAAACTATTAAACATTCTTAGCCGACAAGCTAACAAAATCAGTTCACATTTTAGAAATGCTACTCTGGTAGAGAACGAAGAATGGATTAAAGGTCAGAGAAACCTTGAAAAAGTCCTCTTCTATACTTAAACGGCTAGTTGTGTTACCTAAAGTAGCATAGAAATATAGGGATAAAGAGGTAGAGATTGGTGGGAGAGATATTTAGGAGGCTTTGATTAAACGTAAGTTATGAGAAAGAGAAAGGAAGCCAGAATGGATTCAAATTTCAGGCTGGGAGATCACCGAGAGAGAAAACATCACGATGGAGGATATTTCGAATCTCTAGTGCGATGGAATCATTCAGATTGTGTTATCAAGTGTGCTGTGGGGTATTGAAGATAAAGAGGAACCTGTGGGGAGAATGAGGAAAAAGGCAGGTACAGGAGAAGGAGACTGGGGAGGGTGTAGTGTCCCAAAGGCCGTGGGAGGAAAGAGTTTTAAGAATAAGTGGTCATGAGTCCAAGGTTTTCAGAAGTTCATATGACACTAGGACTCAAGGATTTTGTTAGTGACCCAGGCAGAAGCCGCATTGGTATCCTGGAGGTGGAGAGCAGACTGCAGCTGGCTGGAGCAAGGGACAGGAGGAGGAAATACAGGGTGTGAGTGCATTCCTCTTTCCAGAAGGCGAGGCCTGGAACTGTGCCAGTCATGTTCACAGCTCTGTCACCAGCACTCAAAACAGTCCGTGATTCAGTGTGGACACTTTAAACTTTGTAATGATTTCATGAAGGGAGTGAGAGATTCCAGCAATAGCTCCATTGGGTCACAGGATCCAGATGGCTTCTGTAGTTGGTTTATTTTTAGCTATGAGACAATGGAGCATGTTAACTATGCCAAAGGGGGAGAAGCTACTGCCGAGAGAGGGAGCTTTAGGGCACAGGAGCAAGAGGATACAGGAAAGAACAAAGTTCCTAAAGAAGGTGGGAGGGTGAGATCCAGAGCATGGCTCAAAGGATGGAGGTGAACCAGAACAGAGAGACGGGCGTGATGAGTGCAGGGATTGTGTAGGGATGGACCCTACACAAAATTATCAACACCAGACGGAGTCACAGGTGATAGTTTCTACTTTTTCTGCAAAGAATCTAATGTCATATGACATTAGATGAATTAAGCAGGAGACACGGGATAAGGAGCCTGAGAAAGGTGATGTTTTGTTCCACCTGTTAAGGGGAATGGAAGAAGTTGCTGACTAGGGAAAAGAGCCCTATTCTTGTCTGAATTAAGAAGTGGGCTTTGGATGTGAGGGCAATCTGTCTGTGACATCTGTCACCCCATTGACCACCAGGGTTGATTTGGCTCATCTGGCTGGCTAGGTGGGTGACCCCTTCCTCCCTCACTGCTCCATGTGCATCCCTCCTGAAGCTGTGTGCTCAAAGAGGATGACCATCCCTGATAGAGGAGGACCAGTCTTCGGTCAAGGGTATACAACTAGTTGAGCTATCCTGCTAGAACCTCCAAACAAGGTCTCAAGAAGTTGGCGTAAGGTCCAGCTCCAGCCCTGCCCAGATTCCCACCCTGTATGGATGAAGCACTCAGGCTCACCTCTATGATGCTGTAGCTACACCCCCACCTTTGACCTTGCTCTTTGTGTTTTGGGCTTATCCCCCTTGATCGAGGTTCCAGTTTTTCCCCGCTTGGAATAAGGGCAAACTGTAACGGCAGATTTCCCAATTCTAATAGAATGGAAATCTTTAAAAGCAAATGTCTTGAAATTGTTGGATACATAGAAAAAAAAATGCATCACAACTCATTTGAATGGCATTTTTATCATTTATTCCCTTTTCTTCTAGGAGTCTACTATGCAACTGCATACTGGATGCCTACTGAAAAGACAGTACAAGTCAAAAATGTAATGGACAAGAATGGGGACGCCTATGGCTTTTACAATAACTCTGTGAAAACCACAGGCTGGGGCATCCTGGAGATCAGAGCTGGCTATGGCTCTCAAGCCCTGAGCAATGAAATCATCATGTTTGTGGCTGGCTTTTTGGAGGGTTACCTCACTGCCCCGTAAGTATCCCAGTCATGGTGGAGCCACTGCCAGGCAACCCCTGTCCTTCCCATGTTCCATGGGACTCTCATCTTCCTGGCATTGCACATTAGAACTGAAGAGTAGCTGGAGTTCTTCACGTGTGTGATAGAGACGTTATCAGAATTGCATTTTTTATCAGAATTGCATTTTTTATCAGAATTGCATTTTTGCAGGGATGAGGCATGGGACAGGGTCTCACTTTGTTGCGAGGCTGGAGTGCAGTGGCGATCATAGCTTACTGCAACCTTGATCTCCTGGGCTCAAGCAATCCTTCCACCTTAGCCTCCTGAGTAGCTGGGACCACAAGCATGAGCTACTGTGCCCAGCCCAGAATTGCATTTGTTCCTTTAATCAGTACCTGCCTAAAAGGAACAAAACCCCCAAGTGTGGCACTCTTTAATTCTCATGGCACTTACTTCTTAAAAATCTTCCCATCCCATGAAACCATTTTGTTTTATTCTATATATTTTTGCATAGATGGTCTCCCCATGTTGCCCAGGCTGGCCCTAAACGCCTGACCTCAATCCATCCTCCCATCTTTGCCTCCCACAGTGTTGGAATTACAGGTGTGAGCCACCATACCCAGCCATGAAATGATTTTAAAGACAGCAAAGTCATTTCATCCTGCTAGTCACTTGTTGTCTGGTAGAAGGCAAATGAGAGGTGGGGTCACTCCTTGAGAACAACAGAGCAGAGAAGAGTAATTAAAAATAAAAGATTGGTGCATTTATTTCCAGCCATCTTGAAACAATAGCTCCATGTGGGCAGAGATTTTTAAATTGAAATTATAATGAGTCTAAAATAAATGTTTCTTCTAGTTCTACCATTACTTGATTCTAGTGTCCTTGCCTTGCCTTATAAAAGTAACAAGGACGTAATTAATAATAATGCAATCAGGATACATGCCTTTTAGAGAAAAGGTCTTTAAGGAAAATAAAGTTGCAATTTATTTAATCGACTCTCATCCCTCCTCTGATATAAAAAGTATCTTGATAACTTTGCTTGCCTCTTTTATTCTCTGTGACCTAGATTGTTGAGTGCAGTTTAACCAAACTTTACTTGGGCTGTTACTGCCTTAGTCATAGTAAGTGAAATGTCAGCCTTAATCTATTTTGAGTACTGGAGATTGTATCAGATGTTGAATGACTAGTTATTGAGCTCTGGTTGTTCTTTTTTAATACAAACTACAAATTTTTGTTTTTATTTTTATACCCAATTTTTTTTTACCCTACCATACAAATCTCCTTAACAGCGTACTATTCATAGATGTATAAAACTTCATAAACTGAATTAGATTTTTTAAACATGTTTAAAACCATATTATACAGGTAAAAATCTGAACTTCTCCAAATCTTTATCCACTTCTGTTTGCACTGAATTCTGATTCTGTTATTTAAATTGAGTCGCGAGTTTGAAGAAATAATTTGAACCAAAGTTGTGTGAATATAAATAGGTTAGATTAACTCATGAGTGACATATACAATGGGTTATTAATGGAAACTGTGATCTGCAGAAAGCAGCTCTAATCTCTGAGAATGTTCTGAGAATGCACATTTTTCCCTCGGATATTTCTGTTGGTGTTACTGTTAGAGCTCACAGATATTTAGAGGGCTTTGACAAAGGTGGCACCTCTGATATTCTTATGTCTCATAAAAAAATAAGCTTTAACATCTCATAGCAGCCACTTTTGAAGGTGGCTTTATCATTTTGCCTTCATTTTTTAGATAAAGCATTGACCTATTCTTGAGTAACTTTATCCACTAACCAAAAAAATCTATAGAAAAAGAAGCCATTCTAATAATAACTTTTTAAAAACACTTCTGTATTAGAGTAAAAATTGTTTGTTTGTTTTGAGTTAGAGTCTCTTTCTGTCGCCCAGGCTGGAGTGCAGTGGCACAATCTCGGCTCACTGCAACCTCTGCCTCTCGGATTCAAGCAATTCTTGAGCTTCAGCCTCTCTAGTAGCTGGGACTACAGGTGCACGCCAACATACCCAGCTAATTTTTGTATTTTTAGTAGAGATGGGGTTTCACCACATTGGCCAGGCTTGTCTCGAACTCCTGACCTCGTGATCCTCCCACCTTGTCCTCCCAAAGTGCTGGGATTACAGGCATGAACCACCACGCCAGGCCTATATTAAAGCACAAATTTTATTTATTTATTTATTTTAAGACAGGGCCTTGCTCTGTTACCAGGCTGGAGTGCAGTGGCACAATCATGGCTCACTGCAGCCTTGACCTCCTGAGCTTAAGAGATCTTCCCACCTCAGCTTCCACAGTAGTTGAGCCTATAGGTATGGGCCACCACATTCAAATAATTTTTTTTTTTTTTTTGAGACAGAGTTTCACTCTTGTTGCCCAGGCTAGAGTGCAATGGCGTGATCTTGGTTCACTGCAACCTCCGCCTCCCGGGTTCAAGTGATTCTTCTGCCTCAGCCTCTGGTGTAGATGGTATTACAGGCATGAGCCACCACGCCCGGATAATTTTGTATTTTTAGTAGAGACGGGGTTTCTCCGTGTTGGTCAGGCTGGTCTCGAACTCCTGACCTCAGATGATCCACCTGCCTTGGCCTCCCAAAGTGCTGGGGTTACAGGCGTGAGCCACCGCGCCCAGCCTTATTTATTATTTTTAGTAGAGATGAGGTCTCACTATGTTTCCCAGGCTGGTAATTTTGTTTCTTAAAAAAAGACACTCGGCTATACTATTCAGGAACTGTTTTCTTGTTTAATTTGCCTTTTTGCCATGTCCTTTCAAAGAAAAGTTGACATGTATAAGTCAGCCTTTGAAAATTTTAAAAACAAACAAAAAGACTTGTTGCAAATTGTGATGCAGGCTTTGAGGATCTGAGTCTGCCTTCCCTTCAGACCAGTAGCAGCAGCCCAAGGGCGAATGATCAGGAGTAGGGCAGAGATAGCTCTAGAATCTCTAAAACTATGTCCTTAAGGAAAAGCTGGGTCACTCTTGCTAGCAACTCTACTGCAGAGAACAACCTCAAAAGAGCTTGTTAGCCATAAGTACAGAGTACAAGAGAGAAAAGCACCCCAGTGGCCAGAAAAGTCAAAGAAGGCTCTGTGGAAGAAGTGAGTTGTAGGCCTGGTGCTTGATAGAAGAGAACCACTGGGTTTGGCTAGGAAGAGGGATAAAGTCATTCTGAGCAGAATGTAATGGAACAGAGTACTGAAAAAAGGTGCTGAGTCTGAAATGATTACGCTGCATTTACAAGGAGTGAGGAGTGGATGGGCACGGTGGCTCACGCCTGTAATCCCAACACTTTGGGAGGCCGAGGTGGGAGGATCACCTGAGGTCAGGAGTTCGAGACCAGCCTGGCCAACATGGCAAAACCCCGCCTCTACTAAAAACAGCCTGGCGTAGTGGTATGCATCTGTAATCCCAGCTACTTGGGAGGCTGAGGAAGGAGAATCGCTCCAACCAGGAGGCGGAGGTTGCAGTGAGCTGAGATTGTGCCATTGCACTCCAGCCTGGGCAACAAGACTGAAACTCCATCTCAAAAAAAAAAACAAAAACAAGCAGCGAGGAGTGGAAGCTCCAGTTGAACAATCGAAGGACAGTGGGTTTCAAAAGGCAAATGGGGGCCATGTGTGGAAGGCCTTGGATGGACGTGCTCCCAACAGTCCTTCTCTACTCGGAGCACAGAGTGCCCGAGGTTTCTTAAATATGAAAGATGACCTCTCTGTCGTGTCTGTCTAGTGTTTGTGACTGTGGTCATTTTCCCACCCTTCTCAAAGAGGAGCTTCCCATATATGTGGTACCAAGAGCCTGAGAGGACCTCTGCTCTGCAGTCTTTGATGCAGCTCAAAGGCCATCTCAAATGCTGTCTTCTTGATGAAGCTTTTTAAGATTTCATTCCCACTGGATTAGTGCTCTGCAGTCTTTGACGCAGCTCAAAGGCCATCTCAAATGCTGTCTTCTTGATGAAGCTTTTTAAGATTTCATTCCCACTGGATTAGAGCTCCATCTCTCTCCTCTACTACCTGTTAGTGCCTTGACAGCCACCCTATTTTGTTAATCTTTATATACCCCAGATGTCTGGCATAGTGCTTTGCTCCCAGCTGTTACTTAATTACATGCTAATTAGGTTTAATGGAATTCTATTGTTCCAGTTCTATTAGAAACAAATTCTAAGTATGAGGTATATTTCCATGTAATGGAGTGTGACAGTAGCAGCCTTGACCAAACTGAAGATTCTTCCTCTGATTTTTCACTCTATAGGACGGTTCCCTAAGAGTTACAGATTCAGCCTTTGATGTCTCATGAATGATAAAAAGACTGTTAAATAATCATGGATCGATTTTTAATAAAATGAGACATGAAACCTATCTGGAAGGCATGGTGATAAGGGTATGGGGACCTGGTCTGCTCTAGTTTTTAATAAAGCAGCTGATCTCTTGTGTTGTTCACACGGCTGCTGAAACTCCCTCCTCTGGTATTACACAGTTTGAATGAGTCAGCTCAGCACAACAAACACTTGTTTTGCTACTTTGTTCCTGGCACTAAGGATAGGAAGAAACGTAGGGAGTTGGGTTCCTGACTATATTCTTCAAAGGCAACTCCTTTTACTTACATTAATATGTTGAGATAACATTGCTAAGACAGTGATGAAAAGAGGTTCTAGTAAGGCCATGGCACAATTAGAGAAAGTAGTCAACCGTGGGACCTCCTTTGTGCTTGGTGTTACCTCTTTTGCTCCGTTTGGTGTTAGAAACTGAATATGCTTCCAGGTCCAGACTGTGGGCAAAGCAAACTCAGACACAGCCTCACCCTCAAAATTTCTTCTTCTTCGTCTTTTTTTTTTTTTTTTTTTTGAGATGGAGTCTCCCTTTGTTACCCAGGCTGGAGTGCAGTGGCACAATCTCGGCTTACTGCAACTTCCGCCTCCCAGGTTCAAGCGATTCTCTAGGCTCAGCCTCCTGAATAGCTGGGATTACAGGCATGCACCACCACTCCCAGCTATTTTTGAATTTTTAGTAGAGACAGGGTTTCCACCATGTTGGCCAGGCTGGTCTCGAACTCCTGACCTCAGGCGATCCGTCTGCTTCAGCCTCCCAAAAGGCTGGGATTACAGGCGTGAGCCACCACGCCCAGCCCACCCTCAAAAATTTCTAATGATGTATCAAATTGTAATTATTTGTAACTTAAAATTGACCACAAAATACCAATGACGATGATAACCAGCACTTACGTACCATTTACAATGTGTCAGACTGTTCAAAGCATTTGACATATGTTGTGTTATTTAATCCACAATACCATGAGGTATGTATCATTATAATCTTCATATTATTTATATGAAAACTTGGGAAGTTAGGTAACTAGCTGAAAGTCACGATGCTTGTGAGTAGGAGCCAGGATTGGAAAGGAGGCTGTCTAGCCCCAGAGTTTGCATGCACATGCCCCGCTACCACAGACAAATGAATTCATCACCGGGAAATACTAAAGGAGCCCAATATGGTCTCTGACTCAGGGAGTCCAAACAGGAGAGCGTAGGAGGTAGTACATGACAGGTGCTAAATGATGTGTTATTGCCATCATGCAAAAAGATTCTGGGAAAGATGGGTGTGCACATGTCTTTCTGATTCTCAACATGTAGAAGAGGTGTTGAAGAGGTAAATGTGAGCAAAATCTCAGCCAAATTAGCAGGAAACTTACTGACTTTACACACTGCAGGAGCTGAAACTAAACCTAACTCACCCATGAGGTTGACACTAGTGTTGCCTCTGATGAGAATTCAGAAGCATGGAGAAGTTGGGAATCCTGCTTTTAGTAAGATATAGCTTAGAAGTAGTAGAGTCAAGCTTTAAACTCAGAGCTCAAAGCCTGGATTCTTTAATGTTACACTACATTGCTCTGCCACACAGAAGTGTAGGGTCCCAGGCCCAGGGATCAGGGAAGGGCCTCAACCTGAAGAAACTGCAAGAAGATCGTATTCCTTGGAGCCCCTGTGTGTGGCAGGACTGGCTGAGGCCCCTACTTCTCATCTCAAGGTGGAGGTTTCTCTCCCCTTGTACTGAATGTCAGAATCAAAAAAGCTAGTCTCCACACACACACACACACACACACACACACACACAAAAAGCCAGGCGCAGTGGCTCACACCTGTAATCCCAGCACTTTGGGAGGCCAAGGCAGGCGGATCACCTGAGGTCAGGAGTTCAAAACCAGCCTGACCACCATGGTGAAACCCCATGTCTACTGAAAATACAAAATTATCCGGGTGTGGTGGCACACGCCTGTAATCCTACCTACTTGGGAGGCTAAGGCAGCAGAATTGCTTGATTCTCAGTGGCAAAAATTGCAGTGAGCTGAGATCACACCACTGCACTCCAGCCTGGGTGACAGAGCTAGACTCCATCTGAAAAAAAGAAAAAAGAAAAAACAGAAACCAGAAGAAAAATTTTAATAATTCTGGCTCAGTTACCTTCCTGTATTTCCATCTGTCTTGTATATGGTTATATAGTAGACATCCTCAGCAATGACACTCAAGTCAGGATTAATGTTCCTCTGTTAAAGGATTTTCTAGGCAATATTGACATTTTGGGTTGGATTATTCTTTGCTGTGGTAAGCTGTTCTGTACCTTGTGGGATCTTTAGCAGCATCTGTGGCCTCTACCCAGTAGCTACCAGTTGCACCTTCTCCCTCACTCAGTGTGACAACCAAAAATGTCTCCAGAAATGCTCCCTATGGGGAAAAATCAAGCCAGTTGAGAACTACTGCCTTATCTTGAAATAGACTGAAAAATGTGGGGGATCTAGAACTCTGGGTGGAGCTAGGCAGGGTGCAGTGATGGAAGACTTTGGATAAAAAGTATGAATTTTTTGTCTCTTTACCTGAGTGAGCATTGTAAGTGAAGAGCCAACAAGTTATTGGTTTCCAATAAATAAAACTATTTTCATATAACTGGTTTTTGTTTTTTGTTTTTTTGAGACAGAACCTCGCTCTGTTGCCCAGGCTAGAGTGCGGTGTCATCATCTCTGCTCACTGCAACCTCAGCATCCTGGGTTCAAGCAATTCTTGTGCCTCAACCACTTGAGTGCTGGGGTTACAGGCATGTGCCACCATGCCTGGCTTTTTGTATTTTTAGTAGAAACAGGGTTTTGCCATGTTGCCAAGGCTGGTCTTGAACTCCTGATCTCAAGCAATCTGCCAGCCTCGACTTCCCAAACTGCTGGAATTAGAGGTGTGAGCCACCGTGCTGGCCTTCATATAATTCATTTTAAGAGCATGAGGCCAGGACAGAGGATCCCTTTCTTGTCACCCACACACTTGTCTAGCTTTATTGCTGTTCTTGCTCTTGTATTTAGAGGTGGTAGAAAGTAACCGAATGGATCAAAGCAGAGGTATGTGACAGCATAAACTGTATGTAAATAATAGTTAAATGTGATGATTCAATTTAATATAGATACACAGGGAATTGGAAGAAAAAATTCTCATGAGGTAAAGTTTATTAAATTCCAGGACCACAAAATAAAAAAATTTCAAAGGATCATAATGTCATGTACTTCACCAGCAATAAAACTATTCTCAGTTTATTAGTTTCAGTTCTGGAAATGACTAGATAAAGAATATCTAAAGTTTCAAAGTGTAGGAGCCAAATTCCCATTCTTGGAATCCAGAATGGCCTCCAATTCTGAACTCCCGACATCAGTGAAAAGCATCAGATAAAAACCAGAGCGAGGACTTTAGGTAAATATTCAGTCCAGAGGGGGCAGGGACTTCATCTTTGCTCTAAACTTACAGCAAATTATAGGGAAAATATGTAGAAAGAAAACCTCATAGTAACACAGCTGGGCTCCAGAACAAGATTAAATGTCTCTTCTACCAGAAATTGAACAGAAAACAAAGTGATAAAATATGAATCTGCTGGCCCTTGGCCTGAAGCCAGCAGAGGCAGCCACCTGCTGATGGGTGACGGCCTCAAGGCTCTGAGTGAGCTGAGTCAAGGCTGGGAGCCAGAAGTAACCTTGATGCTTTTAACTCCTTGTAGAAAGGAGGCCACAAAGTAGTGTTGGTGATGTAAGTCCTAGCCTACAGGTTTATAAGAAATGGTAAGCTTGGGGGTAGGGGGTGGGGAGGCAGCGGCAACCAAAAGCCAAAGCATTCACAGCTGGTTTAGTTATTTACAAATATCACTGCAATGTTCCATAGGATGGAAGTCCCAAAAAGGCACTGTAAGACCTGGTTCCTAGGACTCAGATGGAGGCATTTGGACAGGGAAGGAGGGAGGGAGAGAGGGAGAGAGACAGAGAGGGGGGAAAGAAAAATGCCTACACACCAAAGTTCCAAAATCCACACAAAGAAATTGAAAGACAGTTAACAAAATCAACAATATGAATATACTCCAGATTAATTTTTAGAATGGTTTAACAAAGACTTTAAATTTGCATAGGGTGCTTTAAGTTATAAATGAAAGAAAACTTGGAGAATTTATTAAACAAGGAGTAAGAAGTAAGAAGACGATTTTTTAAAGAACTTGTTAAAATATAAAAGAAAATTATATAAGTTAATTTTTAAAAATCTCAATACATAGACAAACCCTAGACTAGATACAATCAGAGAAAAAATTCTGAATCCGATATTAGTATTGAGGGATTTATACGATACACAGCCCAAAGAGATAAAGGGGTAAAAATTATGAAAAAACTGTTACTAGACATAGCAATTAGACTGAGAAACTTTGATATAGACCTATTAGGAGTTTCAGAAAAAGAGACTAGAGGCAACTGCAGACAAGCAATAATTGACAAGGTAATTGCTGAGAATTTATCAAAATGGAAAAAACGGGCCCAGTGCAGTGGCTCACTCCTATAATCCCAGTACTTTGGGAGGCTGAGGTGGGTGGATCACCTGAGGTCAGGAGTTCAAGATCAGCCTGGCCAATATGGCAAAACCCCATCTCTACTAAAAATACAAAAATTAGCCAGGCATGGTGGCAAACACCAGTAGTCCCAGCTACTTGGGAGGCTGAGGCAGGAGAATTCCTTCAACTTGGGAGGTGGCGGTTGCCGTGAACCAAGATCGCACTGCAGCCCTCCAGCCTGGGTGACAGAACAACACTCCGTCTCAAAAAAACAAACAAACAAACAAACAAAAAAACATAAGTCCTTAATTGGAAGACACAGCCTTTTAAATTGCTATAATGCAGCAGATTAGACTGCAGACAATTGAAGATAAAGGGAACAATCTTAAAAGCTATTAGAAAGGAAAGACATTAACTACAAAGGAATTTCAGCTAGGAAGCATTTGCTGATCATCAGCAATAGTAACAGAAGATACCAAGATATTATCTTAAAAGTATTGAGGAGAAATATCTTACTAGAATGTTATAACCATTTAAATTATCCAAGAGTAGGGGCAAAATAAGAATATGTTCAGATACATAAATTAAAACAGTTTACCACCCAAAGACTTCTATTAAACTGTTAGCAGATATACTTTAGCAAGTATAATAGGAGGAAAAGTGTGGTATATAAGGAACAATCGTTAATACAAGAAACAAAAAATTAATACAATTTAATTGTAAAGGTTAAAAAGAAAATAATTTTTATTTTTTTTCCTGAGATGGAGTCTTGCTCTGTTGCCCAGGCTAGAATGCAATGGCATGATCTTGGCTCACTGCAAACTCCACCTCCCAGGTTTAAGCGATTCTCCTTCCTCAGCCTCCCGAGTAGCTTGGATTACAGGTGCACACCTCCAGGCCCGGCTAATTTTTGTATGTGTGTATTTTTAGTAGAGATGGGGTTTCACCATGTTGGCCAGGCTGTTCTCAAACTCCTGACCTCGTGATCCGCCCACCTCAGCCTCCCAAAATGCTGGGATTACAGGTGTGAACCATTGCTCTCGGCCTAAGAAAATAATTTTTTAATCAAAATTTTTAATTAAAAAGGTAAAACTAAATCTTTGAACAATAACATGATGGAGGATGTCAATGGGTAGTTAAAATTTGCTAAAATACGCTTTATGTTTGGAGGAAGAGAGAAATATAAAACTCATTTAGACTTTATAAGAAAATACTAGTTATATCTTTTTAATATTAAGAATAAAAATACATTCTATAGATTTTATATCAGCAGAACTGAAAAGAAAATAACAAAAGTATTATCTAAACAAAGAAAACATGAAAGAGGGGATAAATAAAGGGATAGTAAATGGAAAACAGAAAAGATTATAGAAATAAATCCAAGAATATTAAAATCCCAGTAAATATAAGTGGATTATTTTAATCAATTAAAAATATTAACTGTACACCATATGAGACATTTTTAATTTTTTTAAGTTTTAAAATAAAGAATCGCTGCAAGCTCCACCTCCCGGGTTCACGCCATTCTCCTGCCTCAGCCTCCTGAGTAGCTGGGACTACAGGCACCCTCCACCATGCCTGGCTAATTTTTTCCAGTTTTAGTACAGACGGGGTTTCACCATGTTAGCCAGGATGGTCTCTATCTCCTGACCTCGTGATCCACCCGCCTCAGCCTCCCAAAGTGCTGGGATTACAGGCGTGAGCCACCGCGCCCAGCCAGTATGATCTTTTTTAGAGTGCGTTGCGAACATGATAAATAATTCTATACATTATTTATGGTTAAATGTATATGTAGTAATTGCATAAAAACATGCATGGGAATAATCAGATTCAAGACTGAAGTTATTACCTCTTAGGAGAAGGGAAAAGAATTAGCATCAGGAAGTGCACACAGGGGCTTCGACTCAAATTTTTTGTTTGATTTTTTAAATATATGTGGCAAATATGGCAAAATATAATAACTTAATAAAGTTGAGTGGTGAATACTTGGGGTGTTTTCAATATTCTATCCTTTTCTATATGTTGTAAATATTTCCCAATTTGAAACTGTGCATTTATTAAGGAAAAAAAAGATAGTAGGGAGAGTCTGTAATAAGGGACATCCTAGTTAGCCAAATGATTGAATAATTTACTGTGATGGAGAAATCCAAGAAGAAAAATATAAATGTAATAATTTTCATGTATCATTTCAGACACATGAATGACCACTACACAAACCTCTACCCACAGCTGATCAGGAAACCTTCCATCATGGATAAAGTGCAGGATTTTATGGAGTACGTATAATAGCTTTTCTCTTTTCATTGTTTTTAATGTTGCAGGCACTGAATCTGTAATTTCAAGCAGCAATTTTTTCTTTGCCAATTTCTTTTTAATCTCTTTAGCAGGACTCTAGAGTTATTCTTGTAGTAGGGTATAGCACTTTTTGGTAATGGCATGAAAACTGGTTGCAAACAACATGCTCTCTAATTTCAGCTCTTTCAAAGGTTGAGTTGAATATTGCATACTCAATTGCTAACACAGTTAGAGGAACATCACCAGTGTGAAGTACCAGTGTTAAGTCTCTTCCTCATGGAGGCCCTTCTACTTCTTGCAGGGATCCCCTCTCCTCGCTCTTTAAGGTGTTTCCTTTTCACGAGCCTGCTTACTAATCCTAGCTGAGGTCTTCAATAATATCTGAAGTTATAATTCTTAACACCCTCTGAGAATATTTCCATTTTAATAAAGTTTTCTAAGACTAAAATTTTAAATGTGTTTACATTTGTGGGATGACAGGAGATTAATTTGGGGACAGAAAGGCTCTTGGGTTGGCCCTCCAAACTGCACTCTAAGCAACCTCTTCATGAAATGCTAAAAGTCCCATAGAGCTTCAGTTAAAAACCATTGGGCTAGATCCCACGAAGCAATGACATTATTCTAAGATTGATCTAGTGATAGCCTGAACAAGTCAGAAATAGTTTTCAGTATACAAAGTTATATCAGATCATCCCATGAAAGTTCAGAGAACTGGAAGAAGAATGAAAGGACCATTAAAAAATGACATTTTTGCTACCATGCTAGGACAGAGGCATTGAAGCAGTTACTAATAACAACTGAAACGGAATGAATCATAAGCTATGCAAATGATCTGAGAGAAACACAAACAGATATAAACCACCTTGTCTTCAGATTTTTGTCCCGTTGTTTAACTTTACTACTTCTACAACTAAAAGTAAGGTTATTGACTTAGTGAAACATTGTAGTTTTACACAAAATGCATTTGGATAGTCTCTCCTTGACATGTTTAGGCCTCGTATCACAGTTAGGTCACTATCACACTTGTGCTTTTGTTCTAGATACAGCACAGAAGAAGCTGTGGAAGAAGAATCATAACCCTAGGGAGAAATTAAAAATCAGTTAGAATTTGCCCTGAAGTCCTTTGAGTGACTGGAGTGTTACAGGATCTAGAATTTAAATCACATTAGCATAAGTGTCTGAGTATATAATCTCTCAATGCCTGGTTTGATTTAGCTTTGAATGAGCAACTGTTGAGACTGTAGTGCAAATCTAATTTCTCTTCCAGGAAGCAAGATAAGTGGACCCGGAAAAATATCAAAGAATACAAGACTGACTCATTTTGGAGACATACAGGCTATGTGATGGCACAAATAGATGGCCTCTATGTGGGAGCAAAGAAGAGGGCTATATTAGAAGGGACAAAGGTAGGATTCTAAACATGCTTCTCAGAACTTATACAGTATGGTAAGAATATAGAATGTTATCTTTAAAATAACATTCCAATTTAGAAGCGGATCAAAGTAGAACTACAGTATAAACTCCTTACAGAAAAGAACTGTTATAGCTTTCATATTGTAGCACCTAACTTACAAAATTACAAGCCCAAAACACAAATAAGCCAACTTGTTTCTGTGTGTTTTCAATCTTCCATAATACTGGGCTCAGGATTAGGTTAAAAAGCATAGTATGAATGTACTGGGTTTTTAACTAATCTGATAAAACTAGTGTTTTAGACTGCATGCTCATTAAGACAAGATGTTCAAGTATACAAGTTCTATGTTCCCACACTCCACAACATTCACATAAACACATATCCATACAAACACATATACATTGTAATTCTGGGGGAAAGCTTTACTGAATCACTGAGGCTTCCAATGTACCATTTGATATACTTCCAAAAATTATGGATATTTTATTTCCTGTGATAATATATGTATAAATGAAAAATGTATATTATATAACTGTCTTTTGGTCTATTTTGCCAGTATATATGTATATAATCTGTATATTATATAACATATTACATTTATTATGTTTTGTCTATTTTGCTAGTATTATATATAAAATATGTATATTATATAACTCTCTTTTTGCCTATTTTGACCAGTGTGTGTATATCTATAAAATTAAGTGCATAGCTTTTCTTTGAACCTTTTGTGTATTTTGTCCAGTGTGTGTATATATATGTATATATATGTATATATGTATATATACGTATATATATGTATATACGTATATATATGTATATATATGTACATGTCTGTGTATATATGTGTGTATATATATGTGTATATACATATATATATTGATAAATGTCAAAACAATAATACCCAGTGAAAGCAATGAGTTACAGAAAAATGCATACAGGAAGACTCTAACTTTTTTTTTTTTTGAGTCAGAGTCTTGCTCTGTCACCCAGGCTGGAGTGCAGTGGCATGATCTTGGCTCACTGCAACCTCTGCCTCCTGGGTTCAGGTGATTCTCCTGCCTCATCCTCCCAAGTAGCTAGGATTACAGACTTGAGCCACCACACCCAACTAATTTTTGTATTTTTAGTAGAGATGAGGTTTCACCATGTTGGCCAGGCTAGTCTCGAACTCCTGACCTCAAAAGATCCATCCGCCTCAGCCTCCCAAAGTGCTGGGATTACAGGTATGAGCCATTGCACCCAGCCCATACAATATGAATGCATTTGTGCAAATCCAAAAAAGGTAGATTTTTAAAAATATATCTTAAAAATATATATAGATGATAAATATATTATATATAGATGATAAATAATAGAGAGGCAGGTAATGAGCTATACAAAATTTAGCATAGTGGTGACCACTGGCAGGAAAGGAGAGAAATGAGATTGGAGACTTCCAAGGCACTGCTAATGTTCCATTTCGTAAACTGTGAGTTGACTACATCAGTGTTTACTTATTTTTCCTTAAATGGTATGTATACATCTTTATTCTTTCAGATGTGTAATATCATCTGTCCTCACTCTTCTAAGCAGCATTCCAATGTATGGATGTATTATACAGTATAACAAAAGAAATGCAAATATCAATTACAATGGGATACTGTTTTGCACCTATGAGATTGGAAATAAACTAAATGTTTAATATGTTGTTGAGGATGGAAGAGTTTTATTTATTTATTTATTTAGAGACAGAGTCTTGCGCTATCGCCTAGGCTGGAGGGCAGTGGCTTGATCTCAGCTGCAACCTCTGCCTCCTGGGCTCAAGCAAGTCTCGTGCCTCAGCCTCTTGAGTAGCTGGGATTACAAGCATGTGCCACCACGCCCGGCTAATTTTTGTATTTTTAATAGAGATGGGGTTTCACCATGTTAGCCAGGCTGGTCTCAAACTCCTGACCTCAGGTGATTCACTGGACTCGGCCTCCCAAAATGCTGGGATTACAGGCATAAGCCACTGTGCCCGACCAGAAGAGTATAATTTAAACAATTCGTGTGAGGACAATTTGGCAATATCTATTAAAATCTAAATCACTTCTAGGAATTTATCCTACACATAGACTCAAACACAAGCAAAATGAAGCGTCCAAGATTAATTATTGTGGCATTGTTTACAATAGCAAAAGACTAGAAACCACTTGAAAATTCATCAAAAAAGCCTAGTTAAAAATATTATAAAACATCCATACATTGGAATGCTGCTTAGAAGAGTGAAGACAGGCCGGGTGCAGTGGCTCACACCTGCAATCCCAGCACTTTGGGAGGCAAGGCGGGTGGATCACCTGAGGTCAGGAGTTCTAGACCAGCCCAGCCAACATGGTGAGACCCCATCTCTACAAAAAACTACAAAAATTAGCTGGGCATGGTGGCAGGCACCTGTAATCCCAGCTATTTGGGAGGCCAAGGCAGGAGAATTGCTTGAACCCAGGATGCGGAGGTTGCAGTGAGCTGAGATCGCGCCATTGCACTCCTGCCTGGGCAACAAGAGTGAAACTCTGTCTCAAAAATAAATAAATAAATAAATAAAAATTAAAAAAAGAAGAGTGAGGACAATTTTTACATCCAATATAAAAATATCCCCAAAACATTAAATGAAAGATATTAAGACAAAAAAAATCAAGGTGAACAACAACGCATATAACACACTACCGTGTATGTTTTAAAAATTTTTATTTACAAGACATTTTTAAAACTCTGGATCTAAGATCACAGTGCCAGTAGGGAAAAATAAAAAAATCAAAAAACTCTGGCAGTATATGCAAAAAAACTAGTAAAAATGATTAACTAGAAATGGTAGTACCTGAGAAAATGGAGAACAGGTAAAGGAGGAGACTTTCTGCTATAAACTTTGTTATAATTTTTTTTAAATCTTGAATAATAAATGAATAATTTATTCAAACAAACAAAACAGAGATTATATTTATATAAATAAAAATTGGATTGAATTTTTGCTTTGGTTTTAGTTTTTTGGTTAAAATGTCATTTGTGTTTGTCTTCCCACCACCTCTACCCCAAAACCAATTTGTTGATGCCTAACCGGGACCTGCTCCAGCAGATTGAATCTTCCTGGAGCAGTGCTCTCCAGTTTGCACAAAGTTCATGTTCAAGTACAATCTGATAATTGCTTCAAAGTTAATGCTGGCTGGTCAGTTAGTCTTATAGTAAACACACACTCAAAACCAAAAGCATCTTAGTTGAATGTTTTTGCTGTATAGCAGTGGTTCTCGTCTAAGAGTGGTTTCTCTCCAGAGGACACTTGGCAAAGTCTTGGAGATATTTTTGGTTGCCAAAACTGGGAAGTTGCTGCTGATACCTGGTGGGTAGAGGCCAGGGATGATGCTAAACATCTCACAATGCACAACAACTGAAAAGAAAGTATTAGCCGGCTCAAAAGGTCAATAGTGCCAAGGGTGAGAAGCACTGCTGTAGACTGCAAACAGAAAGCTCTATTTTACTCTCCAAGGAGCCACTCCCAAATTCTGTGGCTATCAAAACATGCCAAAACAGCTCTTCTAAACTATAAAGCCATAACAATTATTTTGTAAGCTACAATAAAAATCTAGCATACCTGTTAAATTAGAGACCCTTCGAAAATAAATAACTTTTTTTTTGTTTTTGAGATGGAGTCTCGCTCTGTTGCCCAGCTGGAGTGCCATGGTGCGATCTTGGCTCACTGCAACCTCCGCCTCCTGGGTTCAAGCGATTCTCCTGCCTCAGCCTCCTGAGTAGCTGGGACTACAGGCACCTGCCACCACGCCCAACTAATTTTTGTATTTTCAGTAGACACACGGTTTTGCCGTGTTGGCCAGGCTGGTCTCAAACCCCTTACCTCAGGAGATCTGCCTGCGTTGGCCTCCCAAAGTGCTGGGATTATAGGCATGAGCCACCATGCACAGCCTGCAAGGGAATAATTTAATGGGTCCCTAACAAGAGGAAAAACAGGAAATGATGTCTGTCCCAAATCGATGTTAAGTGCAGTCTTTGCCCTTTCCTAGCCAATGACCCTGTTCCAGATTCAGTTCCTGAATGCTGTTGGAGATCTATTGGATCTGATTCCCTCACTCTCTCCTACAAAAAACAGCAGCCTAAAGGTTTTTAAGAGATGGGACATGGGACATTGCTCCGCTCTTATCAAGGTAAGACATAGCAGCTCCTTTTGCCTTGTTCTGGTTCATACAGACTTTTTCTATATAGCGCCCAAGTATAGCAACATCTCATCACCCCTGGCTATAACTGTATATCAGCTCATGAGTTCTTCAATGGTAGAAGTTAAGAACTGGAAGTAACTTTGATGGAGAGAATTGTAAGTACATGATGTTACATCTGTTCTTCCACCATTCCTCCCATGCTGTATGCACCTGCCACTCCCACCTTCTAGAATCTTCCATTTTTTTTTTTTGTTTTGTTTTGCTTTTGAGCCAGAGTCTCACTCTGTTGCCCAGGCTGGAGTGCAGTGGTGTGAGCTCGCCTCACTGCAACCTCTGCCTGCCAGGTTCAAGAGATTCTCCTACCTCAGCTTTCTGAGTAGCTGGGACTACATGGTGTGCCACCATGCCTGGTTAATTTTTCTTGTATTTTTGGTATAGACAGGGTTTCACCATTTTGGCCAGGCTGGTCTCAAACTCCTGACCTCAAGTGATCCGCCTGCCTTGGTCTCCCAAAGTGCTGGGATTTCAAGCGTGAGCCACCATGCCCAGCTGGAGTCTTCCATTTTGAATGTTAGAAGGAAGAGTCTGTTTGGGGCCACATTGAAGGTTAATCTTGACTCCTTGGCCATATTTTCCAGTAGTCAATATAGCAATAAACACTTACCTGAAACAGCACAATCCCTGTATGCCTCTTACACTTAAGACAATTGCAGTCAGTTAGCTATGTACATCTGTGTAATCCACTATGATTCTGGCTGTAGGTTCTTCCTGGATTTGAGAACATCCTTTTTGCTCACTCAAGCTGGTACACATACGCAGCCATGCTCAGGATATATAAACACTGGGACTTCAACATCATAGATAAAGATACCAGCAGTAGTCGCCTCTCTTTCAGCAGTTACCCAGGTAAATGAATTTAAAGGAACATCTGAGCACTTTGAGTACTATTCCTGGATAAAGCCTTAGTGATTCAGTGTTAACTGCAATGGGAGAAGAAATGTTTAATGGTTAGTATATATTAACAAACAATCTGATTTTCAGAGGGCTTTTGAAGAAATATAGCTCAAATACTTTTATTTAATAGAATGACATAAACAAGGTTACTAGAATTGCCAAATAGAAGACACTTTGTAAATGTAAATGGCTACATCTAAATTTATTTCAACAAATGCCAACTGAGTATGTATCAAGTACAAGCCTCTTTGCTAGGCTCTGCAGCAGAAGCAATGAAGACATGGCTGATCCTGCACTCAGGTACCACCTTGGGGGCCTGTAGTGTTTCTTTTATTTACTGCACTATCCACAGCACTTAACCTTAGTGTGTGGCATCGAGTACTTAATAAATTGCCAAATAAATGGATGAATGAATGTGTAAGTTTATAAACCTTACACTATAGTCAAGAGGACAATATAAAGTGTAATATGAATAAGAGTAATAATATTACTGGATACCGTGTGTGCTACAAAAGAAGTGTAACCAGTGTTGTCCATTCCAAGGGGGTGAGACTCACATCTGATTGTTGGGGAAAGAAAGGATGACCTTTGAGATAGACCATGAAGGATGGCTAGAATTTGAAAAAGTAGAGATGGACGGGAGGACAGTCCCAGTAGAGGAGAGGTTGCAAATTCCTGGGCCTAAATGCAATAGGCAGGTGAGGTAAATGAATAAAGCAGGACTGGTTTAAGAAAACAGAAAGTGGAGGCCAGGCACGGTGGCTGACACCTGTAATCCCAGCACTTTGGGAGGCCAAGTTGGGCAGATCACGAGGTCAGGAGATTGAGACCATCCTGGCTAACACAGTGAAACCCCATCTCTACTAAAAATACAAAAAATTAGCCGGGCGTGGTGGTGGGCACCTGTAGTTGCAGCTACTCTGGAGGCTGAGGCGGGAGAATGGCGTGAACCCAGGAGGCAGAGCTTGCAGTGAGCGAAGATCACACCAATGCACTCCAGCCTGGGCGACAGAGCGAGACTCCGTCTCAAAAAAAAAAAGAAAAGAGAAAGTGGAAACAATGGTAGCAAACATATGACCCACGGAAAGGAGGCAAGGATGAGCTCTCACTGTCTGTTCTCCATCCAGGAATTTCCAGATCCTCCAACTTAAGATAGAACTATGTATTTAAAACAACAAAACTCACTCTGTGAATCCAACAAAGCATGTGTGTTAGCATGTGTCAGCCCCAACCTCCTCAGGAAACATTATGAGCAAAGTCAAGGGGAAACACCAAACATCTAAGGGTTCAACTGGATACACTGTAAGCAGTTTGACCTT
Organism: Pongo pygmaeus; assembly: GCF_028885625.2. NCBI lineage: Eukaryota > Metazoa > Chordata > Mammalia > Primates > Hominidae > Pongo > Pongo pygmaeus. The sequence continues at coordinate 14,963,499 of NC_072383.2, read as the reverse complement.
TAATTACACATCCGTAACTTATGGGGTGGTTATACCAACCACCTGTCATATCTATCTACCTTTCTCAGAGTATTTTGCTCTTCCTATCAGAAATTCCTTTTTATTTTTAGAGTCAGGGTCTCACCCTATAGCCCCAGGCTGGAGTGTAGCGGTACAATGTTAGCCCACTGCAGCTTTGACCTTCAGGGCTCAAATGATCCTCTTGCCTCAGCCTCCCAAGTAGTTGACACTACAGGCACACATCACCATCCCTGACTAATTTTTTTAAAAATATTTTATGGAGATGGGATCTTGCTACATTCTCCAGGCTGGTCTTAAGCTCCTGGGTTCAAGTGGTCCTCGAGCCTCAGCCTCCCAAAGTGCTGGGATTAAGGTGTGAGCAATCATGTCCGGCCCCTATCAGGAATTCTGACCAAGGGCATAACCCAATATTTCTCTGGCCTTGTGACCTGATCCTTTCTTTGAAACCACTTTGATTTCATCTTTGTCTTAGTTTGCTTAGTTGTTTTAGCATTGAGGGGGACTGGGGACTCCTCTCTCTGAGTTAGACTGTGCTTTGATTCTTTCACATTCTATGACACTGACATTTAAGGACAGCAAGAGACAGAGCAGTTCAGTATTCTTCCTCTTCCTCGTCTTTGTGATAAAATGCAATATTCAGATGTTATGTGCACTGCTTTGAAATCTCTGTGGAATACATGCTCTCCGGTAGTGTTAACAGTCCTGGATCCCAGAGGCAGTGATGGAGAAGGTCATGGAGGATTTTCTTATGAAACGTATAATCCCGTTAACATTTGCATACGTATCCTTCCAGATGAGATACACAAGTAGATATCGTAGATAATATGTAGAGCTTTTTGGAGCAATTGAAACTCCAAGAGAGCAAAAGACACTTTTATATATACCCCAAAACATTTTTACAGGAGCCAATGGAACAGTGGGATTCATATTTTCTCTAACTGGGCAGCTTTGTTCTCAGCACCAAACAGGAAAAACATGTGCAGTCTCATTTATGTTACAACTTATTAAGGGACCAGCCACATTGGATTCATCCAGTAGACATGACATAGAACTATGCTTTGCGATGAAGCTCATGCCATCTTAGCTGCTGAGTCCAGAACAAAGCTGGATAGCTTCCTTGTTTTTCTTTGGTGGAGTTGTTTAACAGGCTTGGTCTTTTTTAGTCTTTTCTAAAAATACAAAGTGGAGATTGAGGAAATTATTTCACCTAAAAAGGCTAACATGCAATACCCAGGAAGGTCAAAAGTATACCAAAGTATACCAGGTGCTGATAACCTCAGTACCACCCTTAGGTCTGGGCACAGGAACCCCACCCTCCCAGCTTGGAATTACCTTCATGAAAATTACCTAAATCCCCCTCCAGCATCCTGAGACTGGCCAGGCTGGCAGTATCTTGACCTGTGTCTCTGTGCATCTAGTTCAGAAAGCTCCTTTCCAGAAAATTTCTAAATCCCCTTCTAGTGCTAAAGACTGACCAAGGTGGCAGAGCCATCAGGTCAGCTTCTCTGAGTCCAGAAAGCAACGCACGTGGGCCTTTGTCCCATATCTCCCTATCTGGGGGCTCTTCTCCTCCACTCCTGCCCAGGCGTGGGTTCAACAAGATGCCCTAAGGAGCTCCGGGACTCAAGCCTATGGCCTGGTCCTGGTAAGCAGATTCCTCTAGTTGGCCCTCACAGTATATATTTTTTGCAAGATGGTGCATAACTGAGCTGTCAGAATGGTGGTCACATGATGACCTGGGGTGACTCTCATGTCAGAGCATATGTTCGGGGCTCTATGCTACTGAAAGCCACCTCTTACCCTCGGGTTTCAGCATGCAGCAGGGGAGGACAGTAAAGCGAACTTTGACCTATGAGCTCCACATCTGGCCCCTGTCGTGTCCTCCTCACCGCTGCAGCTCTGTACCATGTGTCAGTCAGTCCTTGGGGCGGGCTAGGCCTGGCCTCTCTGAGGCCTTTTGAGAACCTTGCTCCACAACACAAACGGGCCTTTGCAGCAGTTTTGCTGCAGTTTTGCTGCAGTTGATGATGTGACTTCCTGCTGTCTTGGGTCAGTCTTAAGCCAGATGGATTTTTCTTGTGTGATTGGGACAGCTCTTCCAGCTCGACTTATACACTTCTCACCTATCCTACCCACTGGTGCCTGTGGGGAGGAGTGAAGGTGGGGGAGGGTTCAGCATGAAAAGAGATTTGGCTCATGAAGACTTGACTTGACTTAAATTGTGAAGCCTTAAATTATGAAAACTTCACTTAAATTTTCCTGGGGCTTTGAGCCTGTTCTTTTATCTTCTTATGTACCTACTTTCAAGTACATGCACTTAAGATTTAAACAGGCTAAGCAGGCTCATGCCTGTAATCCCAGCAATTTAGGAGGCCAAGGTGGGCAGATTGTCTTGAGCTCAGGAGTTTGAGACCAGCCTGGGCAACATGGCAAGACCCCACCTCTGCAAAAATACAAAAAAATCAGCCGAGTGTTGGTGGCTCATGCCTGTAATCCCAGCTATTTGGGAGGCTGAGGCTGAAGAACAGCCTGAGCCCTGGAAGCAGAGGTTGCAGGGAGCCGAGGTAGCACCACTGCACTTCAGCCTGGGGGACAGAGTGAGGCCTCGTCTCAACAACAACAACAACAACAACAACAACAAAGAGATTACATTCTAGAGAGGCAGCAATTAGCCTAAAGAGTACAACAGAAAACATTTTGATCGATATTTACACTGTAAAATTCCCAGTGTAGCTTTAGTGACCATAAAACAAATTATCATTCACAATTTTTTTAACACTCTGGGTAAGGCTTGCATTTGTCGTCATCATTAACAAAGCATAATAAGGATTTTTGAGTCATCAGAAGCCAGGATTCACAGGTAGCGTGGTAGATGTCGCAGAGTCATTAAGAAAATGGTGTTACGGAACTGCAGAGGCAAGGAGATCTGTGTTGTTTCAAAACAAACGAGTTCCAAGAAGTCATGGTTTTGTAATAACAGTATTGCTACCTTTTTCTCATAACAAAAAATAGGAAATTAGCCAAGAACAATGCATTTAATAATAAAGAATACAAAGAGATGGCACCTGGATACTATAACGAATCTTCACATGCACTGATTGGACAATAGACAAAACAGATTGCCTTTCTCTGCCCATCATCCTAAATCTTCAATGATAAATCATCATATCTCACATGTACCTATGAATTTTTAAACATATGTTTTTAATCAAATTGTTTATATAGGCAGGGGCCCTGTTAAAAAACAAACAAACAAACAAACAAAAAACACTTGCCTGAGGCACTGGATACCCAAAGGAAAGTGGCTTTGAATGGCCTTGTTCTAGGAGTTTCTGTCCCTAACAAGAAGGGTTTTGAATACATGGTCTGTTTGCCTAGCAAGAGCTACAGCTAAGTAAGGAACAGAGAAGCCTTGTACTAGCCCTCCCCACACATTTACTTATTTTGGCAATGCAAATCAATAATCAAGGAGGTAAGACAAAGAGATAAATCACTAGAAAATGACGGCACTGAAATGGCAGCCAATACAATTGTGTGAAGACCTCAGCACAAAGATCTGATAGTTTTAACCAATTCAGAGAAAATCTACTTGTCAACAACATTGAGTTTTCCAATCCACTAATATAATCTGTTTGTTTATTTAGGTCTTTAATTTGAGTCATATCATGTAGTTTTCAGTATTTAGGTCTTACCTACCTTTAAGTAAGCTAAATCCTAGGTAATGTTTGATGCTACTGTAATCAAAATTGTTTTTTTATTCTTTTTTCAGTTGTTTGTTGCTCATACGTATTTATTGGTTACCCATTGCTACATAACAAATTGCTCCAAACATTAGTGGCTAAAAACAATAATGATTTAGTTACTCATGGTTTCTGTGGATCAGGAATTTAGGGCACAGTGAGGATAATTTGTCTTTACTATGACTGGGGCCTCAGCTGGAAGACTCAAAGACTGAGGGGCTAAAATCTCTGATAGCTTAACTGAGGCTGGAGCATGCGCTTCCAAAGTGACTTACTAACATAGCTGACAGGGTGGTGCTGGCAATTGGTTCCTCTTCACTTGGGCCTCTCCTCAGAACTGCTTGAGTGTCCTTCATGGCAAGACCCCTGGCTTCCTCGAGACCAAGCCATCCAAAAGAACAAGGCAGAAATAGTAATGCCTATTGTGAGGTCACCTCAGACATCACACACACTCACTTCCACCAGGTTCTATTAATTAGAAGCAGGGTATTATGACCAGCCCACATTCAAGGAAAGGGAATTAGAATCCACCTTTTAAAGAAAAGGGTGCCAAAGAATTTGTGGAAATTTGAAAACTACCACAATATAGTATGTTTTTTTTGTACATTATTATCCTGAGATCTTTCTAAATTCACATATCAGTTCTCATAGCTTTTTTGTAGATTCCTTGGGATTTTCTGTATATACAATCATGACATCTCTAAATAAAGACAGTTTGACTTCTTCCATCCCTTGTATGTCTTTGATTGTTTTTTTGTATGATTGCGCTGGAGAAGACCTCCAGAATAACGGAGACCATAAGTGGTTTGCATGGAAATCCTTGCCCAGTTCCTGACCTAGGGTGAAAAGTATTGTCTTTCACCATTAAGTATGACGTTAACTGCAGATTTTTTGTAGATGCCCTTTATAATGTTAAGGAAGGTCCCTGCTCTTCCTACTTTCTTTAATATTTTTATCAATAAATGAGTGTTGCATTCTTCTGAATTCTTTCTCAGCAATTGTTGAAAGGATCATATGAATTTTTTCCTTTATTAATATGATGAGTTACACTGATTGATTTTCAAATGTTAAACCACTTGAAATTCCTGGATTAATCCTCACTTAGGATGTGTTATTCTTTCTATTTATTTTTAGTTCAATTTACTAACATGTGTTAATGATTTTTTTCATTTACATTCATGAGGCATATTGGTTTGTAGTTTGCTTTTCTTATGATGGTTTTTGTTTTAGGATAAGCTTATCCTCATATTCTAAATTTGGAATTATTTCTTTCTCCTAAGTTTTTTAAGAGCATGTATAGGATTGGTATTATTTTATTCTATTTATTTATTTATTTATTTTTAAAGACAGGGTCTCACTCTGTCCCCCAGGCTGGAGTACAGTGGTGTGAACATAGCTCACTGCAGCCTCAAACTCCTAGGCTCAAGTGATCCTCCTGCCTTGGTTTCCCAAAATGCTGAGATTACAGGTGTGAGCCACTGTGTCCAGCCCATTTTCCTCTTTAAGTGTTTAATAGAATTCACAAGTGAAGCTAGATATGAAGGTTTTTATTTGTTGAAAAGTTATTAATTGTAAATTTAATTTCTTTCACTGCTACAGGACTATTTCAGTTTTCTAACTCTTCTTGAGTTAGTTTTAAAAATGTATCTTTCAAGGAATTTATCCCTTCTTTCTAAGTTATTGTTTTTATTGATATGAAGCTATTTATAACATTTTTCTTAACCTTTTAATGTCTGTAGGATCTGTAAAGTGCCCATTATCATTCATGATATTGTCCATTTTTCTTCTTTATTAAGATAAAATTTCCATTTTTATCTTTATTTTCTTTCTTCTACCTACTTTGCATTTAATTTGTAATTTTTTCTAGCTTCTTAAGGTAGAAGACTAGATAACTGATTTTGATCTTTCTATCATAAGCAAATAAAATGATAAATTTTCCAATAAGCACTACTTTTGGTGCATCTGACAAATTTTGGTATATTTTGTGTTCATTTTTATTCCATTTAGAATATTTTCTAATTTATCACATGATTTATTTAATCCATAGCTTATTTGGAAGTGTATTGTTTAATTTCCAAAAATTTACAGATTTTTCAGATCTTTGTCACTGTTTTCCAATTTAATTCCATTTTCTAATTTATTCTGAGATCAGAGAGCATATTCTGTATGATTTCAAATTTTTTTACTTTATTGAGACCTGTGTTATGGCTCAGCATGAGTCTATCTCAATGAAAGTTTCATATGCAGTAGAAAATAATGTAAATTCTAGTATTTCTGAGTGTAGTGTTCTGTAAATGTCAGTCAGTGCAAGTTAATTGATAGTGTAATTCAAGTCATCTATATTCTTAACTGATTTTCTATTTGTTAATCATTTACTACAAAAGAAATATTTATACCTCCACTATAATTATTAATTTGTCTATTTCTCATTTTCTTATCTTTTTTCTCTAATCCCATGGAAGATTATATTTCTCATTTCATTTCTGGTAGTTTTGCTTTATGCATTTTGATACTCTATCATTTAACACATACATTCATAAGTATAGTATATTCCTACTATATTGACCCTTTTATCATTATGAAACGTCTTTTTTTTGTCTCTGGTACAACGCCTTGTCTTAATGTCTACACTGTCTTATATTAATATAACCACTCCAGCTTTCTTATGCTTACTGTTTTCATCTTGTACTTTTTCTGTCTGTTTACTTTTTTTTGTCATTTCATACCAGCAATTTTATTTACACAGCAAGAACATACAGGTATCTGTTATAAATGTCAGAGATCATCCCTACATTTCAGATCTTGACTCAGTTTAAGGGCCAACAAAGGAAGGTTCTTTTCTTTCCATTAAGTTTCTTGACTCTGTTCTTTGTTGTACAAAGTGTGTAGTACTAGCAAGTGCATTACCATTGCATGTCTTTAATTTTCAATTGGAAATCTTATGTGCTGGAGAAAAGTGCATCGTAAGTTTTTGTTTTTGTTTTTTTTCGCCTTACAAATTCAAAAGACTAGAATAATGGTAGTCATCTGGAAAAAGTAAATCATGGATAGATATAATTTTGAAACTGATGCTTAACGATGGCAGTGATTTTTAAGTGTGGTAACAAACGTTTTGGAGCATGTATCCTCTGTCAAGATGGTACTAGTAACAGATTCAAAGTAGCATAATATCGTATCAGACTGATGTGGGGTTTTTTATGTTTGAGATTAGTTGGTGAGCCTGTTGTTCCTTAGTAAATTGGTGCCGTAAGCTAAAATTAACATATTCATATTTTCCCTGCCAATAGTCCTTCACAAATAACTGGTCGTAAACTGAAAAAAATATTAATATCTGCAATATAAATGTGTTGTCTATTAGAGATGGGGCTAGGTGTCTTAAGGATTTCTAAGTATATCTTAAAATTTATAATGTAGTAGTTCATACCAAGAATCATCTGGGGAATTTTAACAAAATATGTATATGTTCTAAACCTCATCACTTCCCCATAAATGCAGCTTAAGTCTGTAAGTCTGAAGGAATATGTGTATGTGGGTGTTTTTCTTTTTTCTTTTATTTTGAGATGGAGTTTTGCTCTTGTTGCCAAGGCTGGAGTGCAATGGTGCGATCTTAGCTCACCGCAACTTCCACCTCCCGGGTTCAAGCGATTCTCCTGCCTCACCCTCCCGAGTAGCTGGGATTACAGGCATGCACCACCACGCCCGGCCAATTTTGTATTTTTAGTAGAGATGGGGTTTCTTCATGTTGGCCAAGCTGGTCTCCAACTTGCGACCTCAGGTGATCTGCCTGCCTCGGCCTCCCAAAGTGCTGGGATTACAGGCATGAGCCACCACGCCCAGCCTTGGGTGTTTTTCTTTCAGTTCCTCCAGTACTTTCATACTATTCTAATATATTTTGTTGGTATGAAGCTATGAAGCAAAAGTCGCTATTACCAATGCATACATACAGTATATTGGTTTTAAGTTCCACCTCAAAGTGAAACTTAGAGCCTAGTGTAAGTGCTCCACTTTAGAGAGGTACCTTAATTACTACTGTATTTGCAAATTAAGGGAAATTTAGGTCATCATTTGATTTTCTAAAACCTAAAAGGAACTGGCCATCATTACCAAGTCTTTCTAGATAATCAAGGGTAGATGGCTGTTTTTAAAGTAGCAATTAATGTAGGCATTCCTGCTTTTGGGTTTAAGTATGAATCAAAGCATATTTTAATTTGCTAGCGCAAATGGAATGTCTGTTTACTTTCAAACTATTTGTGGTTTTGTGTTTGCTGTATGTCTTTTGTAGACAGATAATTAGTATATTTTGCTTTCTTTTCAATCAAGTTTGACAGTCTCTTACTTTTGATGGAAGTGTTTGGGTCATTTACATTTACTGTAAATATTTATGTATTTAGATTTAAGTCTGCCATTTTACTATTTAGTTCATTTCATCTCTATTTTGTTTCTCTGTTCCTCCTTTCCTGTCTTCTTTTGTGTTAAACATTTTAACAAATGTTTTCTAACAAAATATTCTATATTTTAATACTCCAGTTGGCTTTCTAGCTATATTTATTTGCATTTTTAAAATTGTTGTCCCTGGGGCTTGTGATATGCATCTATAACTCATCACAATTTGCATAAAGTTAATAAGCAATTATGTCTACTAAAAAATATATAGGAACTTAAAATGGTAATTATCCCATTTAGTATCTTCCATCCTTTGTGCTATTGTTGTCATATATATGCTTCATCTATGTATGTTATAAATACACCAATATGGTGTTATGATTTTTTACTTAAAAACTTACTGTCTTTTAAAAAATTAAAACAAGAAGTGTGTGTGTGTGTGTGTGTGTGTGTGTGTGTGTGTGTTGAGAAGCAAGCTGTTAAGTATATTATTTTCTCTTCTAATTTTTTTCTGCATTTAGATTTTTGGTGACTTCAGCTTTGTCGTGGGCTAGCTCTGGTCTTCTTTGTGGCTATTGTATTTTAAGTTTGTTGTGCTGATAGGAACTGTAAATTAATGTTTTTCATTAAATGTAAGGGTTTTTCACCAGTTATAGCTTCACATATTTTTTCCATCCTCTTTTCTCTCTCTTTTCCCTCTGGGACTCCAGTCGTTTATCCATCAGATGCTAAACATTTTTGCACAAGTCTTTGGGGCTTTGTAAATTTTATTTAGTTTTCTTTTTCTCTGTTCTTCAGATTGGATGATTCCCATTAATCTTCTATCTTCAGGTTTTCTTTATTTTTTGTTTTTTAATTTTATTTATTTATTTAGAGACGACGTTTCACTCTTGTTGCCCAGGATGGAGTTCAGTGATGCGATCGCAGTTCACTGCAACCTCCACCTCCCAGGTTCAAGCGATTCTCCTGCCTCAGCCTCCCAAGTAGCCGGGATTACAGGCATGCACCACTACGCCTGGCTAATCTTGTATTTTTAGTAGAGATGAAGTTTCACCATGTTGGCCAGGCTGGTTTCCAACTCCTAACCTCAGGTGATCTGCCCACCTTGGCCTCCCAAAGTGCTGGGATTACAGGCATGAGCCACCATGCCCAGACACAATCTTCAAGTTTTCTAATTCCTTCTTCTGCCATCTCAGATTTACTGTTGAAGTATACAGTGAGTTTTTCATTTCATTTACTGTACTTTTCAGGTCTAGAATTTCAATTTTGTTCTTTCTTTAATTTCTAATTTTATGTTGAGGTTCCCTCTCTGGTAACTCTTAATACCATATTTTCCAGTTTTGTCTTTGTCCGCTAAACCCAATATCAAGACCTACTTGGAAACAGTTTCCAGTGACTTAAGTATGGGGTCGTACTTTCCTTTTTCTTTTGAGGTGACAAATATAGCAAATACCATGACTTGATCATTACACAATGTATATACATATTTAGTATATTCTTCACCGCAAACACTTATCAGTTCCTTATGGCAAGAACATTCAAAATCCTCTTTTATAGTTATTTTGAATTACGTAACACAATATTGTTAACTATAGTTAACTATATTAACTATAGTGCCTGGTAATTTTTGGTTGAAATGTGGACTTGAAAAATAGCATATCGTAGTGTCTCTGAAATGTGTATTTTTGAGAATTATGTTTTATTTTATTTTTAAATGACATATAATTGTACATATTTATAGGGTACAGTGTGATGTTTTGATGCATGTATACATTGTGTAGTGAACAAATCATGGTATTTAGAATATTCATCACTTCAAACATTTATCACTTTCTAATGTTAAGGACATTCAAAAATCTCTCTTCTAGTTATTTGAAATATATAATATAATATTGTTAACTATAGTAAGCCTACTGTGCAATAGAAAACCGCAACTTTTTCCTTCTATCTAACTGTAATTTTATACCTGTTGATCAAGCCCTTTCCACCTTGCCTACCCTCTCCAGCTGCTGGTAAGCATTGTTCTACTCTATACTTGCATGAGATCGGCTTTTATAGATTCCACATCTGAGTGAGATTGTGGAGTATTTGTCTTTCCGTGCCTGGCTTATTTCATTTAACATAATGCCCTCAGGGCTCAGGGCTTGTTTTAAAAAATTAAAACAGGAAGTGTGTGTGTGTGTGTGTGTGTGTGTGTGTGTGTGTGTGTTGAGAAGCAAGCTGTTAAGTATATTATTTTCCCCTCTAATTTTTTTCTGCATTTAGATTTTTGGTGACTTCAGCTTTGTCGTGGGCTAGCTCTGGTCTTCTTTGTGGTTATTGTATTTTAAGTTTGTTGTGCTGATAGGAACTGTATCCACATTGCCACACGTGACTAATTCGATTCTTTTTATGGCTGAATAGTATTCCATTATATGTATATGTATCATATTTTCTTTATCCATTCATCTGTTGATAGACATTTAGGTTGATTCCATATCTTGACTATTGTGAATAGTGCTGCAATAAGCATGAGAGTGTAGATATCTCTTTAACATATTTATTTCATTTCCTTTGGTTAAATACCCAGCAAGATGTCTAGTTTCATTCCTTTCCATGTAGATATCCAGTTTTCCGAGCACCATTTATCAAAGAGAATTTTTTCCAATGTGTGTTCTTAGTGTCTTTGCCGAAATCAATTAGCTGTAAGTGTGTGAATTTATTTCTGTATTTTTTATTCTGTCCTATTAGTATATATGTCTATTTTTATGCCAGTACTATGCTGTTTTGGTTATTATAGCTTTGTAGTATATTTTGAAGCCAGGTAGTGTGATGTTTCCAGCTTTGTTCTTTTTGCTCAATATTGCTTTGACTATTTGGGGTCTTTTGAGGTTCCATACACATTTAAAGATTTTTTTTCTCTTTCTATGAAGAATGTCATTGGTATTTTGATAGAGATTGCACTGAATCTGTTGATTGCTTTGATTAGCATGGATATTTTTAAAAATATTCCTCAAATCTGTAAACATGGAATATCTTTCCATTTGTATCCTCTTCATTTCTTTTGTTAATATTTTACAGTTTTCATCATAGAGATCTTTCACCTCCTTAGTTAAGTGTTTGTTTTTGTAGCTGTAGTAAATGAAATTGCCTTCTTATTTTTTTCTGATTATCTGCTATTGTCATATAGAAATGCTATAGATTTTTGTATATTGATTTTGTATCCTGCAACTGTACTCAATTTACTTATTAGTTCTAACAGTATTTTGGTGAAGTTTTCAGGGTTTTCCCTATATAAGATTATGTCATTTGGAAGCAGGGACAGTTTGATTTCTGCCTTTTCAATTTGGATGCCCTTTTTGTCTTTCTCTTGCCTAATTGCTTTGGCTAGAACCTCCAGTATTATGTTAAATAAAAGTGGTGCATTTGTGTCTTGTTCCAGATCTTAGAGGAAAAGCTTTCAACTTTTCCCCATTCAGTGTGATGCTAGCTGTGAATTTGTCATATATGGGCTTTATTGTGTTGAGTTACATTTCTTGTATATCTATTTTGTTGAGAGTGTTTATCATGAGGGGATGTTGAATTTTATTAAATATCTTTTCTAGATCAATAGATTCAACATCCCTTCATGGGTTTGTCCTTGATTCTGTTAATATGATGTATTATGTTTATTGATTTGCATATATTGAACCATCCTTGCATCCTTGGAATGAATCCCATTTATTATGGTGAGTGATTTTTCTTAATGTGCTGTTGAATTCAGTTTTTAAATATTTTTTTGAGGAGTTTTATATCTATGTTTGTTAGGGATATTGGCCAATAGATTTATTTATTTGTTGTGTCCTTATCAGGTTTTGGAATCAGGGTGATGCTGGTCTCATACAAAGATGTTGGAAGTATTCCCTCCTCTTCATGTCTTTTGAATAGTTTTCAAAGGATTTGTATTAGTTTTTCTTTAATGTTTGGTAGAACTCATCAGTGAGGCCATTGGGTCCTTGGCTTTTCTTTTGTGGAAGACTTTTTATTACTAATTCAATCTCATTACTTGTTATTGGTCTGTTCAAATTTTCTATTTCTTCATGATTCAATTTTCGTAAGTTTTATGTGCCCAGGAATTTATCCATTTCTTCTAAGTTTTCATATTTGTTGGCATAGAGTTCTTTATATCTCACTCAAAACTTAGGAAGTTTCTGCTATTATTTTGTTAAGCTTTCTGTGCCCTTCTCCATCTCTTCTCCCTCTCAAGTTTCTATAGTGTGAAAATGTGTTCACTTAATGGTGTCTCATAGGTCTTGTAGGCTTTCTTCACTCTTCAAGTGAAGAGCTGTCTTCAGTTCAGAAATTCTTTATTCTGCTTGTTGTAGTCTGCTGTTGGAACTTTCCATTATATTTTTTATTTCATTCATTAAAGTCTTCAGCTCCAAGAGTTTTTTTTAATGATAACTCTGTTGAATTTTTTATTCATATCATGAATTGCTTTTCTGATTTTATTGAATTGCCTGTCTATATTATCTTGAATCTCATTGATTTTCCTTAAGATCATATTTTTAAATTTTTTATGCAATTAGTAAATTGCCATTTCTTTAAGGTCCATTATTGGAGAGTTATTGTGTTTTTTTGGTGGTATCATGTTTTCCTGCTTTTTCATATTTCTTGTGTCCCTGCACTGATCTCTGGGCATCTGATAGAATGCATGCCTCTTCAAGTTTTATAGAGTTGTTACCATAGGGAAAGATTTTTGCCTGCAGATGTGTCCTGGTGTCGGTTGTGTAGGATGCATTGGCTTTGGTTCCAGGTGGATGCAGTAGTGTAGTCACCACGCAGTTTTTTCAGCTGTAGTCAATGTTAGCAATTTCTATGGATGCCTCAGTGGCATCCTAGCCTGGAGAAGTTTGTATGGCAACTCTGTCAAGTCATATGCACGGCCTTTCTGCTGGTGGCAGGGGTGCCAGGTTGTTTTATGTGCCGTGGGTGCACAAGGCCTACTCCAATAAGATTAGACACAGTCTGTCCTCTGGGGGCAGGAGTGCCAGGCTGTTACACACACCACAAGTGCATAGGGACTGCTCCTTCAGGGTAAGGTGTGGCCTCCCTGCTGGGTAGGATCATCTGTTCCTTGGGGGTCAGGACACCACATGGGCTCAGGCACCAAGGTTATGGCTGTTTCACTGGGCCTATGCTCTAAGTAATTGAGGTTGAGGTGCTGCAGCCACAGGGATGGAAAAGATGGAGTGCCTCCTAGGCAGCTTATTCCTGGTGGATAGGAAACAGTAGCTGCTCAACTGGTGAGTGGTGTGCTACTGTTTACAAGCACAGTGTACTTGCAGCAGAGCCTCAGGATGGGGAGAAACAAACAGTGGTTACTGGCCCTCCAGAGCACAGTGCACTATAGTAGTGGCGCCGGTCTCAAGATGGTGCTGTACATCAGCAGCTTAGATCACAGAGGAGAAGGAGGCACAATGTGGGCTCATTCTTTGGAGTAATACAGCCATGTGAATGCCAGGCAGCTCCCTAGAATGGGTTCATGGCTTGTGAAAACTGCAGAATTCTCAAGCAGCAAAGACTGTAGGTGTTTTCACCTTTGATGGAGGTTGCTGGGAGTTCTCCTGCTCACGTTTTCTCCATAGGGAGACTGCCTCCTGGTTTCATACCAATCTTGACTGGGAAGACGGAATGGCAAAGGCAGAATGTTTCATTCTCTTTTTTATGCAGCCATCCCAAGTCTCCATGCTCCACTGGGTCTCTGCCACTCCCTTATTGTACTCCTTTGGAACACTTTAGTGTTCTCCTTTGGATACTCTAGTCAAAATGTAGTTGTTTATTCATCATTTTGGTTCTTTTTTTTTGTAGGGAAATGAATGTTAGGCACCTCTAGTCAGACATCTTGCTGAAGTCACTTGTTTTACTTTTTTTGTTGTTGTTTTTAACAGGCAATTACCTTGCTTGCACTCAAATTTCAACATACGTCACCTGCACAGTGTGCAGCAACCAATGTCCTTCCTCAACACTGCTGCTTCAACCTGGTCTTCTGGAGGTTGCTCCTGCATCTGTGTAATTTAGCAGCCAGTGAAAGATGTTGGCAGCTCAAATTCATATTATAGAGCTAACTCTTTGTGATTTCCTTGATCCTAAGGTTTCCCCTATATTCCCATTTGCTTTTCCAGCTCTTACCTTTGTCCTCTGACAGCTTGAGGAATTTGAGCTGCATATGAGTTGGGAACCCTGGCAGCGTAAGTTGCAGCAAACTCACCTATCTCAATTCTAGAACAATTCTCTCTTACAAGGGAAAACCCTTCTCATTTCTTTCTGTTTTTACCCTGGGCTCCCTAGCATTTCCCACATTCATGCACAGTTAGTGGTCAGTCAGGGAACAGGACAGAGTTCATATTCAGATTTTGGATCTCTGCTCTTCTTGTAGTTCTCTTGCTCCCAAAATTTTCCTCTTAAATTCTCAGCTGTTCTGCAACACTAGACTTTGATCTCGCCATCTCAAGCCAGAATGGCTCTAGTTTTCCATAACTAGAGTTGGGTATGGGCTATATATTAGTTTGCTAAGGCTGCCATGACAAAGCCTGGGTGGCTTAAACAACAGAAATTAATTATTCTCACAGTTCTAGAAGCTGAGAGTCCGAGATCAAGATATTGACAGGTTTGGCTTATCTCTTTGGCCTACAAATGGCCACCCTCTCACTGTGTCCTCACATGGCATTTTCTCTGTGTGTGCATATACCTGGCATCACTTCCTCCTTTTTTGAGATGGAGTCTCACTCTGTCATCCAGGCTGGAGTGCAGTGGTGCGATCTCAGCTCACTGCAACCTCCGCCTCCCAGGTTCAAGCAATTCTCCTGCCTCAACCTCCCAAGTAGCTGGGACTACAGGTACATGCCACCACACCCGGCTAATTTTTTGTATTTTTAGTGGAGACGGGGTTTCACCCTGTTAGCCAGGATGGTCTCGATCTCCTTACCTCGTGATCCACCTGCCTCGGCCTCCCAAAGTGCTGGGATTACAGGCATGAGCCACCACGCTCGGCCCACTTCCTCTTCTTATAAGGACATCGGTCATGTTGAATTAGAGTTTGCCCATATGACCTCAGTTGATCTTAATTACCTTTTTAATGCTCTGTATCCAAATATAGTCATATTTTCAGGTACTTGGGGTTAAGACTTCAACATATGAATTTTGAGGAAACAGAATTCAGTCCGTATCAGGGGTTTAGGAATACACACAGGCAAGGAAGCCTCATACTCCATCTTCACCAACGCTGTACTAACATTCTGTTTCTCTCTGTCTTTGGTCATTCCTAGTATCTTCAAATCATTGCTTTAAATAATTTTATACAGTTTTATAATTATTATTTGTGGGAAAATCACTCAATTTTATCATGCTGCTATCATTGGAATACTCACCCTTGATACGAGCATTTTTTTTTTTTTTGGCTAGGTAATACATAATACCCTAGTGCTTTTCATAGTAACAAAGAGTAGCACAAGAGCTCCTTTTAGAAGGTTTCACTAACCTTCAGGCCAAGTAAGTTATCCTTTGAGCTTCCTAGGTACCTTGTGCATAATTTCTTCTGAGCCCATATTCTGTATTCATGTCTGTGTCCCAGGATGAGCACAGAGCCTTGCATATTATAATCATTGAATAAATATTTATGGAAGGAAGGAGAAAAGAAGGAAGGAAGAAAGAAGGATTAGAGGAAAAACAGAAAGGAAGGAGATAGATTATGTCCACTTTGATGTGGACATGGTAGGAACTGTAGGAAAGAAAGATGGGCAGTAAAACAAGGAGGAGGTGGGGGCTGCCTAAGAGATCACAGTTCCTATTGTAACTTGCTTTCTATTCATCCTGCCCTGCATTTCATACCCTGGATTTGAGAACAGGAGTCTAAGATGTTCAGGAATTGTAAGCAAGGGACTTCAGATGCAAAACCTACATGTTCGGCACAGGACTTGTTACTTGAAGCAAATCCTTTGTAGTAACTAGATGATAAATAAATGAATGGGACCTGACTAGTTTTATGGGAATTAGGCAGAATTTAAGTTTTAAATAAATTACTATAAGCTTGTTTGTGTTCAACTTGTCATTAAATAGAAAGGAAAACAAAAAACCTGAATATGTGTTTAGCCCCACCATGTACCTGGCTCTGTCCCTGACACTACGCACATTTTGTTTTTGTTTGATTTGGGGTTTTGTTTTCTGAGACAGGATCTTACTCTGTTACCCAGGCTGGAGTGCAGTGGTGTGATCTCAGCTCACTGCAACCTCTGCCTCCCAGGTTCAAGTGATTCTCGTGCCTCAGTCTCCCGAGTAGCTGGGATTACAGGTGTGTGTGACCACGCCCGGCTAATTTTTATATTTTTAGTAGAGATGCGGTTTCACCATGTTGGCCAGGCTGGTCTCGAACTCCTGGCCTCAAGTGATCCACCTGCCTCAGCCTCCGAAAGTGCTGGAATTACAGGCATGAGCCACCGTGCCAGGCCAACATTTTGTTTTTATTATGCCACTTAATGTTCATAAAAACCTAACAAGAAGGGTATTTTTAAAATCAGTTGTCCACCATTAATTTTTAGTGTTGTATTTTCTTAACAAGCATACAAAACATCAAACTTCTCTTTAGACAAAGTGCAGTTCTTTGACATCCTTTACACAAAAACAGTCTGAGCCTGTGGCATGTTAATGCAGTCAAGAGGCAAAGCATACTGACTTTTACAAATTCTGCCTTCCATAAAAAGCCTCAAGGAGGGTATTTTGTGTGCATTTTTAAAATAAACAGTTCAGAGAAGTTAAATAGTCAAACAGGTCAAGGTCACACAATTCAGTGGTTGAGGCCTGGGTGCAAAGGCAATATATCTAACTATAAATATCCATTTCTTTTTTTTAGAAATGATTCAGTTTGGATTTAAATTAAATGGCTAAAACTAAAAAAGCCAGCTGGGTGTGGTGGCTCACACCTGTAATCCCAGCACTTTAAGAGGCCAAGGCAGGAGGAGCGCTTGAGCCCAGGAGTTTGAGACCAGGCTGTGCAACATAGCAAGACCCCCGTCTCTACAAAAAATTAAAAAATTTAGCCAAGTGTGGTGGTGCATGCCTGTAGCCCCAGCTACTCAGGAGGCCTGGTGGGAGGATCCTTTGATCCTGGGGGTTTGAAGCTGCCTTGAGCCTTGATCACGCCACTGCACTCCAGCCTGGGCGACAGAGCATGGCCTGTCTCAAAACACAAACACAAACAAAAAACTAATAGAGCAGTGAACTCAAAGGATTTCCTGCCATGCCAGGTGGGTGGAGCTTCTATGTGGGAACAAAAGATGGAACCTATTTAAAGGACTTTTTTTTTTGTTTGAGACGGCGTCTCACTCTGTCGCCCATGCTGGAGTGGAATGGCGTGATCTTAGCTCACTGCAACCTCTGCCTCCCAGGTTCAAGCGATTCTTGTGTCTCAGCCTCCCAAGTAGCTGAGACTACAGGCGTATGCCACCATGTCCTGCTAATTTTTGTATTTTTAGTAGAGACAGGGTTTCTCCATGCTGGCCAGGCTAATCTCGAACTCCTGAACTCAGGTGATCTGCCCTCCTCCGCCTGCCAAAGTACTGGGATTACAGGCATAAGCCACCTTGCCTGGCCTCAAAGGACTTTTAATTGAGGATCCCAGTAATGATGATCCCCATAAGGCTGAGGCTTCAAGCTTAATGATCTATAAGTGAGGCTTTCTGGGATGCACTTAATGTGTTTCCCCAAGCATGTGTGTGTTCCTACTTTGCATTATATACAGGTATGCTATCACCTCCCCCACACATGTATACATACCTCTTAAACTTAGATGTTCCCCAATTTTTCCTATGGAGCTTGCTAAAAATGCAGTGTCATCCATAGAACTTCAAATTTCATTGATCTGGGCTGGGACATTTGTAACAAGCACCCTAGACCATCCTAGCATACTGAATCCATAGTCCATCCTGTTTGTGAGACTATGGCAGCCCTTGTGGTCTAAGCAGCAAAATCTTTGCTTAGCCTTTTTTGTTGTTGTTGTTGTTGTTTGTTTTTAGTTTTTGTTTTTGTTTTTGTTTTTGTTTGAGATGGAGTCTCGCTCTGTCACCCAGGCTGGAATGCAATGGCGCGATCTTGGCTCACTGCAGCCTCCGCCTCCCGGGTTCAAACGATTCCCCTGCCTCAGCCTCCTGAGTAGCTGGGATTACAGGCACGCGCCACCGTGCCCAGCTAATTTTTGTATTTTTAGTAGAGACGGGGTTTCACCATGTTGGTCAGGCTGGTCTCAAACTCCTGACCTTGTGATCCACCCGCCTCAGCCTCCCAAAGTGCTGGGATTACAGGCGTGAGCCACCGTGCCCGGCCTTGTTTTTGTTTTTTGAGACTGAGTCTCACTCTGTTGCCCAGGCTGGAGTGCAGTGGCCAATTCAACCTCTGCTCCTGGGTTCAAGCAATTCTCGTGCCTCAGCCTCCCAAGTAGCTGGGACTACAGGCATGTGCCACCACGCCCGGCTAATTTTTTTTTTTTTGTATTTTTAGTAGAATGGGGCTTCACCATGTTGGTCAGACTGATCTCAAACTCCTGACCTCAAATGATTCACCACCCACCTCTGTCTCCCAAAGTGCTGGGATTACAGGCATTAGCCAGCTTGGCCTTTTTAAATATTGAGTGCATGTACTTGAAAGTAGGTACACATGAAGATAAAAGAATAGGCTCCAGGAAAATTTAAGTCAAGTCTTCATAATCTATAAAATTGCCTATTTAATAAATATATGTTGTGAACATTTTTAATGTTCTGTAATTACTTTTATTAATGTCATGTTACCTCTTTGATCTAGGTACTTTGTTCACAAAGCTGAAGTATATAAAAACAATCTATATTTAGTACAGACCAAAATTCATGTCCTTTGCTTTTAAAAGGTAGAACCAAGAAAAGAAAAGAAATAGCAGAATTCGGGCACATATTCTAAAGAATTATAAATGGATTTTGCAGCACTTAATTTCTGTTTTTTTTTTTTTAAGTACGTTTCTTTGATTCTTTGTCTCCTCATTGGCACCATCCCAGAACACTGATGTCTTCTGCCAGATCAGACCTGTCTTCACCGTCTTCCCCACCTAAATCAGGATGAGTCCTCCCTTCTGCCTTTCCAGAAATCCCACCTTATTTTTCATACTTTTCTTGATTAACTGGTCATAAGATGATTTCCCTCAACTCCACCCTGTCTCAACATGCAATTCCCCATGAGTCAATCTTCATAATTGTTTCTAATGTGTTTGTTCCATGGTGTGTGTTGAGTAACTGTTGTTGCCATTTGCATGACTACATAGTGGTTACTGTTTATTTCTGCAATTCGGTTTTTTTTTAAGTCTTGAAATATGTTTTATTAACCGAAAGAGTTTCTTTTTATTTCTTAATTAAATTCAGTGAGAAGCTTACCATGAAATGTTATTCTTAGGCTGGCATTCATAAAACACTGGAGTGTTTCATTTTCTCCTGATCTCAATCTGCCTTCCAAAGCTGCTAATGACAGATGAAAGCAAGATTATAATTTTAGTTAGGTGTGGTGGCTCATACCTGTAATCCCAGCACTTTGGGAGGCCAAGGCAGGAGGATCCCTTGAACTCTAGAGTTTGAGACCAGCCTGGGCAACATAGGGAGACCCTGTCTCAAAAAAAAAAAAAAATTTAAAAAGATTATAATTTTATGTAGTCAAAGAAATGTGTTTCTTTTCAAAGGCAATGTGTCAGAACTTTGTCCCATCTCTGGGCCTTTTCTTTATTATCTTAAACTGTAAACTATAGAATTAGCCTCCTCGACTATAGTTTTTGCAGGCCAGTTCACTTTCTTTGCTCTAGAAGTCTGGATGGCCTATATATTTCCATCTTCCTGTCTCTTTCATAAAGAATCTTGCCTTTAAATGAAAGACTACTCCTTAAACATTAGTACTTGTAATATTCAATCACCTACACATATTAAAGAACGTCTGCCCTCTTGTGTCCAGGGAGACTGCTACAGCAAGTATTGAATTAGCAAACTTGTCATTCCAGAAATACAGCGTTCTACCCTACAGGGATTATCTACCAGGGAGCTTTCTCAAGGCTACCAAGTATGTTTGTACAGTTTGAGCACTGAAAACTGATCCCAGCCCAAGAGACGAATGAAATCTATTTTACACTCTGTCAAGCCATATATCCTTTGCCCAGGTCATGTCTTTCTAGAGAGGTGACCCATTAAAATTTCATTCGAGTGTACCGTTAAGCTTTGTACCACTTGGAGTGTGCAACTTTCTCTAATTTACACAAACCTCTCTATAGCTTAATAGCAGCCTTGTAGAGGCTCATTAAGAGTTAGTTGGGTCCGGGCACGGTGGCTCACGCCTGTAATCCCAGCACTTTGGGAGGCCGAGGCGGGTGGATCACGAGGTCAGGAGATCGAGACCATCCTGGCTAACATGGTGAAACCCTGTCTCTACTAAAAATACAAAAAATTAGCAGGGGGTGGTGGCGGGCGCCTATAGTCCCAGCTACTTGGGAGGCTGAGGCAGGAGAATGGCAGGAACCCAGGGGCCGGTATTTGCAGTGTGCCGAGATCATGCCACTGCACTCCAGCCTAGGCGACAGAGTGAGACTCCGTCTCAAACAAACAAACAAACAAACAAAAAAACAAAGTTAGTTGGACAGTCCTCTCATCGTGTAACTTTCCTACTCAAGAAATTTCAAGAAATTAAAATCAGATTGTTAGAGCTGAATGACATCACTCAGTCCCAGGTTATCAGAGGAAGGAAATAAGGAAGAGAGAGGCAAAATGAGAATTGTCAAATTCATTAGAGGCAAGCAGGAAACCAAAATGCAGGTCTTCTGACTCCCAATCCATGCTCTTACCTCTGGTTTCAGGTGACCCGTTTCTTTGACCCCACCTTACTTATTCCATACTAGGCTAGAATAGATGTGCAATAGCATGCACAGGGCTGGTGGGGTGATTCGAGGCAGTATGTGGACAAACATTTTTTGCACATTAGTAGAAATGTATTTGTTTTAATGTATTTCTTTGGGGAAAAACAAAAACATTAAGTCCATAGTTTCTGAAACATTATGATATATGACAAGGGTAAGTATTTTAAGTTTGAAAAGTGAGTTAGTTTGAAGAAAGATATTAAGTAGTGCATATGTTAATAGCTTGATTTAGCCATTGACAGTGCATACATATATCAGAATATCATTTTGTATACCAAATATATACAATGTTTACATGTCGGATATCAAAATATCCTTTTGTATAACATAAATATGTATAATTTTTACTTGCCAGTTAAAAAATAACAAAAATATTAACTAAATGATAGTTTAGATAGTATTCAGATATGGCAAAAATGATAAAAGTGGTAAAAAATAATGGTAGAAATTTGAGACCATCTCAGTCCATTCTGACTACTATGACAAAACACCTCAGACTAGGTAATTTATAAACTATAGAAATTTTATTGCTCACAGTTCTGGAGGCTGGGAAGCCCAGGATGAAGGGACTGGAAGACTCAATGTCTAATGAGGGTCTGTTTCTCATAGACAGTGCCTTCTCTCTGTGACCTCAAATAGTGGAAGGAGCTAGCTAGCTCCCTCAGGACTATTTTTTAAGGGCCTTAAAATCCTTCAGCAGGATGCACCAAAGGAACTTACCACTCTGGCCCCTTCTAACTCTACCACTGAGGTCCTTTTCTGACACTTCTTTAACACTGACAGTTGTTCCATTACTGTTACTGATGACAATATATCCTCTCTTTTTATTACAGCTGTGCCTGATATTCTATCCTTTCCATACTCATCCCAGTATAAACCACAAAATAAGTCTTCAGAAAAGACTGTGGCTTCACTGATTTTCCTGTGTTGCCTCCAACATTTATAAAAAAGCATTAACCAAGAGTGTCAATGCCCTAGTTTCAAAACCATCTTTACTTTTCTAAATGTAGATGTTTTTCCATTTATAAAAATTATGTAGATTTAGCCAGGTGTGGTGGCCCACACCTGTAATCCCAGAACTTTAGAGGCTAAGGTAGGTGAATCACTTGAGGTCAGGAGTTTGAGACAAGCCTGGTCAACATGGTGAAACCCGGTCTCTACTAAAAATATAAAAATTAGCCAGGTGTGGTGGTGCACACCTGTAATCCCAGCTACTCAGGAGGCTGAGGCACAAGAATCGCTTGAACCCAGGAGGCGAGGTTGCAGTGAGCTGAGATCATGCCACTACACTCCAGCCTGGGTGACAGAGTCAGACTGTGTCTCAAAAAAAAAAAAAAAGTAGACTTATACAAAATTTGAAAAATACAGGAAAGTAGAAGTGAAGAAAAAAAGGCATTTATATTCTTACTAATGAACCCTGCTAATCCCCTCCCTAATTAAAAATTCTCCTGCAAAATCTTAGCAAGTCGGGATCTACATCTGTTTATCATTCTGGAAACTTGCAAGGTTCTGGATTTAACATATTTTTGTTATTTCAAATCATAAAATACATTTTCAATGGAGAATCCAGGGGTGGAGTTCTTTTGGTACCTCTATAAGTGGCAGTTGGATGACTACCACAGAGGTGAGCCAAAGCTGGGGGAGGCTACTGCAGATCAAGGATAGTAATAACTGATACGCTTTGCAAAATGCATTGTGTATGTAAAGCTCTTTGCCAATAATGATGGTTCACTGTTCCATGTATACATATGCTGATGTGTATATTTGTCTTTCCTGTAGGGTTTTTGGAATCTCTGGATGATTTTTACATTCTTAGCAGTGGATTGATATTGCTGCAGACCACAAACAGTGTGTATAATAAAACCCTGCTAAAGCAGGTAATACCTGAGACTCTCCTGGCCTGGCAAAGAGTCCGTGTGGCCAATATGATGGCAGATAGTGGCAAGAGGTGGGCAGACATCTTTTCAAAATACAACTCTGGTAAGTGACCCTGCAGAATAACTGTTAGACATGGACATGTATTTTGATTTAGGCTTGTTAACCAGTAAAGTCATACCCATGCCCCGTCTTCATGTTTCCTGATATTTCAGGCACCTATAACAATCAATACATGGTTCTGGACCTGAAGAAGGTAAAGCTGAACCACAGTCTTGACAAAGGCACTCTGTACATTGTGGAGCAAATTCCTACATATGTAGAATATTCTGAACAAACTGATGTTCTACGGAAAGGTACTTTCTTCATGTCATAAGTCTTAAAACCTGATGAGTATGTGTGTGTTCATATATGGCAGGGGAATGCACATTGTGTGAATGTGTGGTGGGGGAGGGTATGGTGGGGAAGACAGGATGGGGATGCCACTGCTAGTTACACTGGGAGAGAATGACCAGGTTTAGCACAACATGTAAACCTACATCCCAAACTCTTATAGGACAATGTGCAGATTGGGACGCAAATCAGGCATTCATGACTCTATGATTTCTCAGAGTTCTAATGTTACCTTTTCTCCTGTGTTCCTGGTTAAAGCTTTAAGTTCAATTCAGCAAATATTTCTGGAGTGCCACTGTGGCCCAGGGACTAGAAAAGCAAGGATACAGAATCCCTGACCTCGAAGGACTCAGGAGTCTAGTAGGGAAGCAAAGCACTCAAAGCAGCTGCAGGAACTCAGGATGGGAAGAGCTGTCATCAGGTTTGGTGTCCCTAGGCCAGTGGTAAACCTAAAGAGAACGTGGCTGTTAGTGGGTGGGGTCAGAGAAGGCACTTCTGGTGGGCAAGAAGGAGTCCAGACACTTGAAGCCAGGAGGCTCACTGCCTTGATTCAAATCTCAGTTCCTTAAAATCTCAGGTAAATTATTGAATCTCTCCAAGCCTCATTTTCCTCATCTATAAAACTAATCGTGATATAGGTCCACAACCACATATTCGTAGTTTTAAAATTCCAAAACTGTAAAACCACAAATTATTATTTTGTTTCTTGTGTTTTGTTTTGATTTGGTAGCCTAGCTTACTTGGTAGCAAGATAAAGACCTGATCTGAACTCATTTGGCAGCAAAAACTACCAGAAAGAAACTTTTCGTGGTTTTTAATTTTAATTTTAATTTTTCTTCAGATGGAGTGTCGCTCTGTCACCCAGGCTGGAGTACAGTGGTGCAATCTCGGCTCACTGCAACCTCTGCCTTTCGGGTTCAAGGGATTCTCCTGTCTCAGCCTCCTGAGTAGCTGGGACTACAGGCATGTGCCACCACACCTGGCTAATTTTTTGTGTGTTTTTAGTAGAGATGGGGTTTCACCAATGTGGCCAGGTTGGTCTTGAACTTCTGACCTCAGGTGATCCGTCTGAGTTGGCCTTCCAAATTGCCGTGCCCAGCCTGTTTTTTTAAATTGTCTTTATTTCCTCTTAGAGACACCACGTATACATTAGGCTACAGAAATATCAACATCTTTGATTATGAGGTGTTTCCCAAAGAGACTGTAATGTCATATAATCCATGCGCTCCACGGTTGTTCTAAAGTCTGAAAAACCCTAAATTCTGAGACTCATCTGGCTCCCAAGAATTTCTGGATGTGGGAGTGTGGAACTCTACAATTTCACAGGACGGTCATGAGAATTAATTAAGATAAATAGATAGATTTATTGAGAGAAAATGTTAGCTTTAAAAATCCTGCTGGTCAGTTCAGCCTTTATGTTTTAGAAATTGGGAGTTCCTGAAGGGAGAATAGACTGGGTGGGAAGAAAGGAGACTAGTTAGGAGGTTATTGCAATAGATCAGCTGGCAGATGAATAGGGACAGAACGGAGATAAAGTGTGGACCCTAGGGATCAGGACCTGGTCCTCAGTTTTCCAGGTCCCCAAATTGACTTTGTAATGATGCCTAGAGTGAGCCTTGTCAGTGGAGAATGGTTCACACCAACTAAATGTGCTAAGACTTACGCATAAAACAAAATTTTAAGGTGGGAGTTTTCATTGCCAAGCAGTTCATATGCTATCAAGCAGTGGACCTACCTTCTTTGCTTGTTAGGAAAATCCATCCAAGAAATCAAATCATTGGGTGGTTACTGGTTAGCATAGAGCAATTCAAAACAGAGAACCCAGCTCCTAAGAGCCTGAAAATAATAACATGCCTCAGGAGAGAGATGCTTGCTAAAGTAGTCTTTTCTTCTTTGGACGGTTGCTGATAACAGAATGGTAGACTTGGTTCTCTGCAGTCCCATTCCTAGACTCTTTGAAACTCCCTAAGACTAAAAAGAGTTGATGATGATCTGTCTGTATTTTTTTTTTCTTTGCCAGAGGAGAGAAGAACAGAGTTAAATTCAGAGTACCTACTGCATTCTAGACACTCTTCTAGGCCTTTTACCTATGTTCTCTTGTTTGATGTTTGTAACATACTACCCCATAAGTGTTATTGTTGCCATTTTACTGTGAGTAAAGAAAAGCTCAGAAAGAAACATGTGTTTTGCCCAAACAAATACATGATATCATATAGCCATTAAAAAGGCGGGGGCGTCGGGGTCGGGGGTGGGCACATCTCCTAGCATATTTAAGCAACTGTGGTATGGTGACAGAAGCCCTGGATGTTTTAGTTAGAAGGCCTGTATTCAGTCAAGTTTTGTGAGCCAAGGATGACATTTGACCTCTCTGAAACTCTGTTTCTTCTGTTTAAAAAAGGGATGGTAATACTTATACATCATCAGGTTTTTGTGAGATTAAACAAGTTGCTCTATTTTCTTTATTTTGAGACAGGGTCTCGCTTTGTCACCCAGGCTAGAGTGCAGCTGCGTGATCTCTGCTCACTACAACCTTTGCCTCTCGGGTTCAAGCGGTTCTTGGGCCTCAGCCTCCCGAGTAGCTGGGACCACAGGTGTGCACCCCAATGCCTGGCTATTTTTTTATATTTTTAGTAGAGGCAGGGTCTTGCCATATTGCCCAGCCTGGTCTTGAACTTCAGAGCTCAAGCAATCCACCTGCCTCAGCCTCCCAAAGTACTGGGATTACGGGTATAAGCCACTGCACCAGGCCAAGTTGCTCTGTTTTAAATCACGAAGCTTCATGAAATGTGAAGTATAAAGCAGACGTTTTCATTATTCATTTGAGCTGTTTTCACAAAGAGAAGTATAATAATCTATTTACCAAGTATTAGATACTATTGTAAGCACTCCATCTGAATGCATTTCATGCTCATGCTTATGAAGATGCTTCATGCTGAATACTTAATGAAGATGAAGAAACTGAGGCACAGAGGGGATAAGCAATTTGTTCAAGGTCACATACCTAATAGTGGCAGAACCAGGTTTCAAATCCAGGCAATCTAATTCCTGAGCCTATATAACCTAGATATGTTTTAGCAACAAATCTGTTTTTCTTCTTTAATTTCAACGTCATCCATATCTCAGTTCTTCTGATGCTGGCTCTGTCTCAGAATTAGCAAGGCTGAACGTCTTATCATTTACTTTTTGTCTCAGTAACGTCACCCACAAAGAGGAGGTCCTGTACAACAATACAAAGGAGAAAGGCAGCCAAGGGCCAGGAGAGAATGTGGAGGTGGGAGAGAACCCTGCAAAGTGGAGACATCCCTTGACTGTTCTGTAGGCAGTAACCCAGGCCAGTGTCATCTAGGATGTTTCTGAAATTCTGCTTTTACAAGAGAGAGCTGTGTCACATATTTGGTGCTCAGTGACTAGTAGGCTATGTGGCCTTCACACACTATGAAGCTTTGAATGAAGCTGAGCCTTTATAAATGTTTAGAGTCAAAGGAATTAAAAGCCTAATGTAACCTAAAAGATCATCCCCAATCCCCTTACATTATGGACTTCTCCTCTCCCTCCCCATTGACGTCTTTCAAAAAAAAAAAAAAAGAAACAGAAACAAAATAAAACAAATGAAGTTGCCTGCCTAAGACCTGGTTCTTAAGCCCTGAGCCTAGAATTCAGGCTTTCTATTCCCAGTGCTATGTTCTTCCACTACTTCGTGATTACCATTTGACATCTTCCTTTACAGGGCCACACTGTGAACAACCATTTCTTGGCATTTCAGTAACTAAATCCACTTAGATGAGCTCCCCAGACCATCTTGCATTATACTTTATTTTGCTCAATAGAGAATATGGTTATTTTTTGGCTGAGAGATTAAGCATTTTGGGTAAAAACCAGAGAATTCTGATGCTCTTCTTCCCCTAATGAAATAACCTAGAGCTGTGCTGATTTAGGAAATTTAAAAGGCTGTTTGGCTGCCAGGGTTCACATGCAAAGCTTTATTTTCTGTACATTATTTTGTAATTAAACGCCTGTGCCCGTTTTCAAAATAAATGAACATGGATAACATTTCTTTTGCTCTCTCTCCTTTTCTGTCTCCTTCCCTGTCAATCCCTCCCTTACTTCCCTTCCATTCCAAATCAGGATATTGGCCCTCTTACAATGTTCCTTTCCATGAAAAAATCTACAACTGGAGTGGCTATCCACTGTTAGTTCAGAAGCTGGGCTTGGACTACTCTTATGATTTAGCTCCACGAGCCAAAATCTTCCGGCGTGACCAAGGGAAAGTGACTGATATGGCATCCATGAAATATATCATGCGATACAACAGTACGTAGCATATTTCTCAAGAATCATTCTTCAAAACTCCTTTTCTTCCCTATGGATAAAGAATCCATGTAAGTTTATCATCTCTGTGCTAGAAGGAATTACAAGAAGTTATTTAAATATTTAACTAATATTGTACATTTTATACTCAATAAACAGAGCTTTGGCCTCCTTTATAAAATGAAAGAGAAGAGTCTATACATTTTTTAATTGAAAAAAAATCATCTGTAAAACACAGAAGAAATAACTCATACAGCATCCTTTAAAATTTTTCTTCAAATTCAAGTTTCCTTCCAAGGATAACAAGCAGCTAATAAAACAAAAATTGTTCATAAATACCTCATTTTTTTTTATGAACAGCATCAAAGTCAAATTTGTATTTCTTTTGTTGGAAACAGCTGATGCACATTTATCTGGTTCTCTCTCCCATCCATTTTTCACTGTGTAAGGTTCTTGAGGGCAGGCTGGGCCTGGGGCCAAGGACTTAACTCCTTCCTCACAAGCCAAGGAAGATGTCTCTCTCTGGAAGCAGGCTGGGCTGAGGAGGCCTGTGGGGGTACACTCTCTGATTATCTAGGCTTTAACAGGCCCCAAAACCTTACTGTGGAGAAGTGTGTCTCTGAATAGCCAATATTCACTCTCTTCCCCATCTCTCTCTGTTTCCTAGATTATAAGAAGGATCCTTACAGTAAAGGTGACCCCTGTAATACCATCTGCTGCCGTGAGGACCTGAACTCACCTAACCCAAGTCCCGGAGGTTGTTATGACACGAAGGTAACATGCTATTGGCTTTTGAATTTAATTCCCGCCAGCACACAGGCCTCTCCAAAGGCAAAGTTGCACAGGTTTTTATGGCAGGAAGCAATGTCTCTAACCATAAACTCAACCCAGGAATCAGCTTTTTCAGAGATTCTGGTGGTAGGTCCTATTATCTAACTTCAAGTCCCTGCTCTGCCATTTAGTAATAAATCACATAATTCCATCATGTTTCTATTTCCTCACCTGTAAAATGGATATAACAGTACTTACCTCATATGTTGTTCTGAAGAATAATCTCTGTAAAATGTTTACAACAGCACTTAGTGAGTTATTTGTAAATGTATATGACCATAATGATGATATTGTTGTCTTACGTTTTACCAGACTGGCCCAAAGTCCAAAGAACATATTATTCAAGTAGTGTGATTCCATGTTAAACATGAATCAAATTTAGCTGAAGGAGCAAGTTTGCACAAGATGCCTAAAGCAGAGGTTTTTCACAATGTTAGAATTGATAAGTGCTGTAATGTATCTGAAAATATAAGTAATAAGTAGGTTTGCAGTGGTGTGCTAAAGCCAGGTCACAGATACGCAGGAACCAATTGTTAGTTGACATGTTGATAGCTTCAAACCAGTCAGTGAAAGTATTTACATTATGGAAATCAGGAACTTTTTTCCTCACAAAGATTGTTGTTACAAATTTACCTGCTCACCACTGGATTTGGGATGTCTGAGGGTATGAGGCATTTGGTTGGCAGAATCATGCTACTACATCCTTTTGCACTCTTGGCTTGGGTGTGTGTCTTTTCATTTCATCAGCTGTCCTAAATTCTGGAAGAAACCTGTCAGGGTAAACTGTGTATTCTGTCTTTGGCTCAAAAAATTATAGGAATGCTGACCCCAGTTACACATGATTCCCTATCAGCCTAATACCTAAACAGGAAATGCTTGAAAGTATCGTAAGTTCCAGCTCAACCTTCTTTTTAGCTATGTGATGAAGACAAAGCTTTAGCCATAATGACTCTCAATGTTAACATTTAAAAAAAAAAAAAGGTAGATGTAGAGAAGCTGGCACAAATGAAACCCCAATGAATGTTTTTGTATTCCTTTTTTAAAATGGCATTTGCAAACATTCAGTCAATGTGTGAAGTTTGTATCTATCACAGAATACACAAAGAAAATCACCTCTGCTGCCTTGCCTGGGAGAACTCAAGCCAAGCTTCCCTCTACCAAATCTCACTTCTGGAGACAGAGGCCTGCAATTGTTCTTATCAGAAAGTTTCTGTTGAAGGATATTCTTTAAAAATGTAATTTATCTCTTTAGAGTCATTTTGAATATGGGGAAAATAAGAAGAGATTCTCTTTCCCCTCTAAGATTAAGATCCGCTGCTAGCCAGTTGTTAGGTGTTTTTGAGAACCACGGCCCTCAATTTTTGACAGTGAGCTCTATCTACTTTAAGACTCTTGTTACCACCCTGATTAATAACAACTTTTTCTGAGGACTTCATCTATTCTAGGCATTGCTTTGAGCATTGCTTGCATTAATCCTCATGCCAACTCTATGAAGTAGGGTTATCAGCCCATTTTACAAAGGAGAACACTGACTCATAGAGGGGTTAAGTGATTTTTAAATACGCTTTGGAGCTAGAATTCTGAATATGAGTAATCTGACTTCATATCTCGCTTTTGGCTACATTGTTCATTTCACACACTTCTAGTCAACTGACATTTAATGCCAAATGTATACAGAAGTCTATATCATATAAAGACAATGTGAAAAATGGCAAGAAAAATTTTTTTTAAAGAAGGTGGCCTGGCGCGGTGGCTCATGCCTGTAATCCCAGCACTTTGGGAGGCTGAGGCGGGCGGATCACCTGAGATCAGGAGTTCGAGACCAGCTTGGCCAACAAGGCAAGACCCCATCTCTACTAAAAATATAAAAATTACCTGGGCGTGGTGGCCCATGCATGTAATCCTAGCTACTTGGGAGGCTGAGGCAGGAGAATCGCTTGACCCTGGGAGGCAGAGGTTGCAATGAGCTAAGAGATTGTGCCACTGTACTCCAGTCTGGGCAACAAGAGCGAAACTCCGACTCAAAAAAAAAAAACTAATATTGTGACTTTGGTAGTGGGAGAGTGGGGAAGGCCATGGATTTAATTTTTTGCCGAATGATTTTCTAAAATGTCCTCCTCCTCCCTCTTTCCAGGTGGCAGATATCTACCTAGCATCTCAGTACACATCCTATGCCGTAAGTGGTCCCACAGTACAAGGTGGCCTCCCTGTTTTTCGCTGGGACCGTTTCAACAAAACTCTACATCAGGGCATGCCAGAGGTCTACAACTTTGATTTTATTACCATGAAACCAATTTTGAAACTTGATATAAAATGAAGGAGGGAGATGACGGACTAGAAGGCTGTAAATAAGATACCAAAGGCACTATTTTAGCTATGTTTTTCCCATCAGAATTATGCAATAAAATATATTAAATTCATTTGTCACTTTCATTTCCCTCTGACTTTGTTGTTTTTACAGCAAGCACTCACTATAAGGTAGAGCACTGTAGAAGAAATGTTACATATATATATAACACTAAGCTTCAGCATACATGCTAATACACAAGAGGGTATGGAAGAAACTGCTCCTTCATTCACCAGAATTCATATTGTCCTTTCATGCCTGCTCACACAGACCACATCTCCCAGTGTCCCTCAGATAGTCGTGCCACATGACAATTCTAGCCACTGGAACCTGAGACGAGTGCCACTTCCAGGCCTCGCCCGTAAGAATCTGTACTCCTCCTATGCTCTTTCCCCTTTCCCTGGATGAATATGCCTAATGACAAAACCCTAGGGGATGCTGGAGCTTCGTTTTCAAAGGAACCTCTAGTAGTAGTTGGTGATTGTAGTTAGTGATTTTTCTGGTCATTAACAGGCATAAGTTGAGTCTTTTTGTGATGTAGGTTAGGCATACAATATAGTAAAGCTTACTGTTGCCTCCTATAAGCTAAAAGCACCTATACAATCTGGCAGCAACCCTGCATAGCAACTTTCTTTTGAAACTGGAGAGTTACATGTGATCTGAGTGCCATGGAATTGCCAAGTAGATTAAATAAGCCATACCATACAGTATGTAATGGGTGATTCTAAACAAGGTGGAAGATTCTTAAAAAAGAAAGAAAGAAAAAAAGCCACAAGGGTGAATAACCAGAATTAATCAGAGTACTCAAAATGTTAAAAACCCAGTAGTTTTATTTCAAAGTATAAATTTCAGGCTTGCTGGACAAAACCCCACTACAGGTAACACTTATACAGACACCACTCTACTATACATTTAAAAAAGAAAAACACATACACACACGCACACACACACACACACACAAACCTTCAAAACCCTAATAAAAATAGGGCCACTTGCTGGAGCCCGGTTTGTATTAGACATTAGGAAGGTCTTACTTACATTGTCTTATTATTTACACTTTCAATTGCAATAAAGAAAAATTAGGATGCAAGTTTCTTACAAAGGATTTTGATATTTAATTTTGAAATGGCTGATAAAATACTAAAGCCAGAATCCCCAAAAGGTGTTTGATTGCCCAGTTACCTTATTTATAAAACAAAACAAAACAGAAACAGACAAAAACAAAAACTTCAAAAAAATAATAAAGACGGCATTTAAATATGGGTACTTAGCTGATTCTACAAATAAAAAACAAAGAAAAGTTTATTTTAACATGGTAAATTATTTGAAAATGAGAAAACAAAACATGTGTTTGCATTATCCTATTCCTCCCCGTTGGCTGGCTCAAGGGGATGAATGAGTTTCAGGAATTAGACAAATCTGCCACACTAACAAACGCTTCATGAGAATTGCTGATTTTTGTGTGTCCCAAAAGTTAAAAATAATAATAATAAAAAAAATAGGGCATTTGCCCAGTAAAAATAGTAAGGAAGGTAGAATCACACATCGGTTTTAGAGTTATTTGATATTGCAAATACTGGGACTTGACTTTTCTAGAAATTAGACTAAAACAGGCCAACCACAGGTCAGTGATAAAACAACAAAATCTTAGGATGTTAAGGATACTGAATTGGCCCAAGAAGTAAAGTCAAAGAGAACATTTGGAAGGAAGGTCTTTGCAGTACCTTACTGTGCTAAGATCACAGTGTAAAAAAGTGAGAGATGAGGATACCACAGGCATTACTTTGTTGACCTTGTACAGTACTGGAAAGTTCATGAAACAAGATAAATGAATACCATGCAGTATTAACCCTAACCTTGTTGCATAAATGGTAATTTGGAGACTATTTAAAGCAAAAGAGCAAACAACAAAAACTAAGTTAACACTTACCCAGTGCAGTAAGGGAACTGTAAGATACAGCCTGCTTAAGGAGGTCTGCAGACAGATGCACCTAAGATTTCAGCTGTTTTAGGTCACTTTTTTCAAAATATTTATTATCTGGCAATGGGGATGGGAGTGGGGAACACCTCTCTGTGAGGCAAATGATATCTCAACAAATATCGACTTTTCAAGGAAGAAAGCTCTCCACTTCTCTCATAAACTTATATACTATCTTAAACAGTATGCAGTATTCGGCATATTTTTAAAAAATGAGTCCAGAGAAATAGAAGGATATAGTTACCTCATAAAGTTAACTGTTAGCAACAGATGTCTTTGTATGTGATTTATAAATTTCTTGGCAAGAACAAGATTTTTAGAAGAGGCTTACTCACACTTAAGACAGTGAAAATTACTCTCACAGAATGCAAAGTATAGAATAATAAACATCACTGTTATCTTTAAATGCCACACAAACATCCTACATTGCAGGTTGCGGTATCAGGTTTCCAGAATTTCCAATAAGGCAATACCTACACAAATATTGCCAGGCTAAAAATGTAGCAAACTTGCATTCCCAAACTGGGAGAATCTAGCTTATTTGTAATACTTTGTGAAAAGATACTATGAAACTAAAAAGGTAACTGTGGAGTGGAAACTGCTACTAGAAAGTCTGTTATCAGTAGCTACTTCTACTTAAGTCCTCCATTCTCTCTCCCAGAAGAAACAAACCAAACAAAAAGCATCTATCAATATTAAAACCTGCTTCAGTAAAAGCCTAGTGTTCTAACTTAGCACCTCTAGTAAATCTAACATAGCTGCTGCCCCTACATGCCATGGTAGGCTAATTTGAGGACACCATCTTATAATAAATATACTTCTCCCCTACATAATTGCGATTTCTCCCTGTACCTTCCTTCCAACTGGAATAAAACATTTTAAGTAATTATTTTACTTTAGTAAATCTATTTTTAGAATTCCTTTTTGAGAATTTGTTTTCCTTTGACAGAAAACATAATACAGGCTAGGATAATGAACTTTTTTTTTTATTCTACTGGGCTTTCTTCATCTGATTATATATAATGCTATGAAAGCTTTTTTTAAAAAAGATTAGTAAATATAAATAAAAATGTTCATCAAGAGAACCTTTTGTAGGTTAGGTAAGAAAATTGTTACCACGTGACCATAAAAACACCCAATAAAGAACAATTTGAACATGGGCCTTCAATTTTGTAGACAGGAATATAATCTTGAACACATATCAACATTGCAACCACTGCAGTTCAAAACATATACATGCAGATATAGACAGGTGTTCATATACATCTAGAAGATCATCAACTCCTCCTTTTTGAAGTTTTCATTGCCATAACACTGGCAACTTCTTTACCATCATCATTAGTCCTAGAATGAGTAATATCTACATAGTTGGTTGGCAAATTTGATTTATAGCATACTCCTTTGTGGTCTCATTTTCTAAGAGTGAAAGGTGGTTTGGAGAATTAATTTTTTGGCAATCTATAGGCTTTCTTCATCATGAATCAAATCTCACACCTCAGATGATAGTATACTGACCAGTCAAAAGTCTCTAAAGAGTTTTCTTTACAACTAGAATACTTCCTATTATAAGCCATCAAAGTTGCAAACAAAACAACATTAGTAAAAGAGCTCCCTCCTGTAATTCTAGGAAAAATGAATGACTATTTTGAGAAGGTACAAATATGAATTCAAATATTGTAAAGGAAGAGGACTTGTAAGTTATTTCACAAACTCCACAAATTCCTTTCAAAATATTCTCAACGACATTCTCACTCCTAAAACTTAACTCAGCCCTCCAGTCCTAAATTATCTACACCCAAAACACCTACCTGACACCAGTACAGCTGGCCCTCATATTAAAAATCCATGACCTAAGCTGAATTTTAATAACTTTGAAGAGGAACAGAGAGATACACAGGAGGTTATATCTAATTGTTATTAAAATGACCTCAAAAGACATACTTTAAATTCTTTTTTTGAGACAGAGTTTCCCTCTTGTCTCCCAGGATGGAGTGCAATGGTGCAATCTCAGCTCACTGCAACCTCCGCCTCCCGGGTTCAAGCGATTCTCCAGCCTTGCCTCCTGAGTAGCTGGGATTACAGGCATGCACCAACATGCCCAGCTAATTTTGGGATATACTTTAAATTCTATCCAAAGCTAACAATGGGTACATCAGACTCAACTTGGCACCATCAAAACAAAGTTAAAAGGTTAAAACAGGAAGGACGATAAGAGAATAAAGAGGAAATGAAGCTTCCCCCTTGATATTTTAGCTCATTCTATATTGTGAATCTTACTATTTGCTTCCTTTGAAAGAATACTAAGGAGTTAGTATTGGGTGATAGCTTTGGGTGATAAACTGAACTAGAATCGTTTTCATAATCTCTAACACAGTGTGCAACACGGATACTAAAACGTGTGAAAAATTGTCTTCCACAATATGGTTTTCTCTTGGTCCACTTTACACAAAGTTAAATTGTGACCAAAAATAAAAGCATCTATAGTTTTAGAAGAAAATAGCACGTCAAATTTTTGGAGTTAAATGTGATGTCGCCACCATGCCCGGCTAAGATGAGACTGTGCATGCACCTGTGTGTGTGTGTACATATACATCCATGTACACATACACACCTTGGTTTAAAAATCACTTGAGTAGGCTGGGTATGGTGGCTCACAACTGTAATCGCAGCACTCTGGGAGGCCGAGGCGGGTGGATCACCTGAGGTCAGGAGTTCGAGACCAGCCTGGCCAACATGGTAAAACCCCATCTCTACTAAAAATACAAAAATTAGCCGGGCATGGTGACAGGTGCCTGTAATCCCAGCTACTCTGGGGTTGAGACAGGAGAATTGCTTGAACCCAGGAGGCAGAGGTTGCAGTGAGCCAAGATTGTGCCACTGCACTCTAGCCTGGGCAACAAGAGCAAAACTCCATCTAAAAAAAAAAAAAAAAAAAATTACTTGAAGAGTTGTGCTATATTTGGTAGAGATGAAGGAGAAATCAAGGGTAAAAGGCTGCAAGAGAAGAGTAAGCAACAATGGACATATGGCCATATTTATTTATTTATTTTTGGCCATGTTTATCTTTGTAGTTAATCTTTAAGGCACAAAATAAATGTAAAAGCCAGATTAGGAAAGGGAGGGGGCCATTGCAGATCTTTTTTCACCTAATTAACAACTCAGAAGACCAGACAAAAGAAACAACAAATAGATCCTTTCCTGTGTTCGAATTAACCTATTTTAAACTATTTAGCCATTTTGTTTTTTATTTATTTCTTTGGGTTTTGTTTTGATTCTGTTTGAACCACTTAACTAAAATGATACTACAGATCCTTCAAAAGCAGAATCATGCCAGTTACACATCTCAAATCCTTTGATCTACTTACTTTGTACCTTAAGAGGTAAATTTGAGAATAAAAATGGGAGACTCCAATGCAATAACACCCACATAAGGAAAAACACACATAAACACCCACACATATTCCCCAGCCTCAAAACTAAAGCAAGGTACACATTTACATTTCCAAACCCCAAAGCCTAAACTGTCCAGGAAAAGATTCTAGCTTTGTGGGCTGAGTTTATTTTGCTTCTGGTTATAAACAAATGTAGTGTATACACACATCTGTCCAAGAAATCTTGCACAAGGTGGATTTTACATGGGGTATCATGCACAAGATTAAAAACAAGACCAAAAGGTGGAAATTTTAAAAGAGGAAAATATAAAGGCTCCAAGGTTTAACTGCTCTGGGTAGAAGAGATCACATCTGTTGACTGAGGATCACAGAAAGGCCCAAAACGTCCATAAATATCCTTGGCTCGTACTGCAAAGTAGTATTTGCTACCAGATACAAACTGGGTGAGAGTACACGCCATGGGCAAGGGAAGTGCCTTGACTTCCCCAATCTTTTTCCATTGTGAGGGCACAGTGGCACTGGGTTCCTCATGGTAAGCATAGAGATGGTAGCTATCAACAGTGGCACAGCTTCGATCCACCTCCAGGACACTCCATGACAGTACTATGCCATTTTGACTCTGAACTCGTGCTAACTTCAAGTGTGGCTTCTGAGGCAGAGATGTGCTGGCAGCTTCTGGGGGCAGACGCTGTGGTTGTGGAGCTTCTGGTAAGGGTGCTGGGTGCACAGGGCGTGGGGGCTCCTAAAAAACAGGTCACACACACTGATTAATAATGATTGCAAAAAGAACTATTTTAGAATGTTAGAATTAAAACACCTTAGAGAACATACATAGAGGTATCATTTTACATCAAGAATTCTAGGAAATACCAAATACCATATCAAATTTGGCAAGTTCTATTTGGGGTTTTGTAATGAATCATGCTACAAACAATGATGCTGAGGTTATTCCTACTATACTTCCTAGACCTAAAATATTTTGAGTTTTTCTTAGGAAATAAAAAGCCCCTGCTGACGGAACATCATTTTGAGGAACACGGAAATAATTATCTACTTCTAACAAGATAATTTATGATTGAATTATCTATGTTACAGATTATCATTTCAGTATGATGCAACATTTTTAAATATCATGTATGGCAACCAAGATCATATAAAATTGGAGAATACAACTATACTTTCATTTTTAAGTTATTTTGCAATATAAGACAGTAGCATATTCTTATAAATAAGCGCATTAACACTAAATGTGTACTATATTCTTGGCCAATTTACAAGAAAAAGGTGATATTTAAACCGAACTGTGAAGGAGGATCCAGAGATGCAGAAATAATCGTGTACCTTTCAGCCAAAAATAAAGCATGAGCAAAGGCATGTGGACAGTAAAGTGAGGGGATGTATGGACAAGAACAAGTATTAACTTTTTCTTGGACACAGGGTACATGAAGAAAAATCTGGAAAGGCAGGTTAAGGCCAGATGATGAAAAAACATGACTCTAACTTTAGGAAGTCCTACTGACTTTTCTAACACTGGAACATCATCATCATTATAATGATATTTCATACCAGTCAAACACTGACAAAATTGTGTCACAGGATAATGTGACATTGTTTTGGAGGCTAAATCTAAGGAGAAATCTTTGGTTATCTCTGTTACCTCTTAACTAATGAATTCCCAATATCATTGGATTCTTTAAAACAATTAATTGATGACAATGTAGCAGTTAGACGTGGCATAGTTTAGAACGAAAGAATAAAATTAACACATGGAAAAATGAAAAATGCTCCTTTTTAATTTAACTATGAATTAGAAATGGTCTATATTTCACTTCATATACCCCAACTGTGGACCTGTTTTTGTACATTGTACACCACAAGCAAACTCAATGATTCTAAATGATCATCATCCCTAGGAACATTTGTTCATAATGGTAAGATCAATGTTTAGAAATAAACTTCTGAAAAAGCAGGAAGACCTAACACTTCCCTTGGATATAACCACTTTAAAGAAAAATGCCAAATACAATAATATTTTATACCTTTACAGTTGAGAGTTTTGCAAAACCAAGCATCAACACTTACAGTATGCACTTGTGGTGGTCGGTGATGCACTGTGAGCTGAGGTCCTGTTGATCCCAGGGTTAGTCCATTGTTTACAACATATGTGGTTGTTTGAGGCACTCGAACTGTAACACCTACAAACCAACAAAAAAATTACAGGATAAAATGATAATTCTATTGTAAATTTAGTGGAAAACTGATTAAATATTTGAAGGCAGTGAAGCAATGTTTTCAAGATTCGAAAGGAAAGATATTTCTAACCCAGAGGTCCTGTTCGTATTTAGCCAAGCTGTCAACTAGCCTGTGGATAAAAAAACTTTCTTACATGCAAGCACTAAAAAAAAAATTCTAACTACCACAAACCCTTTCTCAGGTAGTCAGTGGAGAATATGTGCCACCAGTATGTGAGAAAATAAAGAGAAAAACATGAGACACAAGCAACAGGAGGTCCAGCACAGGGAGAAATAAATGGATCATTACCAGAACTATGAACAAAAATCCTAGAACACTGGTTGTGTACCACATGTAAAAGGCAAATGGCCATAATGGAGCAGTGTGACTCAAAAGACAGACAAACTGGGAGTATCTTCATAAAAATCTCTGCAGTCTCATCTTTTCAACCAGGACAGAAAGCCAGAATAAGTCATCCTTGCCATGTATTAATTAGGTTCCTCTCATTTTCTCCATGCCCAGCAATTTGGTTGAGGATACTCACTTCACCCCACAGAAAACTGCTGTGACATACACGAGGGAAACAAAGATAGAAAATTTAGAGCCACCTACTGCCCTAACCATATTCCTGCCATTTATTCAGTACCCGGCCCATGCTGTAGTTCGGCCTAGCTCCTGGACTATAGTGAGCCAAGTTTCCCAGAACTCATTTCTAACCTTGTTGATTAATTTTCCCAGACAACGCTCTTGTAAACTTGAGAGAGTTGAAGCCAAACTATGATCCAGGGACTCCAATCAGTTTATTTTCTAATGACAGCATTACTGTGTTTCTTTAAACAGCTATATTTTCCCTTGCTATCACATTTTGCAAAACTACAACATATGTGTGATGGTTAATACTGAGTGTCAACTTGATTAGATTGAAGGACACAAAGTATTAACCCTGGGTGGGTCTGTGAGGATGTTGCCAAAAGAGATTAACATTTAAGTCAGTGGACTGGGGAAGGCAGATCCACCCTTCATCTGGTGGGCACAATCTAATCAGCTGCCAGAAAATATAAAGCAGGCAGAAAAACGTGAAAAGGAGAGACAGGCTTAGCCTTAGCCTCCCAGCCTACATCTTTTTCCTGTGCTGGATGCTTCTTGCCCTGGAACACTGGCCTCCAAGATCTTCAGTTTTGGGACTCAGACTGGCTTCCTTGCTCCTCAGCTTGCAGACAGCCTATATTGTGTGCGATCTCGTCTTTTTTTTTTTTTTTTTGAGACAGAGTCTGGCTCTGTTGCCCAGGCTGGAGTGCAGTGGCATGATCTCAGCTCACTGCAACCTCCGCCTCCTGGGCTCAAGGGATTCTCCTGCCTCAGCCTCCCGAGTAGGTGAGATTACAGGCTTGTGCCACCACGCCCAGCCAATTTTTGTATTTTTGGTAGGGATGAGGTTTCACGATGTTGGCCAGGCTCATCTCGAACTCCTGACCTCAAGTGATCTGCCTGCCTTGGCCTCCCATACTGCTGGGATTACAGGAGTGAGCTACCATGCCCAGTCTATTGTGGGAACTTCTGATTATGTAAATTAATACTTAATAAACTCCCCTTTATATATATAAACATTTACTATATATAAAATATGTA
Source organism: Pongo pygmaeus (assembly GCF_028885625.2). Classification (NCBI taxonomy): domain Eukaryota; kingdom Metazoa; phylum Chordata; class Mammalia; order Primates; family Hominidae; genus Pongo; species Pongo pygmaeus. The sequence goes on along the minus strand of NC_072383.2, from coordinate 14,923,445 downwards.
TTTTACATATATTTAATATTTATATATAATTAAAAGATATACTGTATATATAAAGTAGTAGGATATAAAGTATATATACTATTAGTTTATATGTAGTATATATTTTATGTATATACCCGATTAGTTTAATACATATATAATATATAAAATATATATATCCTATTAGTTTATATATAGTATATATTATATGAATACTATATACAGGATACGTGTATATATATATATATACACACACACACACACACACATACATATATATATATATATTCTATTAGCTCTGTCCCTCTAGAGAACCCTAATTCAGATTTTGGTGCCAGGAATGGGGTCCAGAGGAACAGAATATTAAGGATGGAGTTCTTTCATTGGTTTTGGGGTTTCTGGAGTTGGCTGCTTAATGTGATTAGACCCAAAAATGTTAAAAATTCTATTTCTAATAGTATAGAGAACACTGATAGTCCCTGGTGTGAACTGTTTAGAGAGTTATGCAAAATAAATGCATTTGACACTTCTGATTCACTGCTTGTGGGAAGCAAGGAGTTTAGTGACTCTATACATAATACCTTGGACCATATGTGGAGAACCAAGGAACATAATGAAGCTGGTCAGTTGCTCCTAAGTGCAGTGGACAAAGTGATGAAAGAAAATGATGAACTCAAGGATTCTGTCTCTCAGCTTCAGAAGAAGATACTGAGGTTCAAAACTGCTACGATTGCCCTGAATGAGTCTTATCTCCTGTAGAGAGAGAGCTGAAGTTGTGGAAAAACAGACACAAGCTGTTATCATGCGAGTGTCTGACCTGCAACGAAAGATACATGCCAGCCTTGCCAAGTGTCTACTGTTGAAGTGAGAGCATTGACTGGAAAAGAATGGGACCCTGAAACTTGGAATGGGGGTGTGTGGAAGCACCCTGATGAAGCTGGGGACACTGAGTTTGTAAATTCTGATGAAGCTTTTTTGCCAGAAAGAACAGCTTCCCCATCCCCAGTAGTGGCAACATCCACTCCCTGACCCATGCTGCCATCAGTCTTTCCAACTTTGTCTGAGGAAATAAAGCCTGTGATATGTGAGGCAACAGTGATGGCTGCCCCTGAGGCAGTTGCTAGGCAAGACAATGTTGATTCTTCTCAGAAGCCACTCCAAACACCTCTCTTTGCTTCTAGATGTATAACTACACTAAAGTACTGGTGGGCCCCTAGAGGTGAGGTTGAAGGTGTGACCTATGAGGAGGCAGGCTACACTCAAAAGAGAACTGTTTTGAGTTCTTTAATTCAAATATACAGAAATCTGGAGAACAGGCATGGGGATGGATATTAAGGGTATGAAATTATGGTGGAAGGAACAAAGTTGGATCAGGCTGAATTTCTTGATTTGGGCCCACTAAGTAGGGACTCTGCATTTAATGTTGCAGCTCAGGGAGTTAAAAAAGGTTCTAGTAGGTTATTTGCTTGGTTAGTTGAAATAAGGATTAAAAGATGGCACACTGTGAGTGAGCTGGAAATGATTTATCTCCCTTGGTTAATGTAGAGGAAGAGATCCAAAGACCAAGGAGATTGGGATGGTAGAGTGAATCAGTCACTTTAGAGCTAGTCATCCCAGCTGGGAGGGTCCAGAAGATATACCCTTTACCAATGCCTTGTGAAACAGATTTGCGAGGGCAGCACCTGTATCTTTGAAGAGCCCTCTAATTGCTCGACTCTATATGTCAGATCTAACAGTGGGAACCGCAGTCACTCAACTACAAAATTTAAATATCACGGAAATAACTGGATCCTGAGTTGGCAGGGGCCAAGTGGTGGCACTCAACTGTCAAAGGCAACGTGGGTATAGCTACCATAATGGACAGCACAGGCAAAGTGGCAATCAGAAGAGTCTGACTTGTATAGATCTCTGGCATTGGCTAATTAATCACGGTGTTCCTAAAGATGAAACTGATAGGAAGCCTACTGCAGTCCTACTTAATTTATACAACCAGAAAGCTTCTAGGTCAAATGGACAAAAGACCAAATTGAATAATAAAAACAGAATGATGACCCCTCAATCAATTTCCAGACTTGAGCCAGTTTACAGACCAAGAACCCCTTGAATGAAGGGGAGGCCTGGTCCCCTTGAGGAAAGACCCCACTACATTCCTGACAATTTATGCAGCGAATCTTTCTCCCATCCTTCCCCAAGGAGATTCTGGCCTTTTACCAGGGTAACTGTGCATTGCAGAAAAGGAAATGATCACACATTTCAGGGACTACTGAACACTGGTTCTGAGCTGACATTGATCCCAGGAGACCCAAAGCATCATTGTGGTCCTCCAGTTAAAAGTACAGGCTTATGGAGGTCAGATAATTAATGGAATTTTATCTCAGGTCTGACTTACAGTGGGTCCAGTGGATTCCTGGATTCATCCTGTGGTCATTTCCCCACTGCCAAAATGCATTTGACATACTTAGCAGCTGGCAGAACCACCACATTGGCTCCTTGACTGGTAGGGTGAGGGCTACTATGGTGGGAAAGGTCAAATGGAAGCCATTAGAGCTGCCTCTAAAAAACAGTAAATCAAAAACTATATCCCATCCCTGGAGGTACTGAGGAGATTAGTGCCACCATCAAGGACTTGAAAGATGCAGGGGCAGTGCTTGCCACCACATCCCCATTCAGTTCTCCCATGTGGCCTACGCAGAAGACAGACGGATCATGGAGAATGGCAGTGGATTACTGTAAACTTAATCAAGTGGTGACTCTAATTGCAGCTGCTGTACCAGATATGGTTTCATTCCTTGAGAAAATTAACACATCTCCTAGTACCTGGTGTGCAGCCATTGACTTGGCAAATCCTTTTTCTCCATTTCTGTCCATAAGACCCCAGAAGCAATTTGCCTTCAGTGGGCAAAGACAGCAATATACCTTTACTGTCTTACCTCAGGGGTGTATCAACTCTTCAGCTTTGTGTCATTATCTTATTCAGAGACCTTGATCATTTTTTGCTCCTGCAAGATACCACACTGCTCCATTACATTGATGACATTACTCTGATTGGGTCAAGTGGGCAAGAAGTAGCAAAAACACTGGACTTATTGGTGAAAGATTTGTGTGCCAGAGGATGGGAAATAAATCTGACTAAATTCAGGATCTTCTACCTCAGTAAAATTTCTAGGGGTCCAGTGATGTGGGGCCTGTCAACACATTCCTGTTAAGGTGAAAGACTAGTTGCTGCCTTTGGCCCTTCCTATAACCAAGAAATAAGCACAACATCTAGTGGACCTATTTGGATGTTGGAGGCAACACATTCCTCATTTGGGTGTGTTACTCCAGCCCATTTATTGAGTGACCTTGAAAGGCTGCCAGTTTTGAGTGTGGTCCAGAACAGGAGAAGGCTCTGCAACAGGTCCATGCTACTGGGCAAGCTGTTCTGCCACTTGGACCATATGACCCAGCAGATTCAATGGTGCTTGAGGTGTGAGGGGCAGAGACGGATGCTGTCAGAGCCTTTGGCAGGACCCCATAGGTGAATCATGGTGGAGGCCTCCAGGATTTTGGAGCAAAGCCCTGTCATCTTTTGTAAGTAACTACCCTCCTTTTGAGAGACAGCTCTTGGCCTGTTAACTGGGCTTTGGTGGAAACTGAACATTTGACTATGGGTCATCAAGTCACCATGTGACCTGAGATGACTATCATGAACTGGGTGCTTTCTGACCCATTTAGCCATAAAGTGGGTCATGCACAGCAGCATTCCATCATCAAATGGAAGTGGTATATATGTGATTGGGTTCGAGCAGGTGCCAAAGGCACAAGTAATTTACATGAGGAAGTGGCTCAAATGCCCGTGTCTCCCCTCTGATACCCTGCCTTGTCTTCCCCAGCCTGCACCAATGGCCTCATGGGGAGTCCCTATGATCACTTGACAGTGGAAGATTAAGACTAGGGCCTGGTTCACAGATGGTTCTGCACCATATGCAGGCACCACTGGCAAGTGCACAGCTGCAGCACTACAGTCCCTTTCTAGGACATCCCTGAAGAACAGCAGTGAAGGAACATCTTCTCAGTGGGCAGAACTTGGAGCAGTGCACCAGGCTGTGTGCTTTGCTTAGAAAGAGAAATGGCTAGATGTGTGATTATATAGATTCATGGGCTGTAGCCAATGGTTTGGCTAGATGGTCAGGGACTTGGAAGAAGCATGATTACAAAATTAGTGACAAAGAAATTTGGGGAAGAGCTCTGTGCATGGACCTCTTTAAGTGGTCAAAAACTGTGAAGGCATTTGTATTCCCTGTGAATGCTCACCAACAGGTAACCTCAGCAGAGGAGGATATTAATAATCAAGTCGATAGGATGACCTGTTCTGTGGACACCACCCGGCCTCTATCCGCAGCCACCCGTGTCATCGCCCAATGGGCTCATGAACATAGTAGCCATGGTGGCAGTGATGGAGGTGATGCCTGGGCTCAGCAACATGGACTTCCACTTACCAAGGCTGACCTGACTATGGCTACTGCCGAGTACCCAATATGCCAGCAGAAGAGACCAACACTGAGCCTTCGATCGGGCATGCCATTCCTCGGGGTGATCAGCTAGCTACCTGGTGGCAGGTTAATTATATTGGATCTCTTCCATCATGGAAAGGGAAGAGGTTTGTCCTCCCTGGAATAGACATATACTCAAGATATGGGTTTGCCTATGCTGCACACAATGCTTCTGCCAAGACTACTATCCACGGACTCACACAATGCCACGGTATTCCACACAGCATTGACTCTAACCAAGGCACTCACTGTACAGCTGGGTAAGTGCAGCAGTGGGCTCATGCTCATGGAATTCACTGGTCTTACCATGTTCCCCATTGTCCTGAAGCAGCTGGATTTACAGAACGGTGGAATGGCCTTTTGAAGTCACACTTACAACGCCAACTAGGTGACAATACTTTGCAAGTCTGGGGCAAAATTCTCCAGAAGGCCGTGTATGCTCTGAATCAGCGTCCAATATATGGTGCTGTTTCTCCCATAGGCAGGATTCATGGGTCCAGGAATCAGGGGGTGGAAGTGGTACCACTCACCTTCACCCCTAGGGATCCACTAGCAAAATTTTTGCTTCCTGTTTCTGTGACATTACGTTCTCCTGGCCTAGAGGTCTTAGTTCCAGAGGGAGGAACGCTCCCACCAGGAGACAAAATGATTCCATTAAACTGGAACTTAAGATTGCCACCTGGACACTTTGGGATCCTCTTACCTTTAAGTCAACAGGCTAACAAGGGAGTTAGTGTTGGCTGTGGTGACTGTCCCGGACTGCCAAGAAGAAATCAGTCTACTGTTCCACAATGGAGGTAAGGAAGAGCATACATGGAATAGAGGAGATCCATTAAGGCGTCTGTTAGTATTACCATGCCCTGTGATTGAGGTCAACAGGAAACTATAACAGCCCAATCTAGGCAGCACTAAAAATGGCCCAGGCCCCTCAGGAATGAAGGATTGGGTCACTCCACCAGGAGTAAAACCACTACCAGATGAGGTGCTTGCTGAAGGCAAAGAGACTACAGAATGGGTAGTAGAAAAAGGTAGTCATCAATACCAGCTACTACCATGTGACCAGTTGCAGAAATGGGGACTGTAATTGTCATGAGTATTTCCTCCTTCTTTTGCTAAAAACATGTTTGTGCATGTATGCACTTGTACAAACAAAATATCTTTATTTCCTTTTCCTTCATCATGTGACATAAGATTTATTGACTTCCTATCAACATTTAAGTATTGTTAACTTTATGTAATAGTATTTGGCTTGGGGATTGCTGCGTTTCTGGTTGTACAAAGGATAATTGTATTATGTTAGGCCTAAGTATGGTCTTATTACTCTCTTTATTTGAAGGCTGTGTATGATATTAGGAAATGTATATGGGTTCCGGTTGACAAGGGGTAGACTCGTGATGGTTAATACTAAATGTCACTTGATTGGATTGAAGGACACAAAGTATTAATCCTGGGTGTGTCTGTGAGGGTGCTGCCAAAAGAGATTAACATTTGAGTCAGTGGGCTGGGGAGGCAGACCCACCCTTCATCTGGTGGGCACAATCTAATCAGCTGCCAGCAAATATAAAGCAGGCAAAAAAAACATGAAATGAAGAGACTGGTCTAGCCTCCCAGCCTACATCTTTCTCCCCTGCTGGATGCTTCCTACTCTGAAACATCGGCCTCCAAGTTCCTCAGTTGTGGGTGTCAGACTGGCTTTCCTTGCTCCTAAGCTTGGAGATAGACTATTGTGGGATCTTGTGATCGTGTTAATATTTAATAAACTACTCTTTATATTATAGATAGATATAAAAATATACTATATCTATAAATTAATAGGATATGTGTGTGTGCGTGTGTGTGTGTGCGTCTTATTAGTTCTGTCCCTTTAGAGAACCCTGACTAATTCAGATTTTGGTATCAGGACTGGGGGTCTAGAAGAACCGAATATTAAGGATGGAGTTCTTTCATTGGTTTTGGGGTTTCTGGAGTTGGCTGCTTAATATGATTAGACCCACAAATGCTAAGGACTCTACTTCTAGTAGTATAAAGAACACTGATAGTACCTGGCGTGAACTGTTTAGAAAGTTATGCAAAATAAATGCATTTCACACTCCTGAATCACCGCTTGTGAGAGGCAAGGAGTTTAGTGACTCTACACACGATACCTTGGACCATATGTGGAGAACCAAGGAACATAATGAAACTGGTCAGTTCCTGCTAAGTTCAGGGGACAAAGTGATAAAAGAAAATGATGAACTCAGGGATTCTGTCTTCTGGCTTCTGAAGCAAATACTGAGCCTGAAATCTGCTAAGATTGCCCTGAGTGAGAGACAGTTATCTCCTATACAGAAAGAGCTGAAATTGTAGAAAAACAGACACAAGCTCTTATCATACAATTGGCTAACCTACAACAAAAGAGGCATGCACCAGACTCACCAGGTGCCTACAGTTAAAGTGAGGGCATTGATTGGAACAGCTTCCCTACACCCAGTGGGGGCAACATACCCTCCCTGACCTGTGCTGCCATCAGTCTTTCCAACTTTGTCTGAGGAAATAAAGCCTGTGATATGTGAGGCAACAGTGATGGCCTCCTCTGAGGCAGTTGCCAGGCAAGACAATGTTGATTCTTCTCAGGAGCCACTCCAACCACCTCTCTTTGCTTCTAGACGTATAACTACACTAAAGTACTGGTGGGCCCCTAGAGGTGAGGTTGAAGGTGTGACCTATAAGGCGGTATGCTACACTCAGAGAACTGTTTTGAGTTCTCTAATTTACATAAACAGAAATCTAGAGAACAGGCATGGGGATGGATATTAAGGGTATGAGAGTATGGTGGAAGGAACAAAGTTGGATCAGGCTGAATTTCTTGATTTGGGCCCACTAAGTAGGGACTCTGCATTTAATGTTGCAGCTCAGGGAGTTAAAAAAAAAAGGTTCTAATAGATTATTTGCTAGGTTAGTTGAAATAAGGATTAAAAGATGGCACACTGTGAGTGAGCTGGAAATGATTTATCTCCCTTGGTTAATGTAGAGGAAGGGATCCAAAGACCAAGGAGATTGGGATGGTAGAGTGAATCAGTCACTTTAGAGCTAGTCATCCCAGCTGGGAGGGTCCAGAAGATATACCCTTGACCAATGCCTTGCGAAACAGATTTGTGAGGGCAGCACCTGTATCTTTGAAGAGCCCTCTAATTGCTCGTCTCTGTATGTCAGATCTAACTGTGGGAACTGTAGTCACTCAACTACAAAATTTAAATACAATGGAAATAACTGGATCCTAAGTTGGCAGGGGCCAACTGCCGGCACTCAACTGTCAAAGGCAATGTGGGCGTAGCTATCGTAATGGACAGCACAGGCAAAGTGGCAGTTAGAAAAGTCCGACTTGTATAGAGCTCTAGCACTGGCTAATTAATCACAGTGTTCCTAGAGATGAAACTGATAGGAAGCCTACTGCATTCCTACTTAATTTATACAACCAAAAAACTTCTAGGTTGATGGAACAAAAGACTACATTGAATAATAATAACAGAGAATTATGACCCCTCAGTCAATCTCTAGACTTGAGCCAGTTTACAGACCAAGAACCCCTTGAATGAAGGGGAGGCCTGGTCCCCTTGAGGAAAGACCCCACTACATTCCTGACAATTTATGCAGCGAATCTTTCTCCCATCCTTCCCCAAGGAGATCTCTGGCCTTTTACCAGGGTAACTGTGCATTGCAGAAAAGGAAATGATCACACATTTCAGGGACTACTGAACACTGGTTCTGAGCTGACATTGATCCCAGGAGACCCAAAGCATCATTGTGGTCCTCCAGTTAAAAGTACAGGCTTATGGAGGTCAGATAATTAATGGAATTTTATCTCAGGTCTGACTTACAGTGGGTCCAGTGGATTCCTGGATTCATCCTGTGGTCATTTCCCCACTGCCAAAATGCATTTGACATACTTAGCAGCTGGCAGAACCACCACATTGGCTCCTTGACTGGTAGGGTGAGGGCTACTATGGTGGGAAAGGTCAAATGGAAGCCATTAGAGCTGCCTCTAAAAAATGGTAAATCAAAAACTATATCCCATCCCTGGAGGTACTGAGGAGATTAGTGCCACCATCAAGGACTTGAAAGATGCAGGGGCAGTGCTTGTCACCACATCCCCATTCAGTTCTCCCATGTGGCCTATGCAGAAGACAGACGGATCATGGAGAATGGCAGTGGATTACTGTAAGCTTAATCAAGTGGTGACTCTAATTGCAGCTGCTGTACCAGATACGGTTTCATTCCTTGAGAAAATTAACATGTCTCCTAGTACCTGGTGTGCAGCCATTGACTTGGCAAATCCTTTTTCTCCATTTCTGTCCATAAGGCCCACCAGAAGCAATTTGCCTTCAGTGGGCAAAGACAGCAGTGTACCTTTACTGTCTTACCTCAGGGGTGTATCAACTCTCCAGCTTTGTGTCACAATCTTATTCAGAGAGACCTTGATCGGTTTTTGCTCCTGCAAGGTATCACACTGCTCCGTTACACTGATGACACTATTCTGATTGGATCAAGTGAGCAAGAAGTAGCAAAAACACTGAACTTATTGATGAGACATTTGCGTGCCAGAGGATGGGAAATAAATCCAACTAAATGCAGGGACCTTCTACCTCAGTAAAATTTCTAGGGTCCAGTGGTGTGGGGCCTTCTAAGGTGAAAGACTAGTTGCTGCATTTGGCCCTTCCTACAACCAAAAAAGAGGCACAACATCTAGTGGGCCAATTTAGATTTTGGAGACAACACATTCCTCATTTGGGTGTGTTACACAGTGGTGTGGGGCCTTCTAAGGTGAAAGACTAGTTGCTGCATTTGGCCCTTCCTACAACCAAAAAAGAGGCACAACATCTAGTGGGCCAATTTAGATTTTGGAGACAACACATTCCTCATTTGGGTGTGTTACTCCAGCCCATTTATTGAGTGACCTGAAAGGCTGCCAGTTTTGAGTGTGGTCCAGAACAGGAGAAGACTCTGCAACAGGTCCATGCTACTGAGCAAGCTGCTCTGCCACTTGGACCATATGACCCAGCAGATTCAATGGTGCTTGAGGTGTGAGGGGCAGAGACGGATGCTGTCAGAGCCTTTGGCAGGACCCCACAGATGAATCACAGTGGAGGCCTCCAGGATTTTGGAGCAAGGTCCTGCCATCTTTTGCAGGTAACTACTCTCCTTTTGAGAGACAGCTCTTGGCCTGTTAACTGGGCTTTGGTGGAAACTGAACATTTGACTATGGGTCATCAAGTCACCATGTGACCTGAGATGACTATCATGAACTGGGTGCTTTCTGACCCATTTAGCCATAAAGTGGGTCATGCACAGCAGCATTCCATCATCAAATGGAAGTGGTATGTATGTGATTGGGCTCAAGCAGGTGCCGAAGGCACAAGTAATTTACATGAGGAAGTGGCTCAAATGCCCATATCTCCACTCCTGTCACCCTGCGTTCTCTTCCCCAGCCTGTACTGATAGCCTCACAGGGGTCCCTATGATCACTTGACAGCGGAACAGACGACTAGGGCCTGGTTCACAGATGGTTCTGCACCATATGCAGGCACCACTGTAAAGTGCACAGCTGCAGCACTACAGCCCCTTTCTAGGACATCCCTGAAGGACACTGGTGAAGGGAAATCTTCCCAGTTGGCAGAACCTCAAGCAGCACACCTAGTTGTGCACTTTGCTTGGAAGGATAGATGGCCAGATGCATGATTATATATATTTATGGGTTGTAACAAAAACTGTGAAGATATTTGTATCCTTTGTGAGTGCTCACCAACGGGTGACCTCAGCAGAGGAGGATATTAATAATCCAGTTGATAGGATGACCCGTTCTGTGGACACCACTCAGCCTCTTTCCCCAGCCACCCCTGTCATCGCCCAAAGGGCCCATGAACAAAGTAGCCATGGTGGCTGTGATGGAGGCGATGCCTGGGCTCAGCAACATGGACTTCCACTTACCAAAGCTGACCTGACTATGGCCATTGCTGAGTGCCCAATTCGCCAGCAGCAGAGAACAATACTGAGCCCTCGATACAGCACGCCACTCCTCGGGGTGATCAGCTAGCTACCGGGTGGCAGGTTGATTATACTGGACCTCTTCCATCATGGAAAGGGAAGAGGTTTGTCCTCCCTGGAATAGACACTCCGGATATGGGTTTGCCTATGCTGCACACAATGCTTCTGCCAAGACTATTATCCATGGACTCACAGAATGCCTTATCCACCGTCATGGCATTCCACACAGCACTGCCTCTGACCAAAGCACTCATTTCATGGCTAAAGGAGTGCGGCAGTGGGCTCGTTCTCATGGAATCCACTGGTCTTACCATGTTCCCCTTTGACTCGAAGCATTCAAAAGGAATGGACTTTTGAAGTCACAATTACAACCCCAACCAGGTGACAGTATTTTGCAGGGCTGGGGCAAAGTTCTCCAGAAGGCCGTGTATGCTCTGAATCAGCGTCCAATATATATGGTGCTGTTTCTCCCATAGGCAGGATTCATGGGTCCAGGAATCAGGGGGTGGAAGTGGAAGTGGTACCACTCACCTTCACCCCTAGGGATCCACTAGCAAAATTTTTGCTTCCTGTTCTTGCGACATTACGTTCTGCTGGCCTAGAGGTCTTAGTTCCAGAGGGAGGAACGCTCCCACCAGGAGACACAATGATTCCATTAAACTGGAACTTAAGATTGCCACCTGGACACTTTGGGCTCCTCTTACCTTTAAATCAACAGGCTAAAGAAGGAATTAGTGTTGGTTGTGGTGACTGTCCCGGACTACCAAGAAGAAGTTAGTCTACTGCTCCACAATGGAGGTAAGGAAGAGTATGCATGGAATACAGGAGATCCATTAAGGCGTCTGTATGCCCTGTGATTAAGGCCAATAGGAAACTACAGCAGCTCAATCTAGGCAGCACTAAAAATACTCAAGAATGAAGGTTTGGGTCATTCCACCAGGAATAAACCACGACCAGTTGAGGTGCTTGCTGAAGGCAAAGAGAACACAGAATGGGTAGTAGAAGAAGGTAGTCATCAATACCAGCCACAACCATGTGACCAGTTGCCAACTCAGGGACTGTAATTGTCATGAGTATTTCCTCCTTCTTTTGCTAAAAACATGTTTGTGCATGTATACACTTGTAAAAGAAAGTATCTTTATTTCCTTTTCCTTCATGTAACATAAGATTTATTGACTTCCTATCAACATTTAAGTATTCTTAACTTTATGTAATAGTATTTGGCTTGCGGATTGGTGCGTTTCTGGTTGTACAAAGGATAGTTGTATTATGTTAGGTTTAATTATGGCCTTATTACTCTCTTTATTTGAAGAATATGTACAATCTGAGGAGATGTGTATGGATTCAAGTTGACAAGGGGTGGATTTGTGATGGTTAACACTGAATGTCAACTTGATTGAAGGATACAAAATAGTGATCCTGGGTGTGTCTGTTAGGGTGTTGCCAAAAGAGATTAACATTTGAGTCAGTGGGCTGGGGAAGGCAGATCCACCTTTATTCTGGTGTGCACAATCTAATCAGCTGTCAATGAATACAAAGCAGGCAGAAAATGGGCTGGAGAAGGCAGATCCACCTTTAATCTGGTGGGCACAATCTAATCAGCTGTCAATGAATACAAAGCAGGCAGAAAAACACGAAATGGAGAGACTGGCTAGCCTTCCAGCCTACATCTTTCCCCTGTGCTGGATGCTTCCTGCCCTTCGACACTGGACTCCAAATTCTTCAGTTTGGGGATTCAGTCTGGCTTTCCTTGCTCAGCTTGCAGACAGCCTATTGAGGGACCTTGTGATCGTGTAAGTCAATACTTAATAAACTCCCCTTTACATATCTATTTATCCTGTTAGTTCTGTCCTCTAGAGAACCCTAGTATGTTTAAATGATATCAATTTTGGTGGCAAAATCATAAAGCAAAGCAGAATGACTAATAGAAAAGTAGGAACAGTGGTTACCTTTGATGGAAAGGAAAAGGGATGTAGTCAAGACAGGAATACAAGACTACTTACAGGATACTGAAAAATTTCTACTTCTTAACCTGATGAAGAGTTCATATGTAGTTCATTTTTTAATTTTTCTTTACTTTAAAGTTTAAATATGCCTTTTATATAAGCTTGTGTTTATGTGATATATCCTACTACTGCTTATATACATGTGGTTAATATATAATTTTAAAATGTCATATACATATGTAACATGCATGTAAGATATACGTAACATATGTATGTAACTAATATATGATATATACAGGAAACTACAAGCTTTCTTTAACATTTTCCCTTCTTTTCTCAGCCACTTTCCATATCTTTAAGACTCTCATTGAAGGCTATCCTTTACCATGATTTCCATCATCTGGGGTAAATCACAATTGACCATTCCCACTCTAATTAGGTAAGGTGTTTCTTAATAGAGTAGAGAATACACCAATATCAAATTGTGTACTGTACTAATACAGGCCATAAATAAAGTTAAATTGAAGACAACACTCAGAGCACAAATCAACTAGTATACATGAACAATTTTCTCTGTTTAACTCTCCTAAGGGAAGAAAAATAATAATAGATTAGTTTTGGTTATACTGCTATTTCTTTTTTAAAAACTATTTTTTAATTGACAAAAATTATATATATTTATGGTATACAACATGTCTGAAATATGCATACATTGCAGAATGGCTAAATCTAGCTAACTGACATATGCATGATCTCACATACTTACCTTTTTTGTGTGTGGTGACAATACTTAAAATCTGCTCTATCAGCTATTTTCAAGAATATACTACATTGATTTTAACTATACTATAGTTTCTATGTTGTAGTACAGATCTCTTGAACTTATAACAGTACTTTTATAATATGACATTATAAGAAATTTTTGCAAAATTTAACATTATTATATGCCATTCCAACTAAATGCTGAAGAGAACTACATGTATCTTGGGGCCATATACAAGAAAAATCTCTTACTATTTTGGGGATTGACCTGCCGAACAGCAGGAGCCTGCATAACAGTTCCTCGCAAGGGAGCCTGAGCTGGTGGTGCAGGAAGAGTTGTATAAACCACCTGGTGGTTTGCAGGAGCTCTTGGTACAGGGAGTCTTGTGGTCACCTGAGTTACTGGACGATGTGTTACATTCACGGTAGTTGGAGCTAATGCAAGGCAGAAAAAGATATTAAGAATACAGTAAATTCTACGTTAAGCAAACAGTATTAAATGGCAGTTATCTTTGCATAAAATCTAATTAACTAATAAAGACAGAAATAGAAATAACAGTCTCCTTTTATGATCTTCTAAGATAAAAATGATAGGGTCAATAAACATTAATAATATTAAAATCCAAGCTTCAGAGGAAAAGAACATCTCCACCACATCCAATTCCCTTCCCACTCTGGTTTGACCAGATAATAAGCAATGTGAAGATTTTTTAAAAAGGTGCAGACTTAAGAGTATGATGCCACAGGAGTGACTTAAAAGAGAAAAATCTCCTAATTTTAATTGTTCTTAGCAAAGTAGAATCATAAGCCCTCTAGGCCTTCTACCAAGGGGGTGTAAATCCAAAAGAGTATTTTTGTATTCCCAAAGATCAAGAAACTGACTGGCTATTGTTAATTCACATGTATTTTTCAAGTGAGCCAACCTATCTCTTTGACCATTATAATTCACATTTTGTTTAGCTGAACCAATCTCTTTTTTTAAAACAGTAAATAAAACCCATTAAACAACAGACTTCTCCCTTCTCTACTCTGGTATTCCTCCTATTGTATGTTCCAGAAAGCATTAATACTTTGAGTAATGTTAATAAATATTTATCAAAAAATGAGTCATAAACATTCGCTGACAGCATGTATCTATAATAATGATTTTTAGTGACACTTTCTTGTTAACAACTCTCTGAATTAGAATCATATTTTACAAATGACCACGTAGTAACTATATAATAAAAAATAACAAATCAATCTATTTTCTTATGGAAAAAATGGGTCCTATAAAAAAATAAATTTGGAGGAAAATACTGGCTATAACAAAGATAAAACGGTTTCTTTACTAAAGACTCTTTAGTCTTTACAGATCCTAACTTCCAATGTGAGTCTTCAGAAACAGGAAGAAAGAAGAAAGTATTAACAAGAAAGAACACTTATTTCTTCATCTCTTTACTCCCCATTCCATAATCTACACTGCCCCTGGGTTTGAATAATGACATTTCCTTCCAAAATATCTAATTTTGATGACTGTCATTATAACTTTGTATAAATGTAAAGAAAGACAGATAACACAGCTTCCAAGGTTGAACTTACTTATAACTGCCTATTTAGATAGAACAATGGTATTGAAATATGAGAACCAATATAAAATCTACACACCAGAAATAAAGTCACATAAGCACATTCTTTTGCCTGGAAATGTCAACAAGGTAAAATTTATTTTAACTGATAGGAAAGTCTGAATAAGCATCTAGGATTCTGAAATTCAACAAATCTAAACAGTCCCTACCAAAACAACCACACATTTGCTGCATCAACAATAATTTCATAACTCAAAGGTTAATTAACAAATAGTTTGCTAAATCACTATGGAAAATATCCTGATTCCTACAAGATATCTGGTGTTTTAAGTATAAATTTCACTGGATAAAACCCCACTTTAATTCAATGTTTTCCTTAATGAGAAGAGTACTAATATAAGTACTGTGCAGATAAATCTTCAAGCAATGGACTGCTATACAGAAGACAAACCATGTTGATTGGTTTCTGAACAGTTTAGGAGATACAGGCTAAATCTTGAAAATTTTGAATTTACAGCTTCTTGAAAGGTAGCAAGCATATGATTCCTGGTGGTAGTGTTAGACTAGTTAAAGCTATTTCAAGATAAGACACATTTAAAAATTCTTGTTTGATAGGTCAGTTATAACTTCTTGGTTACACTCAGAACAAGTCATACGCATCCCTTCCAGAGAAACTACAGTCATTTCTGCCATTTACAGAACATTTGCTGTGGCAGATGACAAATCTGCTAATTTTTAATTTTTTTGTAGAGACGGGGTTTCACTGTGTTGCCCAGGCTGGTCTCAAGAATATAACTCAGAATAATATTATTTTCCACATGCATTAGTAATCACCAGAGTTTTATTGATATGAGGTGAACATTATTTTGTGCAGCCAAGTAACTTTGAGAAACACTTTATATCTTAAATCATTTTTGGAGATTTACATTATAAACTAGCATAGTAAAGGCTCAGAGAAGTCTGCATTAAGAAAAAATCAATTTAGCTTTAAACTCAGCATTTCTCAAGCACATTTAACCATGGAACTTTGTATTCATGAAACACCTGTTAACACTGCAGAATAACTAGGAATATGGTTTACAGTTTCTAAATATTATAACTCAGAATATTATTATTTTGGATATGAATGCTTTTTAAAATTACTTCCATTTTTATTTATATAATGTTAAGTAAATAAATATATACTTTGTCTTTATAAGCATTCTTGACCAGTGCTGCTGCTTAAGACAGTCAGCAAAACTAAGTTATACTGCCTTCAAAAGGACATACACTGTAGTCCTCAAATTAACAATAAGAATATTAATTTTCTGTCTTATCTTTCCACTTAACTCCATAGTCATAGTTCTCTACAGGCAAAACCAAAGCTTCTACTCAATGATTCAACAAATTTACCTGTAGGTAGTAAGTGTATGGTGGTCTGAGATGGTCCACTTGTTGGCACCCCAGATGGTTGAAGAGGCGGTGCTGGTTGTATGGGTTGCAATGGTCGTGACACAGGCTGAGAAGAACTCATGGTTGATACAGGAGTGTGATTTAGCTTTTTGGGGTCTGTTAGTTAAAAGTGAAATATTATGACTGACAAGAAAAAAATTAGGAAATACAAGTCTTTCCTTTATGGACAAATTTTACTTTTGCTTGCCACTTGGGTGTCACATTTACCTCTAAGAGAATAATTTATTTCCATTTTACTTACATGTATTTTTGCTGATTTGAAAACTGAGTTGACAGCATATGTAATTTGCTGGTGGTTCCATCACAGATTCAAATTCATGTTTACAGAAATTCAGAAATAATCTTACTTGTAAATTCGGTACAATATGTCAACTAGAATAATTCATTACTTGCATAAATATATAATCTACCTACCTATAGGAAGAACACTCTTCTAGACAAATATCTGTAAACTGATGAGTTTTCACTGTGATCTTGAATTTCAATTACTACAATTATTTAGGTTCTTTGATAACAGTTGCTTATCATCACTATATAGTCTTTAAAATAGTCAAAGAATGACTAATCTCAAAAAAGGTCTTCAAAAGCCTATGAAATAAATATTTGCATCTCAGAAAAAACTCTTAAAAACAGGAAACCACTATGAAGATTGTGACCCAAAAGTCTTTCTTTCCAAAATAATCCCCATCAATTTCTGTCCTGTAGAATTCCACACTAAATGTAAATAAAACCCAAGGCTTTAACAATGGATACCTTAATGCCATTGGAAAACAGTGTACTTTAGGAATGTGAGAATTTGAGACAGACCCAAAGGTGGGGCAACAGAAAGACCGCATGAGGCATGGATGCTAGGGAAATGGTGAGAGCACTGAAAACAAACTTTAACTTTTTAATCCAGAATTAAGCCTACCTGTGTCCTCTCAAAAACCTGTATTTGTTTTTTTCTTTAGGGATCCATTATAATAGTCATGGCTGTCTATTAAAAATTAGTGAAAGCAATAGAGATAATGTGAAACTTTTAAAGAATAATCATACTGGCTTGAGTTCAACCCAGATGAAGGATGGCATACATTTCTCAATTCAGTTTTAAGTAACAAAACCAACTTTACTGTCATATAATCAGTTGTACAGCTATTTAACTTTTGTTTTCCTAAGCTCAACTAGACTGATTCCCCAAAATATTACTTTTAAAATATTTGAGTGTTTTAGAAAAAAGTAATATCTTTAAGACAGTAAGAAGTAACTCAGCACATATTATATTTTCCATGTGCAATAATCACCAGAGTTTTATAGATATGTAGCTGAACGTTATTTTGTGCAGCCAAGTAAGTTTGAGAAATACTTTATACCTTAAATGATTCTTGGAGATTTACATTATAAATTAGCATAGTAAAGGCTCAGAGAAGTCTGCATTAAGAAAAAAATCAATTTAACTTTAAACTCAGCATTTTCCAAACATATTTAACCATGGAACTTTATATTCATGAAACACCTATTAACACTGCAGAGTAACTAGGAATATGGTTTACAGTTTCTAAATATTATAACTCAGAACATTATTATTTTGGATGTGAACGCTTTTAAAACTTACTTCTATTTTTATTTATATAATGCTAGATAAAAGAAATTAATTCAAATGACCAAAATTAAATGTATACATATATATACAGTATCTACACTGAAACATAAACAGAGAGAGAAAAAGAACATTTAATGTAGAGACAGAAGAGGTGGATTTTACTCCCAAGACCCTTACTGAGTCTGAACTGTTTTCTCTAGGGCTAACAAGTCTCCTCAAGTCTAAAATGAGTATTACAGGATTTTTTTTGCAAGGATCAAGTGAAATAACAGATACAAAAACAGAGGTACTCCAAAAATTACAACATTCTCTTAATTGCTGTTTTCCCCTACACATTGTTCATACTCATTTAAGATTTGATTCTATTTTAATTTTTTTTTTTTTTTGCGACAGGGCCTCATTCTGTCACCCAGGATGGAATGCAGTGGCATAAACACAGCTCACAGCAGCCTCAACCTCCCAGGCTCAAGCTCTCCTCCTGCCTCAGCCTCCCATGTAGCTGGGACCACAGACACATGCCATCAGGCCCAGCTAATTTTTAAATTTTTTGTAGAGACGGGGTTTCACTGCATTGCCCAGGCTGGTCTCAAACTCCTGACCTCTTGCCTCAATCCTCCTGCCTTGGCCTCCCAAAGCACTGGGATTACAGGTGTGAGACACTGCACTTGGCCAAATTTTAAAATTCTAATCTAAAAAACTTCCATTCCAAAAAGAACACAAATAAACCAAGCATAATGCCGTAAACATCTGTCTTTGTAGAATATTGTACTGTATTAAGACAAAAAAAATGGTATCAAAACGTTCCTTAGTACAATTACTATTGAAGTACCTTGTGAAGCTCCACTCTCTTCATCATCCATTGTGAGATCAATGACACCACTTGAATCACTGCCAGTGGCTTTTCCACTCTGAAAAACAAAACTTCTACATTTTACAAAGAAAACTCTGGCAGATATACGTGTTAAAAAATGAGATGATAAGTGAGGTAAAATGAGACTACTGAGTAACCTGGTTCAATCTGGACCCCTAAATGGCTGTACCTGAATAAACAGAGTTTATCAGACAAATGCCCCAGGATACTCATGTGTTAAAACATCTACTATATGAAATATAATTTTCAAAAGAAATTCAAGACATTTTCTTAAAAAAATTAAGCTATCTGTTGCATACAGCAAATAAGATTAAATACAAACACTATTCATTTTGTGACATTTAAAATGTTGATCAATACTACTCTAAATTACCAATATTAATCCACCACAACACCAAAGGCAATCATTAAAGCTAGAATTGGGTTATAGAAAATAATCTAAATTTTTTTGCCCTAAAAAAACGGTATGGTATACTATGAAATCATATGGTATGCTATGCTATTAACTGTACATCCAAGCTGACCAGTAACCCATCATCCAAAATCATGAGAAATATTAGGATTATAAGAAAAACCTTTAAAACCACGTGATAGCAACCAAAAAGGAAGGTAAGACAACATAAACCTAAAGAGCCAGGACTCTGAAGTCAGTGTGTCTTACAGTTCTAACTTATTAGCCACTTGATTCAGATGGGTAATTATCTCAATTTCCAATATTTGAATAATGAGGCTATTGTGAGGATTAATCCAAATGTGTATATAAGGTGCTTAACACCATATATGATACATGGCAATTGCTTAATAACTGATAATCACAATTTACTTTGATATATTATACTGAGATCAATTCCAAATGATAAAGGTTTTCATCTGCAAAACTCAAGTTGAGAAATTAAAGAAAATAATGCCTTGACTTTATAATATCCAGGCCCAACCCCAAGACAATAATGCAATTCTAATTCTTATAAATCTTTCTACAATAATGATTTCACAGAAAATGGGTTATTTACAAACACCAAAAATCTATAAAATTCCAAACTAAAAGATCCCAAAAATCGTCAACAAATGTAAAGTAATCTTTCACTACAACATGTTATCATTAAGGTCCAGCTTTGAAAAGTGGAACTAACTTAGGACAAAAAATAAGTCAATACAAACTGACTCTAAGCAGAGCCAGATATTACACCCAGCAGATAAAGACTCGAAAGTAGCTATTAAAAATATGTTTAAAGCCAGGAGCAGTGGCTCATGCCTGTAATCCCAGTACTTTGGGTGGCTGAGGCAGGTAGATCACAAGGTCAGGAGTTCGAGACCAGCCTGGCCAATATAGTGAAATCCCATCTCTACTAAAAATACAAAAATTAGCCAGGCATGGTGGCAGGTGTCTATAGTCCCAGCTACTCGGGAGGCTGAGGCAGGAGAATCGCTTGAACCTGGGAGGCGGAGGTTGCAGTGAGCTGAGATCGCGCCACTGCACTCCAGCCTAGGTGGCAGAGCAAGACTCTATCTCAAAAAAAAAAAAAAAAAAAAATTCAAAGAATTAAATATAATAATAATGAACACACAAACAGGAAATTTCAAAAGAGAAAAAGAAACTGAAAAAAATAGAAATAATAAAACTGAAAAAATAATTACTAAAATAAAAATTAGCTTAATGTAGGCATAAAAGCAGATTGGAGGGGGCAAGAAAAACTCAAATGAAATTGATGCTAGAGCAATACGAATTTTCTAGTCCATAGGACACAAAGAAAAACAGAAGAAAATATGAAAAACGCCTGAAACTTGTGCAATAAGAAACAGTTCAGCAAAACCCTAAATGAGAAGAAACACAGATCTAAAGAAAAAATTGAATAATAACCAAAAACTTCCCAAATTTGGTGGAAAACATTAGTTTACAAATCCAAGAGGTTTAATGAACCTCAAGCAGAAGAAACACTAAGAAATCCATAACTATACACATCATAGTCCAAATACTGAAAACCAATAATGAAAAATTTTGAAAGTAAACAGAACAAATTACATGTTATACAGGAGCAAAGAGTAACTGCTGACTATTGGTCAGAAACTATGGAAGCAAGAAGACACTGGAACAATATATTCAAAATGCCGATAATTTAAAAAAAAAAAAAAACCCTTTAAGAATTCTATATCCAATGACGCTCTCCTTGAAAAAAGGAGACAAAAGATACAAAAGTACATTTTTTAGATACTAAAAAACCAAGAGAGTGTATCACTAGCAGATCTACACTGTAAAGATGAGCTTAAGGACATTCTTCAGTTTAAAAGGAAATACCAACTTGGATCATAGGAAGAAGAGGACCAGAAAAGGTAAACATAAGGATAAATATTAAAGACTGTATCTATTTTCTGTTCTTAATTTCTTTAAAATTCTATAAGGCAACAATTAAAAACAATGTATTTGGAGATCTACAACATGAAGATTAAAAACAATGTAATATATGTGCAAACAAGACCACAATATATGTGAAAACATGAACGTGATATTTAAGGAAAGCAACTCATTAAGGAGGTAAATGTACACATACAATTTCAAGGTTCCTATAATTAAGATTAGATACATACTGTAAACTCTAGAACAACCCCTAAAACACACACACACACACACACACACACACACACACACAGAGAGAGAGAGAGTGCTAAAAAGCTAACAGAGGAATTAAGACAGAATGTTTTAAAAAAAACTGATACAAAATAAAGCAGGAAAGAAGGTACACAGAAATCAACAAAAAAAGAAAACAGATGAAAGGAATAGAAAACAAATAGCAAAATAGCAGACCTAAATACAATCCTATCAATACTTATATTAACTATAAACGGTCTAAAAACTCCGACCAAAATGTAGAGATTATCAGATGGGATAACACAGCAACAAATCAAGAAATATGATATTTTTTTTCTCTTGTAGATTCACTTTAAATACAAAGACACAGACTGAAAGTAAAAAGCTGAAAAAAGTAACATGCAAACAGTAAACATAAAAATGCTGCTGTAGAACCATAAGCCAATTAAACCTCGTCTTTGTAAATCACTGAGTCTCAGGTATTTCATTTTAGCAATGTGAGAAGAGATTAATATAGTATGTGTGTGTGCATACATTCATATACATATATGGATGACTGAAGATGAACAGAGATTTGAACTAGAGGTTTAAATATGGCAGACGTAAGAATATATGTAGTAACTGAATCCCAGGAGTGAATGAGATCTCCCAAGAAGAGATGTAGAGGAAAATCAAAAGCATGTGATGTCATGGAAACCAAGAGAAACTGATGTTTCAAAAAGGAAGGATACTGAGTGGTGCTGAATGTTATTAAGAAGTCAAGGTGAAGAAAAAGGGGAAAGATCTGGACCAGGGTGGTTTCAGGAAAGAAAGGGCAACAAAAGTTACCGGTGGGGTGCAGGTGGGAAAATAGGTATGCGTATATATCTACATCCCTACACACATTCAAGGTGGGCAATAGTAACTACAAGGTCAAACAGTTGACAGAATATTCATTCACTTGGTGCTGATAAATGATTGCTAATTAGTATAATTTTTATTTCCCATATAACAAAGAAATGTGTGACTAATTTATAAATTGAAAATCATGCTTTTTCATGCTTTTCATAACCACGTTTTTTTCATAAAAATGCAACTTGATGGCAACTTTTGTCTCATCATTTACTATTAGCATTTATTCAATAGATAAGAATGCTTACTTAGGATAAAACATTACTAATTAGGGGCAGGGTAATAAGTCAAATATGTAGCCAGATTTCAAGGCAGTAGAGGGCAGTTAAGATGTCCTTAAAATACTACACTATAAGGCTATATGATATATGTGGCACTAATATACACTTTGGCTTTAAAATATAAATATGGATAGATACTTTTATTCTAAAGGCTTTTAATACAATATACGTGGAATATTGGTTTTAAACATTCGATTATTAGATCTGCATTCTTCCAAGAGCATCATTGCCTTTTTCCGATGATCATTTCTTAAACTCTACACACAGGTAACTTAGAAAATTAGCAAGATAATGAATATGGGGTTCTACCTCCTTATATGGTTTGGCTATGTCTTCACCCAAATCTCATTTTGAATTGTAGTTCCAATAATTTCCATGTGTGGTGGGAGGGACTGGGTGAGAGGTAATTGAATCACGGGGGCAGTTTCCCCCATGCTATTCTCATAGTAAGTTCTCACAAGATCTGACAGTTTTATAAGCGGCTTCCCACTTTGCTCTGCTCTCATTCTTTCCTCCCTGCCCTTATGTGAATAAGGACATGTTTGCTTCCCCTTGTGCCATGACTCTAAGTTTCCTGAGGCCTCCCAAGCCCTGTGGAACTGTGATTCAATTAAACCTTTTTCTTTAAGAGTTAAAAAAAAAATGCTGCTGTAACTATGTTAATATCAGAGAGACAAAGAGGGAAACTTTATAATGATAAAAGTATGGCAAGATTACAAATTATACATAAAAAACACCATGTAATACAGTGTCAAAACCTTTGAAGCAAAACTGACAAAATTAAAGGAAGAAATCGATTCACAATCACACCACTCTTAGTAATAGATAAACCACTACAGCAAAAGGCAATAATCAGTAAACATACAAATAATCCAAATTACACTATTAATCACACTATATTGACATTTATAAAACATTACACCCAACAGCAGCATACTCTTTTCAAGTGTAATGGTACATTCACTAAGATATATACCATAGATGGGGCTTTATAACACATATCTAATTTGTGTAAAAGTAACAAAGTCGTACAGAGGATATTTTCTGAATCCAATAGCATTAAATGAAAAATCAATAATAAAAAATTTGCAAAATCCCCAAATATTACGAAATTAAACAAATTACTAACTAAACAACCCAGGACCCAAAAGGAAATGACAAGGAACTACATGAAATAAAAATGCAACACACGAAAATTTATGGAATGCAGGCAAAGCAGTGCTCAGAGGAATATGTGTATCATTAAATGCTTATAATAGATCAAGAAGATCTACAAGCAATGACCTAATGATAAATTATGATTTTTATTGATCATAAACTGACAGATACAATTTATTATCATACACTACAAGTAGTTTCCTGAATAGACTTTCTTTTTTGACAAATAAAATTGGTAATTATTTCCATAACTATTAACTACATTTATAAGATAGTCATGATAGCTAGCACTACTCCTATTAGACTCTGTGCTAAATGCTTTATATGCATTAACACATTTACTCTTCCCAATATTTCTATGTGGTAAGTACTAGCACTAGCTCTACTTTATAAGTGAAAAATCTAAGGTGTTCAATAACTTGCCAAAGCACCCACTATTAAGTGACAGGCTCCAGGCTGTCTGACTGTAGACCTTATTATTTCTATGCCACCAGGTGGAAACGAACAAACACAGACATGTATACATATACATGTATCTTTACATTTTTTCCTGACAAAACATTGTCTGAGAAATCTAATGAGAAACACGTTTATATGTTTTTACAAACTGAAACCTTCAGTTTGAAATCATTAAAAAATTATATCAAATAGCTTTTAACACTAGAAATTTTATTAAAAACTTAGCTAATCATGTGTTGTTTTCCAAAATGACCAGTCTCAATAAGCAAACACTAAGAAAATTTCAAGAGAGCAAACATATTGGCTTTGTAGCTTTTTTGTAATGAAACAAGAATATACTTGAAAGGCACACTTCAGCAAATGTGAAGAAAGAGTTAACGCAGAAGAGCTGGTTGTTCATTCCTTGCACATCTCTCCAAGAGAACTTGGAACCATAATTGAGACTTGGTTAGTTATCAGGAACGTTGCCCTTGGAAGGTCATGTTAACAATTAATTCTCTTATATACACTCTGAACAGTGAATGAAGATTGATGATGTACACTTGGGTTTCATTGTTGGGATCCTGAGTTTCCAATGCCATGGCCAGTTATATAGAAAAATGTCACTATGTGACCAGACCTCCAAAAAACCTCAGACCCTGAGACTCAGTCAGGCTTCTCTGGGAAGACTCTTGGCACATGTCTCTAAGGTTAATAAGCCAGAGAAAAAACAAATTCTGTGCGATCCCAGACAGATGACTTGGAAGTCTTTGCCTGATCTCTCTGAACTTCAACTCTGCACATTTTTTTCCCTGTTGCTCTTGCTCTACACCTTTTGCTGTGACAAATCATAATGGTGAGTATAACCTACTACTGGGTCTTATGAAATCCTTCTAGCAAATCAGCAAACTTAAAGGTGAATCTTGAGTCCTTCAAAACAAAAATTACAGATAGCAACACTATTTTATAGCTTATGTTGATAATTTGAATAAATTTGTTTTTCACTATATAAAACATTAATAATCATTATATAAAATGATATATAGTAATAAAATATACAATAATAATTATATGCAATATGTTAATAAATACTTATTTGGGGATATCAGATAAATCTTCATTTAACAACTACAGAAAGAGAATATTTTACATATTTCATCACTTGCTAATTAACTACAGCTGACAAGCATTTCCACACTAGACATCCAAGTTTCTCTCTTTTTTTTTTTTTTTTTTTTGAGACAGTCTCATTCTGTCACCCAGGCTGGAATGCAGTGGCATTATCTTGGCTTGGCTCACTGCAACCTCCTCCTCCAGGTTCAAGTGATCCTCCCGCCTCAGCCTCCCAAGTAGCTGGGATTACAAGTGTGCACCACCACGCCCAGCTAATTTTTGTATTTTTAGTAGAGACATGTTGGCCAGCCTGGTCTCGAACTCCTGACCTCAAGTGATCTGCCCGTCTTGGCCTCCCAAAGTGCTGGGATTACAGGTGTAAGCCACTGCACCTGGCCTGAGACATCCAGATTTCTTCTGATCTAAATAGCCTTAAAGTGTTAAGAAGTACAATTAAGTAGGCTTGGGACAGAAAAATGAAGTTAGCCAATTGTACTTAAAATGTGACAATTCAAAGAATCACAGGCTACCTGTTTCACACTAGTTTCTATCTGCTAGAAAGGTGCACATTAGGGTAAAAAGATAACAACCTCTTAGTCAACAGTGTAACATTAATAAAGGTATTCATCACAATAACAAAACTGATATTTGTTTCAAAAAATTCTGGCTGACAAACATAACTTCACAACTGAAAGCACATATATACTTCCATTATGGTTTCTTATTACACAATAAAACTCTTGTAATTATATTTATTATTCATATACATAATTGACACTGATTCAAAACTGAAACTTTGTTATTTTTGATAAGGCATTGCTTCAGCAGGCTAGCTGCTCAAACTGCTTGTATGCATTTTTTTATACTCAGATATTAAATTCCTCTTCCTTGAAGCCAAATAAAATATCTACTGAGAGCTTAATATTAAGTTGTACTATTGCTTTGCTTTCTGATGAAGTCAATTCCTGTTTCAAGTGTCTTTCTTTTTTTTTTTTTTTTTTTTTTCAAGTTTCTTCTTTTTTATAGAGACGGAGTCTCACTTTGCTGCCCAGGCTGGTTTTGACCTCCTGGGCTCAAGTGATCCTCCTGTCTTCACCTCCCAAAGTGCCAGGATTATAGACGTGAGCCACTACACCCCACTTCAAGTGTCTTATATTATATCCATTTTAATTTCACTTATGTATTTAGGATGTTACATATATTATATTTCTTTTTTTTTTTTTTTGAGATGGGTTGGAGTTTCGCTCTTTCACCCAGGCTGGAGTGAAGTGGTATGATCTCAGCTCACTGCAACCTCCGTCCTCCTGGGTTCAAGCAATTCTCCTGCCTCAGCCTCCCAAGTAGCTGGGATTACAGGTGCCCACCACCACACCAGGCAAATTTTTGTCTTTTTAGTAGAGATGGGGTTTCCCCATGTTGGCCAGGCTGGTCTCGAACTCCTGACCTCAGGTGATCTGCCCGCCTTGGCCTCCCAAAGTGCTAGGATTATAGGTGTGAGACACTGTGCCCAGCCACATATACTATATTTCAGCAAAATATTATATACAATAGAGTTCAATACAACTTTTTGCAATGATGAAAATAGTCTGTATCTGTGTGGTCCAATATGCTAGCCACTAGCCATTTGTAGCTACTGAACCTTGAAATAGGGTTATTTTGACTGAAGAACTAAATTTTTAATTTAATTTAAATAGCTACATGTGACTAGTGGCTATCATATTAGATAGCACAGCTCTAGAAGAACCACCATTTACAAAAGGACAAAAGACAGCCATCATAATGTCCATTTTCCTTTCCTTGAAAATATTACTTAACTTGTTAAAAAAAAAAAAACTCACTGAAGGAAGTAGAGATGTTCATAAATCCTTTGTTTAAAGTTTAACTAGACTTCCTATAAATGTCACTTAAGTATCACTGAATATATCAACATTTTCTATACATCTTCCAGAAAGTATCTCAATCTTTTAATTGAAAACATAGTTATAACCCACAAGACATGCTCAGAAACAATCACAACTTTGATCTCTAATACTACACACAAAGACTGCTAACATTTGTAAGAAGTTAAGATATTTTTAATAGCTTTTATTTGATCTATAAACTATGGTGTACATCTAGGTTGGTCAAAATCCATTGTTTTTAAAGAAAATAGTCACATTTAAAGATCAAATGATGCCCTTGTTTTAAAATTCTTGTCATTTTTTCATGCCTGACATGCTTGAGATTTTTGTTCTGCTAGGAATATATGAGCTCCTTGAAATGATTCAAAGGAAGTGAATAAAATAAAATAAAACTATCAACAATCTAATCACTATAAATTCACTACACCTAAAGCCATAAAGAACAACGAAGACCACTGTTAATACAGGAAAGAAGTAAGTTATTCTATTACTGGGTGGTTAAGATTTAATATGAAAAAGTACAAAGACTGGCAAAGTGCTAGTAAACAAGCAGACAGACAAAAAATTCTTCCCCAAAAGGTATTTCTGATTACCTTTGAGGAAATTAAAAAGGTGGTAGGGGTAGAGTGTGGTACAAGTGAGGGTAAACCAATGAGACATGCTTAAAAAAGATGCACCTGGAAGAAATTACATGTGTTTTCTTTTTGCAGGCAATCTTTACAGTATGTAAAGGCAAATGACTGGACTGTCAATTGTATTAATCAAATCAGTCGGTTAATAGAATAAACTAATTATTACCTCTAAGAGAACCACTATGCAAAAACAAAACAAGACAAAACAAAAAAACCTCAATTCTTGTCAAACATTACAGAGAAGCTGTGAGACAATGTTTGGATAGTTATAAAAAACACACATAGAACAATTTTCATTCAATCAAAGAATGATGAAAATTCATTTTCCTGTGGACCATAATCAGGATTTTACTTTGAAGAAGAAGGAAAAATCTTACCTGTGATGTGCTATCAGCTGCTTTCTTACTGACAGAAGCATCTATTGTTTTGTTTGTCTGGTTTTCTGAAAAGTAAAAAAAGCCATTTTTAAAAACATCTACAAAATGTAAAAAGTTAGGTTGCTTTATATGAAACAATTCATGTAGTTTTCTCCAACTGTTTTTCTGTCAACATGTCACATACGTAAATAAAAACTCAAACTCACAGATCACTGCTATAGTATCTTTCAGATACTATATATATTACTACACAGATCACAATACAGATTAAAAAAAACTTTCCACTGGCCCAGCAATTTTAACTCTAAGCAGTATCTCATGGAAATAATTTAAGATACACACAACTTAAATGTTCTAACATGAGGAAATAGTTAAACAAAATATAATTCCTCCACACTATGTCCCTTTGGAGAAAAAAATTTAGTATGTCAAAAATGTTTCCAATAAATCCAGTAGAAACAGTTGCAGTAAACCCAAGAAAATACACATGCGTATTTCTCAGTAGTTTAATCATCGGTGATTTTTCTTTGTTCATTTTTCAACTAACTTGTAATGAGTTTGCAGTTAAAAAATAATGTTACTTCCAGAACAGCACAAAAAATAAACAAAGTATATTTTGTCCCAATTTCTAATGGGAGGAAAGGAGAGAATGTATTAAATTTTATCAAAGGTTTTTGGCACCTATTGAGATTATTTAGGGTTTCCTGTTTGGTAACATGGAGTTTTTAAATGTTGAAACAGCCCATCCTTTCTTTCTGGAGATAAAACCCTCTTGGTCAAACTATGGCATTCCTTTCATTTGCAAATCTTCAGAATGCAAACAGAGTAAACAATTTATGTTTAAAAAAATACAGGAAGTTAAACTACCTATGTATTCCCATATGTATATATATGTCTGTATGTCTAAAAAATCAAGTTGGGTTAATATTCACCTGTTAAAAGAGAAGTATTCCAGGTTACAGAAGTAAAAAGAATGCCCTTTGATTTCTCCTACCTTGTCTGAATTACTTTCTTTTTGTAAGAAGAATATTAATATATTATCTATTTATTTAAAAATATATTCTACCTCATTTATTACAAATGAGCATCTGTTTTGGACTATGAAGTTCCTGAAAGACTAACAAAACTAATTTTAGGCTACTGATGTTACATAGTGGAGTATTAAGATACATTAGGTGATATTACCAAAATATCAGTGATTTACTACCAAAGGTTTTTATATACGATGTTAAAATACATTCATTTGGATTTGAAACACTTCCATCTTCAAATCAAAATAAAAGATAACTTTACATAAAAAGTAGATGAGGAAGTTTCACTTTTGTATTTTTATTTTTTAATTCTTTATTTTATTTATTATTTTTTTTCTTTTTGAGACAGTCTTGCTGTCACCCAGGCTAGAGTGCAGTGGCACGATCTTGGCTCACTGCAACCTCCGTCTCCCAGGTTCAAGCGATTCTCACGTCTCAGCCTCCTGAGTAGATGGGACTACCAGTGTGTGCCACCATGCCTGGCTAATTTTTGTTTACTTAGTAAAGACCTGCTTTCACCATGCTGGCCAGGCTGGTCTCGATCTTCTGGCCTCAAGTGATCCACCTGCCTCAGCCTCCCAAAGTGCTGGGATTATAGGCATGAGCCAACATACCTGGCCTCATTTTTATTTTTTGTCATAACATTTTCATATAACAAAATTCCTAAAGATGCAAGAAAGATTTAGACTGCTTAATGAAATGTTACACACACATTTCTTTATTACCCAGCATGATTTTCTCTTAGACCTAATTGCCTCAGAGCTATAAGTTAATTATTCACAAAACTGTAATAATATTCCTTATTCTAGATTCTCAACTAACATTCCTTGCCCGTTATTACAGATTTTTTCCCTTGATTCTTAATGTAACGTCTTATAGTTCCATTGCATTGCTTTTGCTTTCTTCTACAAGATCTACTTTGGATGACTTCTGGATATAAATATTATAACTCCATCTATCAAGCAACAAAACTGGTCAGGATGTAAAATAAGAAATTACAGCTTAAAATCCTTCTATCATATGGAATACATCTCCATAAAAATACAAATAAAAGTAAGTAAAATTAAAAAGCACTTTACAGGAGTTAAACTGGCAGTATCTTGTAGTAGCTCTGGATAATTGTATGAATATAAAAAGGCAAACACTTCGCTCATTTAATTCTGTCCTTGAAGAAATGGTTGAAGAAATAATTTCTGTGTTTAAACTCTCGTTTTTTTGTTTTTGTTTCTGAGACAGGGACTTCCTCTGTTGCCCAGGCTGGAGTGCAGTGGCATGACCATGGCTCACTGCAGCCTTGACCTCCTGGGTTCGAGCAATCCTCCTGCTTTGGCCTCCTGGGTAGCTGGGACTGCAGGCATGTATCATCATGCCAAGCTAATTTTTTATTTTTTGTACAGATGGGGGTCTCACTATATTGCAAGGCTGGTCTCAAGCTCCTAAGCTCAAGCCATCCTCCTGCCTCAGCCTCCCAAAGTGCTGGTATTACAGGCATAAGCCACCATGCCTAGCCAACTCTAGTTTTATATAGTCTTAGAACAAGATGTTTAATGAAATCTGAGAGTGTACATTGTATATGGATTGTATATAACTTCCCCTAAATCTGCTCTTTCTTTAATGTCTAGTTTAGTAAATGGAACAGCATTTAACAGTGTCTTAGAAAGCTGAGTCATCTTTGAGTTCTCCATCTCTTCCACACATCTAAACTTTTATTAATTACTAAGTACTACCAATGCTACCTCTTAAATAACTTTTAAATCTTTTTCATACCACCATCTCTCATCTCGTACACTACAGGAGCCTCCAGCCTCTTAATTGGTCTTCCTAACACTATTCTTACCCCTTCCAAACCATTCTCCATACTGTAACCAGGGTTCATGGATGTCACATTACCCCCTACAAAAACCCTTTAACCCTATTTCCCCCATTCTTCTGTTCATTACTTCATACCTTTCCAGATTTCCCATGTTCTCTTTTGTCCTCTCACAAAAACCTGCAAATTCTAACACTCATCACATTTATAATTAATTAGTTATTTAATTACCACATTCCCTATTTGATTGTAAGCTTGGTGAGATCATAGTGACTATTTTATACATTTCTGTGTATCTAAAGAACCTAAGATAATATAGACATTCATTACTTTGTGAATGAATGAAATTAGCTATAGTTTGAGCTTTAAATTTCCAAGCCCTTAGGACATTTACCTCACTATAAACAGAAAATACTGATTTAAAATCCATAAGGATATACTTAGCTATAGTAAAATACATACAAATGCATGAACATACAGCATATGTTCTTTTAAGTAAACATAATACCCACATAAGTATAGAGCTTAGAAAATTTTAATTATATAACCTAATTAATTTATCACAAACTACTAAATGTAGTAGAGATGTACTGAAGTTTGGCTTGTTTAGGTTTTGGGAATCCTAAAAAGCCAAATGCCTACTTTAACGTCATTTATGGCACTGCTGAAATTATACCTGATCAAATAACATATTATAAGTAATAATTTATTAATAAAGTCAGAAATGAAGAATAAGCAAATTCATAAGATCTCATTTTAGTTAGCATTATGAAAAAAATACAAAGCTTGTCATTCACATTTATTCATTATCAAATGTAGGTAAGCATTCTAAATGGAACTTGAAATGAAGATCTTGATATAATTACATATTAAAAATATATAAATGTGTTAAATAAATGTACATGTTAAAATATACAATTTTATGTTTAGAAATAATTGTACATTATCTCAGAATGCTATACCAATTAATGATTGTGAAAACTTACTTTTATATAAAAAAATTAAGAATAGTCAAATGAAACAGACTGACATGAATTACTAATAGTGTACATCAACCAGATAATTTGGGGAATATATCCTTTCTATAAAAATTGTAAGAGAACAGAATAATGAAATTATAATTCTGACACTTTTAGAAGTGTTTGGAGTACGAGCATGACATTAAACAAAATACTCTTAAATTATTTCTTTTCAAGCCATGGTTCTTCAGGAAAAGTTCTCTATTTAAGAATATATCTCATCTCATGACCATGAATTTAAAACAATGTCAACTTTGCCTCAAAATTTCATAAGGAGGAAAACCCAAAATCACATAAAACAATGTCCATCACTAAATCATCTGACATTAAAAAATACTAAGAACTAAAAGAAAAAGAAGTTACAGAAAAATGAACTATCACCCAAAAATCTTGTATGTCCACTGACCTCAGTTAAAAGTAAGCATCTCTTTTAGAGTTGTAAACATGAAAGAATATCCAAAAAATAATATGGTAGCAGATAACACTAACAAACATTTGCCCCTGTACTATGCAAACATTTAAATTGTAAATACTATCAATAATAATTACACTTTCATATAAAACATTAGTTTATTCTTATAAATATGATAATGATATGAGTGATATCCAGCTTCAATCCAACATTAATTTTGATCTGCCACTCATTTACTTTCTTAACAACTCTGTGAAATACCATCATTGTTTTATATGAGAAAACACTTAGGGAGTAACTATACTAGTAATAGCTATATGACAAATAAAAACTAAGGCTTGTACAACTCACTTATAAAAGTAATTTTGTACTTTAGAATTTGTTTCCTATATTACATGGTCACTTACAACATCAATAAGAAAAATACTGTAGCAATTTTACTATACACGTGATGCCTACCCTTGCCTGCCTTTCCAAAAGTAGTGCACATAAATGTGAAGTCACAAATGAAGAATAAGCAAGTTCAAGAATGCATACAAAACAAACTCTTTCTAGGAACTAGGAAGACACAGAGTTTGGCAGATTTTAAACAGGTATAATCAAGTGCTCCTTTTTGCAATATTTCTAAGTAAAATATAAACAATCATATAATATGTCATATGGGAAAACACCGAAAAGATAAAACAAGGAGGACTCAAACATTTTATAGCAAATGTGAAAGAAAAACCTATTTTTAAGTTGTTCAAATTTGGAAGCTATGAATGAGTGCACAAAGGATTTTCCAAATGGGTAAGGAACATAAACGTGTCTTTTTTTCTTAAAAGCATATATTATGTAAATTTGATACTTTAAAATGTTTTAAACGATATTGCTGGCAAATGTATCATAAAAGTAACTCATAATGCTTGCCACAAAGTTATAAATTAAAAATTCACCAAACTTAGGAAAATTACTAAAACATAAAACACAGATACTAACTTCTAATTCAAAATAAACCCCCTCTCAAGCCCCATTTTAGCAACATCATTTCTCTCAGGTATCTAAAAAATTACTAAAAATAATCAAGAAAATTCTATTTATTTTGTTCTTCCAATAATGCTAGCCACTTAGAAAAAAAAAGTTCAATCATTACAAGGCTATTAACATGCTTGCATTTCTAGTATTAAACCTACATGGTGACTTACCAATTCTTGGGGTGGTATTGCTGTTCTGTTCTGCAGGAGACGAAGTACTAAATGCAGAAATTGGAATTTTCATCTGTATAGGACCTCGATTAGTTGATGGACTATAGAGTCCTGATGGGCCCACTGTGGGTAAAGAAGTCCTTGTGGCTTGTACAATAGAGTGTGCCGTTGGAACAGCCTGCACAGCAAGTGTTGTTCCCAATGGTGCAGCACTGGCAGTAGGGTTCCTTTGAATACTAGGACTGGGCACAGAAGGAACGTTGTTTGGTTTAGTGGGATTTGGCAAGGATGGCAAGGATACTGGATTTTTGGTAAGACCACTCACTGTAGGTGGGCTTTGCACAGAAATGAATTCAACGTTGCCAGATGGTTGATTAGTCACCAAAGTCCCTGGATGGCTCTGTAGAAGCTGAGGCTGGGAGGATACTGCAACAGGTACATGCAAAATCACTGGCAAAGGTTGTAAAGAGATTGTAGGCTGGGGATTTCCACTAGGCACCTGAGTAGTAGCAACTACAGCAGCTGTATTGGGTGCAGGAAGAACTGACGTTGCTGTAAGGGAACCCGAAGTCACTGGAGTCTGCAATTTAGGTTGACTACTGACAACTGCTGGAGGAGTGACAAGATTGGTTGAAGATACTATAGAAAGAAAACAGAAGTCTCAGTTTAAATGGTTATATTAATTTATCAACTAAGAAAATATGACAGATACAAATTAAATACATTGTGTAATAACATTGCAAAGACTGTAAAGTCTTTTATCATGAAATTTTTTTCCAGATTTAAATTCCGAAATTTAATTTAGAATTAAATTCATAGAAGCATTTTGCATGTAGTTTTAGTAAATTACAAAAACAGCCCATGACGGATGATTAATATGCAAGACTACTGAGGATCAAAACGGTCTCTGAAAATTACTATAATCACTTTAGAGTACCTAACTAGTAAACAAATAAAAAATACTAAAAAGTTAAGTAAAAATATATATTTTTGAAACTACATTAAAAAAATTATAAATGCCTTACAACACAAGTAATATATAAACTCAAATAGTAAATCTAAAAAGAGTCATGACCATTAATGAATAACAGGTAAGCTTACTCATTGTATTTTATTATTTGAACCATGTCTGTATCTTTGGATCAAGTTTGATTGAATTCCTTGGGAGAGGAACTATTGAGGGGAGAGTCCCTCTACTGACACCCTACTGACATTGTATGATATGGAAAACAGCACTGAGCGAAGATGACAGATGAATTAAGAAGAAATGAGGTAGCATATACAGAACAGAGAAAATACAAATGCTGGTCACTAGAGTTTTATAGTAATTTTCAACTACTTGTGTTTATTCTCATTCGAACAGGTTTAAAATACATGACCAAACTTCTTTCTCATTGATTTATAGACTTTCCAAAAATAACAGGTTCACTAGAGCAGCAGTTTCTCAAAGTGTGGTCCAGCGGGGTGCCTGGGGTTTTCTGAGACCCTTTCGGGGAGTTTGCAATGTCAAAACTATTTTCATAACAATGAGACATTATTTGACTGTTTAAATGAGCAGACATTTGCACCAATGGAGCAAAAGCAATGGTGAGTAAAACTTCTGATGCTTTAGTACAAAAATCAAGATAGTATAATGGGACCAAACATCGCTGCATTCTTCATCACATGCTTACAGTAAAAAACAAAGTCACTTTTACTTAAGAATCCTCATGATACAGCAGTAAAAACTATTAACTTTATCATATCTCAACCTTTGAATAGGGGTTCTTTTCTTAATATTCCATGTGAAGAAATAGGCAGTACATATAAGACAACTACTGCGTGCCAAAGTAGGATAGTTAAGGAAAAAGGCTTGTGCAATTGAGCTATAAACTCAACTAGCAGTCTTTCCCATGAAACACTATTTTTACTTGAAAGAATGACCTATAGACACACCGATAATTCATGTGTGGGTATTTTGAAGATCTTTTCTTAAAAATAAACTAGGTAAGGCAGTCACTTCAAAGAAAAAAGCCCAACTGTATTTATCAGCAATAATAACATTTGGGTTTTAAAGCAAAACTAAGAACATTAGAAAAAACTTGTATCTGTCATTGAAAGCATGACAACTCCCTAAATCCCTAAAATACTTCTCTGAGTAGAACTGATAGTAAAATCAGTAAATGTAATTTTTAAAAATAATATTTATTAACAAAATGTGTCATTTGGAAGATCTGCATAACTTGGTGAATAGTTTTCAAATGATCAATGAATAATATTAGTAAAACTCCATCCAAGTGCAAGATAGAGGAATGGATTTTTTTTTTTTTTTTAAGACAAGGTTTGCCTCTAGCGCCCAGGATGGAGTACACTGGCACAATCTTGGCTCACAGCAGCCTACACCTCCTGGGTTCAGGCCATCTTTCCACTTCAGCCTCCTGAGTAGCTGGGACCACAGGTGTGCACCACCATGTCCAGCTACTTTTTGTATTTTGTGTAGAGACAGACATTCACTATGTTGCCCCGGCCGACCTGGAACTCCTGAGTTCAAGCAATCCACCTGCCTCGGTCCTCCCAAAGTGCTGGGATTACAGTCATAAGCCACCACGCTTGTCCAATAAATGGATTTTAATGGAGGAGTTAGAAAAGTTCTTTGGTGTGGTTTCAGATTATACTTCACAACCAACCTTAAAGAAACTACTACTGGATAGTATCAAAGAAGAATATCCACAATTATCTGTAAGGGCTAGCCCTTTTCCATCTATATATTTGTAAAAGACTGGATTTCCTTCATATGCTTCAGCCAAATCAACATTTTAAAACATACTAAAAGCAGATATAGATATGAGTATACATGTCTTTAAGCTATCTTTAGCTGTCTTAATGTCTCAAAGTATTAAAGAGGTATGTAAAAAATGTAAGAGAATAATGCTCTTTGTGCTGCTGTTTTTAAGCTTGGAAAATACACAGTTTCATTTTAAAAAGTTTTTTGTGTTAGACATTATGAGTTTACTATTACTTTATCTATTTTTATATTTATTATTATTATTTTTTTTTTTTTGAGAGGAAGTCTCACTCTGTTGCCCAGGCTGGGGTGCAGTGGCGTGATCTCAGCTCACTGCAAACTCCGCCTCCCGGGTTCAAGCTCAATTCTCCTGCCTCAGCCTCCTGAGTAGCTGGGATTACAGGCACCAGCCATCATGCCTGGATAATTTTTGTATTTTGGTAGTGATGGGGTTTCACCATGTTGGCCAGGCTGGTCTCAAACTCCTGACCTCAAGTGATCTGCCTGCCTCCGCCTCTCAAAGTCCTGGGATTACAGGCATGAGCCACCAAGCCCAGACTACTATTATTTTAAATGAAAAAACATTTTTAAAACATTTTTAAATTTGTTTAATTTCTACTTCATTTCTACTGATAATAAATATCAATGGATGTAACCCACATAAACAAAAGTTCTGGTGTTCTTAATAATTTTTTAAGATTGTAAAGGGATCTAGAGACCAGAAAGTTTGTGAACTACTACAATAGAGATTTGAATATCTATATTGTATTTTCACATATACTTATCTATGACCCTAAATTTTTTTGTTTTAAGAGACCAAGTGGATTCCATTATGTTGCCTAAGCTGACTTGAACTCCTGGGTTCGGGTAATCCTCCTCAGCCTCCCAAGTAGCTGAGACTATAGGCATGTGCCACCATACCCAGTTTGATCCTGAATTTTTAACAAAATTTTTGTACTTAGACCAATGTGCCCAATTTCTTAATCCATTTCAACCTCCAAAGAATGTAAGAAAAGAGAACCAAAGCCTTTAATTCCTAAGAAAATGTATTTTGGTATTTAAAAAAAAAAAGTTACCTGTATTCACAGGAGTTTGAAAGGATGGTGGTGCACTCTCGCTTACATTTCTTTTGGACTCCAGCATCTGTCTCACTGTGCCTGCATTTCTATGAAATATATATACACACAAATAGTCAATAGATATGCCACTCAAGGAATACCAACTGATATCTAGAATAAGCAGTGGCCCACAGGGGAAAAAGGGTGGCTAGACTTGGGTTTCACAACCCTAAACTGCAAGCAAAAACAGTGAGGCATAGCTGGCACAAAGACTTCTAAATGCTGGGGTCTATGGCACTAGGGAAGAGTCTTAACTCTTGTATTCTAATGTCTGTTATCAGTACTTAACCTGAATACCAAAAGTAGGTCCTAACATATACAGACGTTAGTCTTTCTCACCCTTAACAGAAGCATTTCTCAATTACTTGAAAGAATACTATTTAAGACAAGTGGTTAAAGAAATATATAGTGACCAAAGAATGCCTTATAAGTTAGCAAAAGTATTATTCACAGATGAACAATACCATGAAGCAGAAAAAGAAAATATACTAACCAAGTACACCAAACACTTACTTCTACATAAATACCATGACTACACTGCAAGATTCTTCGATCAAATAAAGAAAATTAGAACTTTGTTCTGTTATTTAAAAACCAGACAGACTATGAATTCTCACCTGTAAGACATGTTATTATTGCTGTTGATATCATTTACAGTTTTTCCTGGTGATACTGGTGGGTTGGGTGGATGCTGGGGGAGAAAAAAAAATCAAGGTAAAAATAAAACTCAACACACAGGGAATCTTTTAAAAAAAATAAGACCTGTAGATGCCTGTCAATATATTATCTGTCACTGTTCTAATATAATGGGAAACATTGCCAGCTGAGACAATAATTTGAATCTTGGCATTATCACTTGTTCATTGTATCTTAAGCAAATCATTTACTTTGCTGAAGACAACTGCTTATCATTTGAGAGATTAATATAATAATTCCTGCATCTCAGTGTTCTTATGAAGAATAAATTAAAAACACAAGAATGGCTCACATGCTGTAAAGAGTTTAAAAAACATTAACAATATAAATCTAAAGAATAACCAGATTCACTCATTTAACAAATAGCTAGTGAATGCCTACTATGTAGCAGGCATCATATTAGCACCAGCAATTCAACAAATAAGTGGTATCCAATGTCACAAATCAAAATTATTTTTAAGTTGTTTTTTAAAAAAATACTACCTACCACTATGTGACTTAAATTATTTAATAAAATGTCACAAATCTAAGCTTTAGTAACAACTTATTTCAGCCTTTCCCCCCAAAATCAGGGAATACAGAAATGGAATTATAACACCTACATATTTATTATCATTATTTAGGCCTCCATCATTAATAACACTATCATCATTTATCTCTTAAAACGAGGCTGGGCACAGTGGCTCACACCCGTAATACTAGCACGTTGGGAGGCTGAGACAGGCAAGGATTGCTTGAGCTCAGGAGTTATAAACCAGCCTGGGCAACGTAGCGAAACCCCATCTCTAAAAAAAAAAAAAACAAAAATTAGCCAGGCGTGGTAATACATGCCTGTGGTCCCACCTTCTTGGGAGGCTGAGGTGGGAGGATAGCTTGAGCTGAGGAGGCAGAGGTTGCAGTGAGCCGAGATTGTGTCACTGCACTCCAGGCTGGGTGACATAGCCAGACCATGTCTCAAAAACAAACAAAAAATGAGAAGAATAAAATATCTCTACTCAAGACTAAGTCAAGTGTAAGAATAACATATTAAACTAAAGGTAATAAATGCTTAGAATTACATTGAGGAGATGCCATTAATCACTCTTCTTAACAAATACATCTCGCTACTTTTTATATGACACAACAATAATTTCAACCTTCTAGTATGACATTGCATTAGATACGTGTAGAGGGAAAAACAATAGAATTAAGACAATCTGCTATAAAGGTGCTTAAAATCTGGCTGTCAAGATAAACAAATGTAAAACAAGAGAAAAGCAAATTAAAATAACAGCGTAATGCGAATGGAAAAAGCTTAAAAAAGAAAAGCTTTTAGGGAAAGGAATGCATCTTTAAGCACATTGTTGAGTAATTTTTTTTTTTTTTTTTTTTTTTGAGATAGAGTCTCACTGTCACCCAGGCTGGAGTGCACCATTCTGCAGCACCATCTTGGCTCACTCTAGCCTCCGCCTCCCAGGCTCAAGCGATTCTCGTGCCTCAGTCTCTGAGTAGCTGGGATTACAGGTGCCTGCCACCAGGCCCGGCTAATTTTTGTATTTTTAGTAGAGGCACGGTTTCGCCATGTTGACCAGGCTGGTCTCAAACTCCTGACCTCAAGTGATCTCCCCGCCTCAGCCTCCCAAAGTGCTGAGATTACAGGCATGAGCTACTGTGCCTGGCCATCACTGAGTAATTATTACACTCAAAATGGTTAAGACAAAAGAATACTTCAGGAGAAAAACAAAAAAGAAGAATAAAAGCATAGAGAATAAATAAAACATATGGTTTAGAACACAGGAGTCATTTGATGGAGGATTTTTAAAAACTGTGGTATGATCAGCAACATGTCACAACAGGAAGTCCCCTCTGCTTCCCATATGGAGATGACTTAACAAGATAAGCATCATATTGCCTGCATGAGATTTCCACAAACTAGTTGAGAGGATATGGCATCCCAGGTGAGCACAAGGCCAAAAAGAGGCACACTGAAACAGTTAGGAAAATACATTGCGTTTACTCACTATACCCCATCAACCTCCCAACACTGCTTCTACATCAGAAAGGAAAGAGAAAGTTGGAGCTTGAATCCAACTGTTTAAGAAAGATGCCCAACTCACTAGATTTTGTCTTACCCAACATGGAGGACTAACCTGGAGCAAGAACTATGACTATGTCACTTTGGATGCCTGTGAGCCTCAGAGACCAAAGGCAGGACCCTCAACTTGACACAGCACCAGAGAAATTGCAGTAACACAGACAGACAGCAGGGGAAGCACTAATACAACAGCTTGCCAAAGTACCAGAGGCTGCTATAGAAAAGACAGGTACCAGAGGGAGCTTCAGAGTGGAGAGGCAAACCTCTTCAGATGGAAGAGTACAAGCAAAAGCCCAGAGAAGACACATAGCCAAAAAAAGGTGTTAGAGGTCCACAGACTCTCTAACAAGGCTGACTGGTGAAGCCCTTCCTGTGTATAAGAGTCCACAAAGAGTGGGAGATGCGGCTGTTTTTTCAAATGCTAAAATTTCAACAAGCATACAAATAAACAGAGAAACATGGTCCAATCAAATAAATAAAATAAATCTCCAAAAACCAACCCTAAAGTAACAGAGAGCTATGAATTATCTGCCAATGAAATCAAAATAACTATCGTTAAGATACTCTGGCCAGGCGCGGTGGCTCATGCCTGTAATCCCAGCACTTTGGGAGGCTGAGGCGGGCGGATCACCTGAGGTCAGGAGTTCAAGAGCAGCCTAGCCAAAATGGTGAAACCCTGTATCTACTAAAAATACAAAAATTAGCCGGGCGTGGTGGTGGGCACCTGTAATCCCAGCCACTCGGGAGGCTGAGGCTGGAGAATCGCTTGAACCCAGGAGGCAGAGGTTGCAGTGAATGGAGATTGCGCCGTTACACTCCAGCCTGGGTGACAGGAGTGAAACTCCTTAAAAAAAAAGATACTCAATGGGGTGAAAGTGAAAGAGACGACAGAAAACAGCAAAATCAGGAAAAGGGTGCATGAACAAAATGAAAATATCAACAAAGAGAAACTGTAAAAACGTATCATAATACAAATTATAAAGCTGAAGAATACATTGAAATGAAAATTCACTGTAGAGAATCAAGAGCAGACCGGATCAAACCGAAAAATAAATCCACAAGTTTGAAAACAGGTCATTTGAAATTATCAAGCCAGAGGAGCAAAAAGAGAATGAAGAAAAGCTAAGAAAGTCTAAAGGACTTTTGGGACACCAACAGGCAGACCAATATGCACATGAGGGAAGTAAAGGAAGACAGAGAGAAAGATAAACAATTGCTGAAAATGTCTGAAACTGGAAGAAGAAAATGGAGATGCAAATTCAAGAAGCTCAAAGACCTCCAACTATTGTTAACCCAAAAACATCTACACTGAGATACATTATAACCAAGCTGTCTGAATCACAGTAAATAATCTTGAAAGCAGTAAGAGAAAAGCAACTCATAACAACATACACGGGAACTCCCATAAGATAACATGCAGATTTCTCAGCAGAAACCTTGTAGGCCTGACGGAGTGAGATAATATATTATCAAAGTGCTGAATCAAAGACCTGCCAATCAAGAATACTATATCTGGCAATAATATGCTTCAAAAATGAAGGTGAAATTAAAATTTTTCCCAGATTAGTAAAAGCTGAAGGAGTTTCATCACTATACCTACCCTACAAGAAGTGCTGAAGAAAGTCCTTCAAGTGGAAACTAAAGAGTGCTACACAATGTCATGGAAGCATACAAAAATATAAACTTCTCTAAGTAAAGGTTGATAAGGAGAAAAATACAGAATCCTGTATTCTTGTTATATTGGTGCATAAATCACTTTTAATTCTGATAAAGAACTTAAAAGCTTAAAAAAACTAAAAATATGTTAACAGATACACAACATAAAAAGATGTGATATACAACAATAGTAACATCAAGTCATGGTGAGGCAGATATAGAGTAGCACTCTTATATGATTAAAGTTATTTGCAGTTTAACATAGACAGTTGTAACTTTAGGATGTTTTATGTAATCCCCACGGTAACCACAGAGAAAACATCTACAGAAAATACACAAAACGAACTGTAAAAGGAATGAAAGCACACTACTATACCAAAAAAAAAACAAAAAGCAATGAAACACGAAGGAATCAAGAAACAAAAAAAAGCTACAAGTCATAGAGAAAAAAACAAAATGACAATAATAAGTCCCTTCCAATGAGCAGTTTATTTAAATGCAACTGGATAAAACTCTCCAATCAAAAGACAGGTTGACTTAATATTTTTAAAAATAAGATCCAACTATATGCTGCCTACAAGAGGCTCACTTTGGATCCAAAATACAACACAGAATGAAAGTGAAAGGATGGAAAAATATATTCCATGCAAATGGTAACAAAAAGAGAGTAAGGATGGGCCATACTTATGTATGACAAAATAGACTTTAGGTCAAAAACAGTCAAAACAGACAATGAAGGACGCAATGATAAAAGGGTACTTTCACCAGCTGTAACACACACACACCCCTACATCAGAGCTCCAAATATACGAAACAAACATTGAAAGAACGGAAGGGAGAAACAGACAGTAACACAATGATAGTAGGAAACTTCAATACCCCACTTTCAATAATGGATAGAACCATCAGACAAAATATCAACAAGGAAACAGAGAACTTTAACAACACTATATGCCAATTGGACCTAACAGACCTATAGGATAAGCTATCAAACAACAGCAGAATACACATTCTTCTCAAGAGCACATAGAAAATTCTCATGGATAGGTCACATGTCACAACCCAGGTCTTAACAAATTTAGAAAGAATGAAATCATATCAAGTATCTTTTCTGACAATAATGCAATGAAACTTGACGTCAACAGCAGAAGAAAAGTAGGAAAAGTCACAAATATGTGAAAATTAAACATGCTGTTTAAAAAAAAAAAAAACCAACAAGTCAAAGAAGAAGGTAAATTACAAGACATCTTCAGACAAATGAAAATGAAAACAAAATATAATAAATTGTATGCAGTGAAAACAGTGGTAAGAAGGAAGTTTATAGTGGTAAAACACAAACACAAAGATCTCAAATCAACAATCTAGCTTTACAACTCAAAAAACTAGAGGGAAAAAACTAAACCCAAAATTAGCAAGAGGAAAGAAATAATGAAAATTAGGGTGGAAGTAAACAAAAATAGAGAATAGAAAAATAGAAAAACAAAAACAAAACTAAGAGTTGGTTTAAAAAAAATCAGCAAAATTGATAAATCCTTAGCTAGGCTAACTAACAAAACAGATGACTTTAAAGATGAAAAGAAATGAAAGAAAGAGAAGACATTAGAACTGATGCTACATAAATGGAAAGGATTACAAGAAGACTACAATGAACAATT
Source organism: Pongo pygmaeus (assembly GCF_028885625.2). Taxonomy (NCBI): domain Eukaryota; kingdom Metazoa; phylum Chordata; class Mammalia; order Primates; family Hominidae; genus Pongo; species Pongo pygmaeus. The sequence continues at coordinate 14,879,941 of NC_072383.2, read as the reverse complement.
ACACACCTGCAAACTTGATTACCTAGAAGAAATAAATTCCTAAAAACCCACAACCCACCAAGACTGAATTATTAAAAGTAAATAAATAAATAAATCTATAATTAGTAAGGAGATTTAATCAGTAATAGAAATCTCCTAACAAACAAAAGCCTAAGGCCAGGTACGGTGGCTCACTTGAAGTCAGGAGTTCAAGACCACCCTGGCCAAATGACGAAAGCCCATCTCTACTACAAATACAAAAATTAGCCAGACGCGGTGGTGCAGGCCTATTATTCCAGCTACTGAGGAGGCTGAGACACACAAATCACTTGAACCAAGATCACATCACTGCACTCCAGCCTGAGTGACAGAGTGAGACTCTGTTGCAAAAATAATAATAATTATTAATAAATAATAAGTTTTAAAAATAAAAAAATTAACAAAAACCTAAGACCAGATGGCTTCACTGGAGGATACTACCAAACAATTGGTAGTATTCCAAGAGGAGTACTTCCAAGTAGGAGTACTTTCAAATTCCATTTATTAGGCAATCATTACCTTGATACCAAAGCCAAACAAAGATACTAAAACTACAGACAAATATCCCTGATGAATAACGATATAAAAATCCTCAAGAAAATATTAGCAAACCAAATTCAATAGCATGTTAAAAAGATTATACACCATGACCAAGTTGGTTTATCTGAGGAATGCAAGGATAGGTCAAGATATAAAAATCAATGTAACCTAAGATATTAACAGAACAAAGGACAAAACCTACATGATCATCTTAATTGATGCAGCAAAAGAACTTGACAAAATTCAACACCCTTTCATGGAAAAAAATAAATAAAACACTCATCAAACCAGAAATGGAAATTATCTCAATTTAACAAAGGCCATACATGAAAACTCCATGGTTAACATCACACTCAATGGTGAAAAACCAAAAGCTTTCCTTCTAAGATCAGGAATTAAGCAAGCATGCCCACTCTTGCCACTTGTATTCAATATAGTACCGGAAATTCTAAACCAAACAATTATGCAAGAAAAAGAAATAAATGGCATCCAAATCAGAAAAAGAAGTATAAATATCTTTGTTCACAGATGATATGATCTCATATGTAAAAACCCTAAAGACAACTGTTCAAACATAAGCAAACTCAGCAATGTTGCAGGATACAAAATCAACCTGCAAAAATCAGTTGCATATCTATAAACTATAAAAAATATAAAAAAGAAATGAACAATATAATTTACAACAGCATCAAAAAGAATAAAATAGGAATACACTTAAAGGGAGAAAACAATTATACAATAAAAACTACAAAACAATGTTGGAAGAAGTTTAAAGACACAAATAAGTGAAAAGACATCCTGTGTTTATGGATTGGAAGTCTTATTATTGTTAAAATATCTGTTATTACCCAAAGCAACCTGCAGATTCAATGCAATCCCTATCAATGTTGCAATAGTGGGTTTGGTTTTTTTTTTCCAGAAAAAAATCCTAAAATTCATATGGAATCTCAAAGGATCTTGAATTGCCAAAATAGTTTTGAAAAAGAACAAAGTTGGAGGTTTCATACTTCCTGATTTGAAAACATATTACATATTAGGCTAAGTTGGCCAAGGGGGCGGGGGGTGGGGGAACCACACAAAATATATTACAAAGCTACAATAATCGAAAAAAGTGTGGTGCTGGCACAAAAATAGACAGTGACCAAAGGAACTGAATAGAGAGCTCAGAAATAAACTCACATATACGGTCAAATGATCTTCAACAAAACTGCCTCAACCACACAATGGGATAAGGACAGCCTCTTTAATAAATGGTGCTGGGAAAACTGGATATATACATGCAAAAGAATGAAGATGGACTCTGACAAAATATATAAAAATTAACTCAAAATTGACTAAAGATTTAAATATAAGACCTAAAACCATAAAATTCCTACAAGAAAACATAGGGAAAAAATTTCATGACATTGGATTTGGCAATGATTCTTTTGTATATGACACTAATAGCACAGGTAAGAAGCAAAAATAGACAAACAGAACTGCATCAAACTTAATAACTTCTGTATATGAAAGGAAACAATCGAGAGAAAAGGAAACAAAGTGCAAAAAAGTTGCAAATAATTTATATGATAAGGGTCAATATTCAGCATATATAAAGAATGCCTACAAAACTTAGTAACAACAACAAAAATAAGGAACTTGATTTAAAAATAGGCAAAGAACCCGAAGAGATTTTTCTCCAAAGGAGATACATAAATGGCCAACAAGCATATGAAAAGATGCTCAACATCACTAGTCATTAGAGAAATGCAAATCAAAACCACAATGAGGTATCACATACATCCATGAGGATGGTTACTATCAAAAGAACAGAAAATAACACGTTAGCGAGGTTATGGGAAATCTGGAACTCTTGAGCACTACTGGTATAAATGTGAAATGGTGCAGCCTCTATGAAGAACAGAATGGGGACTCCTCAAATATCTAAAGGTACTACCACACAACCTGGTAATTCCTCTTCTGGGAATATATGCGAAAGAATTAAAAAACAGGATCTCGAAGAGATAGCTGCACTCCCATGTACATTGCAGTATTATTCAAAATAGCCCAAAGACAATAATGGGCCAAATGTCCATCAACAGATGAAACAATAATTAAAAAAAACCAGAAAAGGGTAGCATGAGGGAGTCCACTTACGGTGATGTAACAATTTTATATCTTGACTGTGATGAGGGCTCCAGAAATCTATACATGTGATCAAACTGCATGGAAGCATAAACACTCACAGACAGATATGCACAATGAATTTTTAAATACACATGTAAAAACTGGTAAAAACTGTTAAGTCTGTAAACTACTTAACAAAATTGTCAATTTCTTCACTTTGATACTGTACTACAGTGATAAGATTTCACCACTCGGGGGAAGCTAGGGGAAGAGTTCATAGGGCTCTATGTACTATTGCTGCAGAAACAGGAAAGAATCTATGAACATGCATCAATACAGAAAACCTCTAGGAAAAATGATTACTATTTATTGGTATTGGCAATTTACTATGTGCCAGACAATGGAACTGTCAAGATGAAGAAATGGACCTTGTTCAAATAAAAAAATTAAAAACAAAAAAAATTCAGGAGGAAAAGAAAATAAATCCAACTAAAAACTATAATGCAATATACAAAGTACTATATTAAAATATGAATAATAAAGGAAATAACAGAAGAGTAGCAAAATGATAAACAAAGGAAAAATGAAGGAAACACCAAAAAGCAAAAGCCAGACTATGGAAGTCAATTTATGCTATGATGTTTGGACTTAATTGTATACTTCAAAAAATATTCAAACTGTTTAAGGCAATAAAGTGACTTAATCTAATCTCCGTATATTACAATTAAAGCATGAAAGAGAACTGACTGCATGGGGAAGAAATGAAGGGGAGAACAGGAATACTACAGGCAGTAGAATATTAAAATAATTTGGGGAAAATAGTAAGAGACCATACTGGGAAACTGACAAGAATGCAAAATGAAAGAAACAAGGTAAGACAAATCCCTGAAGCCTAATTTTAAAGATGGACAGAAAATACAGCTTCAAGAATTGCATAACCTAAGGGGCCAGGCACAATGGCTCACGTCTGTAAAAAAAAATTCCAGCACTTTGGGAGGCCAAGGTAGATGGACATCTGAGGTTGGGAGTTCGAGACCAGCCTGACCAACATGGTGAAACCCCGTCTCTACTAGAAATACAAAAATCAGTCAGGCATGGTGGTGGGCACCTGTAATTCCAGCTACTTGGGAGGCTGAGGGGAGAATCACCTGAACCCATGAGGCGGAGGTTGCAGTGAACCAAGATGGTGTCACTGCACTCCAGCCTGGGCGACAGAGAGACTCCATCTCAAAAAAAAAAAAAGAATTGCATAACCTAAAATAGAATATAAATGTTGATATATGAGAATAGTAAATGAGGATTTGAAAGGGATTTATTAGTTCTAGGGCTGAAGGTCCAGAAATTACAGAGAGCAGTACACAGTATGAAAGCAAATTTCAGATTTGTAATACAGTTTCCTCCTAATTCAGCATTTCCTAAGATTACCACTTAGTGCTAAATATTAATTATGCAAGAATAGAAAAATTTTACTTCATGTCTTTTCTTAAGATCTTCTTTGGCTGCTTCAAAGCGTTTGGTTAACCTGGCTATCTTGGCCTGAAAAAAAAAAAAAGACAAAAATGAATGGAAATCAAATGGTATTACAGCATTAAAAAAAAAACCATGAATATATAAAAAGAAACCTATAGAAAACAGGATCCTCAGAAGAGAGCTGAGTAAAGAAAATAAATTAAGCTGATTATAAACTTTATACTTGGAAAATACAGTTATGACTAAAACTAAGTGACCCCTAAATTCAATACTCAGATGTAAACACTCTTAATTAGGTTAGCCTATTTCTTCCTCGGACTGTGAGTGTTGCTCACTTACCAGTACTTTCCTGAATATGTAAGCCTGTGCGCTTTGTTATTTTTTTAACACAGTTGTAATCACACTTGATTTTCTCATTGAGAATTATAAAGTGGACATATCTGTAAGTCATAAAAGATCCCTTGCCAGTACTACATATGGATGGATGTATAGGCTTTACTGTGACACTTTCAACAGAAGTGTAGATGAATGCTCATATATTACTTTTTCGCAAATTAAATTACATATTCTGTTAGTCTTTAACAATCTGATAAAAACATTACCTTGGCTAGGCATGGTGGCTCACACCTGTAATCCCAGCACTTTAGGAGGCCGAGGCAGGTGGATCACCTGAGGCCAAGAGTTCAAGACCAGCCTGGCCAAAATGGTGAAACCCCATCTCTACTAAAAATACAAAAATTAGCCAGGTGTGGTGGCACGTGCCTGTAATCCCAGTTACTCAGGAGGCTGAAGCAGGAGTATCGCTTGAACCCGGGAGGCAGAGGTTGCAGTGAGCCAAGATCACGCCACTGCACTCCAGCCTGGGCAACAGAGTGAGACTGTCTCAAAAAAAAACAAAAAACAAACAAACAAAAAAACCCATTACCTTGGTTGTGTCAACATGGTCAGTGAGATTATTAATCATTTGTCGTACTTATACAAACTCCCTGATCACATATTTTGCCCAAATACATACTGAAAGGAAATCTGAGACAAAAAAAAAGCAGAACAAAAAGAAAAAGAAAAATTATCATTTCACCACATGAATATTTGGTTGTATTTCCTTTCAGTCTTTTACTAAGCATAGACATAATATTCAACTGTTTCTGCTGATGAAGCCATTTTAAATTAAACATATTTTCAGGAAAATTAAACTTCTGAGTGTATTCATGAGGCCCTACCTAAGGAAGAGCTCTGCCAGAGAATTTCTTTTATCCAATAAGGGCATACATTTCATAAAAATGAGAAAGTGTTATGATTTACTTTCAAAGTTTCTTGCAGAAAGCAGTCACTTCTAGAGGAGACCCCAAATCTTAAAATGTGCTTAAGTCCAATATTATGGCCTAGGCAATCAGTTACCTATGACTCTCAAAGGTAAAGATTTTCCTAAGGACTTAGTTATTTATGCATGTTATTAAGGCTCAAGATCATAAAGCATAATTTCATATCCTTAACATGGATTTACCTTTCTGATGACTAAAATATCTCAAATAACTTTCTAAAAAGGTAAATGGGAAAGCCAGGTGCAGTGGCTCACGCCTGTAACTGCAACACTCTGGAAGGCCAAGGTGGGCGGATGGGTGACAAAGCGAGACTCTCTCTCAAAAAAAAAAAAAAAAAAAAAAAAAGAAAGAAAGAAAGGGAAGGTATTTTCTGTACCCCAGCTTATGCGAGAATGTCATTTTTTCTTTAGTCAAATTATCTAGGTGGGCCAGGCACAGTGGCTCACGCCTGTAATCCCAGTACTTTGGGAGGCTGAGACAGGTGGATCACAAGGTCAGCAGTTCAAGACCAGCCTGGTCAACATGGTGAAACCCCATCTCTACTAAAAATACAAAAATTAGCCAGGCGTGGTGGCGCGCGCCTGTAGTCCCAGCTCTTCGGGAGGCTGAGGCAGGAGAATTGCTTGAATCAGGAGGCCGAGGCTGCAGTGAGCCAAGATCGCACCACTGTACTCCAGCCTGGATGACAGAGCGAGACTCTGTCTCAAAAAAAAAAAAAAAAAAAAAACTAGGTGGTTATACTAAAAATTGCATAGTATGCATAATACTATTATTCTATTTTTACTTAAGCCCCTCCAAAATCATCTTGTATATGTTACATGTACAGAAAAAGATCTACAAGGATACATTCCAAGGTTAAAAGTAGTCACCCCTGGAAGCTATGATTGGCAAAAAGTGGGAAAAAAGTGAACTAAGGACCTCATTTTCACATCACATAGATTTGTGGTATTCAAACTCTTTTTTAAAAGAATTATGATTTTAAAAATGAATCCAGTAGCAGAAAAACAAACTCAAAATGTGGACATTGATTTATAGTTTTCTGATATTTAATATTATAAAACAGAGAAATCAAAGAGCAGCCTTTTTGTTTTTACATAGGAAGCTGTACAATTCTTTTTTAATTATAATTCAAAATATCTGCCATACTGTGCCTAAGAATGGCTATTTTGGTAAATATTCTGAGACATTTTTAAAAAACGAATAAACAAGTCATTTTTGTTAACTCCAGACAAGTAATATTCTATTACATTGGGTTTTATTTGGGAAACTAGACAAACCAAGAATTTCACTGCATATGTACCCAGGAAACCTCTTAGGAAATAACTCTGTCTACAAAGAAAAGAGGTTTCCTTAACATCAAGGTTGGCCTATAACAAAATGTTACTGCTCATAAAAGCAATTACATAAACAGACCCACAGTTTCTATTATTTAAAACTGTCTCCGTATTAGGCTGTCACAAATTTACTTCATTGATAGGGAACAGGAGCTGAGGCTGAAAGGAAAAAGTAAAATAGACATTTTCAGTTAAATCTACTTAAAATGGCATTTTCTAAGTCATAACCAATGGAATGTTATATTCCAGAGTGTGTTGACAGCTTTTCCATTTCTGTAAGAAATCTAGTTGAAATTCCGAGTATTATGAATTTGAACTATACTGTGATTTGAGAGGAATCAAGTCTTCCTATCTAAGAGCATAGTACTAATCACTGTTGACTCCTGTTTCCTTGTTCTGTCCTTTTTCTTCATAATGGTCTTAAAATTTTATTTTTAGGTTTATTCTTAAGTGCTTATTCATTTTTAAATAACTACCATATGTGAAATCTTTTTCTCATTATATTTTCTAATTGGTTATTGTTGATATAAGGAAAACTATTAGATTATATTGTCCTTATATGAGGTACTTGCTATATTTCCTTCTTCATTCAACAGTTTGCCAACTTAATTCTATTGGGTTCCCACTTACCAATTGTTACTCATTTCTTTTTCCTGTCTCATTGTATTGCCCAAGACTGACACCAAAGCTCTAAATAGCAACATCCATTAATAGGCACTGTCTCATTCTCAACTTTGGTAGAAATATTTCCAATAATCCATTATTAAATACGATATTTACAACAGGTTTCTGAAAGCAACCCTTTGAGAGATTCAAGGTGTTTACCTCCTATTTTTTCCATGAATGACAAGTGAATTTTAACAAATCCTGATTTGGCATGTACTGAGATGATCACACTATTTTTCACCTTTCCTACACTAGCAGAGTGACATATAACTGTTAATACTGAACCAAGTTTGCATTCATAAGAGAAATCTATGCTGGGGAATAAAACTAAACTATGTTGTTTTCTCTTCTTGTGCTAGAGGTTTCACAGATGGGCTTACTTCATCTAATGGAAGTCTCATCTTTCTCCATACCCTGAAACAGTTTACATCAGACAAGAATTACCTGTTCCTCAACGATTTGTCAGAATTATCTGGCAAAGCTTTCTGGGTTCCATGACTTCTTCAGAAATAGATCTTTGACTATAGTTTTGATAGAGTTCCTCAAAACCTAGCTTTCCTGCTTCCTTTTTTGAGACAGAGTCTCACTCTGTTGCCCAGGCTGGAATGCAAGGGCACAATCACGGCTAACTGCAACCTCTGCCTCCTGGGTTCAAGAGAGTCTCCTGCCTCAGCCTCGCTAGTACCTGGGATTACACGGATGTGCCATCACGCCCAGCTAATTTTTGTATTTTTAGTAGAGACGAGGTTTTGCTATGTTGGCCAGGCTGGTCTCGAACTCCTGACCTCAAGTGATCCACCTGTCTCAGCCTCCCAGAGTGCTGGGATTACAAGCATGAGCCATCACACCTGGCCTCCTGCTTCCTTTTTATATACAACAGATTTCATTGGTACAAGGTTGTTCACATAAAAACGTTCTTAAAGAATCTCTTCTGGATCTTGTCTCCTTTTCTAATCCTTGTGCAGTTTATTTGTACTTATTTTATTTCGAAGTCACAGATTTCTCAGACCAATAGAACAATTTCTCTCAGATGTATTCAACTGAACAAAATGTCCCTGGATAATTATACTAAAACATATTAAGCCAAAAGTCAAAATATCATATTAGTTAACAGGAAATTGTTCTGAAATACGCAGTAAGAACGAATTGAAAGTTTTATTTCCAAACCAACTGCACCACATAAATTTAGCCAAAATGAGCACAACTGATCTCAACAAACTCCTCTCATGATCTTGCACTATGCTTTACATTTGTTATAAAAAGACTCGATTTGCTAAGTGTTACTACACCCACAGTGAAGGGCAGAATCAGGCTGAACTATGTACGCACTGCAAAATAGGCAGCAAAATGTGGGTAGAACGGTTGCCAACAATTGCCACATGGGTAGTATCTACACCAAAAAAACATATTTCCCTCTCTAGAGCACAATCATATTGATACTTGATTTTGTATGCTACTGAAAATAAGTAGATATTAATTGAAACCTAACTGTTATAAAGTTAAGATGTTAAGTGTAATCCCCTTAAGTGTAATACACTTAAGATGTTAAGTGTAAGTAACCACTAAGGAAAAAACCAAAAATATATATAGGAAGAGAAACAAGAAGGAATCAAAATGATATACTAGGAAAAAATCAATTGCAAAACAAGGCAGTAATGGAGAAAGTAGAAACAAAAAAGGTATCAGATATAGAAGAAAAGTAAAATTGCAGAAGTTTTTCCTTATTAGTAACCACTTTAAATGTAAATAAACTCCTTGATTAAAAGGTAGAGATTGGTGGAACTGATAATAAATCATGACCAAACTATATACCATCTGTAAGACTTCATCAAAATTTAAAAGTTTTGTGCATCAAAAGGCATTATAAGAAGTTGTAGACAAATTACAGAACGGGAGAAAATATTAGCAATCATGTATCTAATAAGAGTTTGGTATCCTAGGCCGGGCACGGTGAGTTTGGTATCCTGGGCTGGGCGCAGTGGCTCACGCCTGTAATCCCAGCAGTTTGGGAGGCTGAGGTGGGCAGATCACGAGGTCAGGAAATGGAGACCATCCTGGCTAACATTGTGAAATCCCATCTCTACTAAAAATACAAAAAATTGGCTGGGCGTGGTGGCGGGCGCCTGTAGTCCCAGCTGCTCGGGAGGCTGAGGCAGGAGAATGGCATGAGCCCAGAAGGTGGAGCCTGCAGTGAGCCAAGATCGCACCATTGCACTCCAGCGTGGGAATCAGCAGGAGACTCCGTCTCAAAAAAAAAAAAAAAAAAAAAAAATTTTGGTATCCAGAATATATAAATAATTCTTACAACTCAACAACAAAAAGGCAAAAAATCCAAATTAAAAATGTGCCAAGGACTTTAATAGACATTTCTATAAACAAGCATATATGATTGATCAACAAGTACATGAAAAGTTGATCAACATCATTTATCATTAGGGAAATGCAAATCAAAACCCTAATGAGATACCACTTCATACCATTCAGATGCTATAATAATAAAAAAAGAAAGTAAAAATAACAAGTATTGGTGAGGATGTGGAGAAATGGAACCCTCATACATTGCTGGTGAGAACAGAAAATGGTATAGCCACTGTGGACAACAGCTGGGTGATTCTTCAGTAAGTTAAACAAAGAATTACCACATGGCCCACAATTCCACACCTAGGTATATTCCTAAAAGATTTGAAAACAAGTATTCAAACAAACACTTGTATACAAGTTCAAAGCAGCATCATTCACAATAGCTGAAAGTAGGAACAACCCAAATGCCATTCAATGGATGAATGTATAAACAAAATGTGGCATATACTGCCATATAATGGAATATTATTGCCCTAAGAAGGAATGAAGTACTGATACAGGCTACAGACACAGATTACGCTGGAAAACACGCTAAGTGAAAGAGGCATGTGAAATATGCAAAATAGGTAAATCGATAGAGACAGCAGATTAGTGGTTGCCAAGGGCTAGTGTAAGAGGAAAAGAAAAGCGAATGTTTAATGGGCAAAATGTTTCCTTTTGAGTTGACAAAAATGTTTTGAAACTAGATAGAGATAGTGGTTGTATAAAATTGTGAATGTACTAAATAACAATGAATTGTACACTTTAAAACAGTTTGGTATCTGAAATTTTATTTCCATAAAAAACCAAAATACTGGAACAAGACACAAAGAGATGGGAATTAAATTGGGCACATGATTATGGGTGAGTGAACAGGGGAAACAATATGAAGTCAAAAGCCTGGTATCAAAATACAATAAACATTAATAGTACCCTGTAGGACAGTGAAGCAACTGGTGGATATTAGAAAAAGTGGATTGAAAACTAAGATTAAAATTTAAAAATTTTAAAAATGAATACTGGTTTTACCAGTGCACAATTGAGGAACTTGGACTATAAAGAGACTGAAGTAATCAGTATTTTAGAAAAATTAGTACAATGCTTTGGAAGGACCAGAAAGAACTTAAAAACTAGTACCAGAGTGCTCATATAAAAGGTGTTACTATAATCAAGGAATTGGGTAATGATGGCCTAATGAAAAGTGAAAAGAATCGAGATTTATTTTTTCTAGGAAATAATCAAGTTGTAACTTGGCAACTCACTGTGTATATGAAATGACTGAGAGGGATCGGTCTCCAAGAATTCAAGAGCTGCCAATAAGAGGAACAATGGGAAGATTTTCCTTCAAGAGTTTTCCAAGAATTCAGAAATTGTCAGTAACAGGAACATTTGCAGAGAAGATGATTGTCTTGGTGTTAGAAAGATTCAAATTCTGAGACTACAAGCAACATTTAAGTACAAATTTAAATGTTAAGAAATCTGGACTGCACCTCGTGTGAGATGATAGGTGTCAAAAACTCAGTTTTAGTAAGTATGTATGTATGTATGTATGTATGTATGTATGTATGTATTTATTTTGGAGACAGAGTCTCACTCTGTTGCCCAGGCTGGAGTGCAGTAGCATGATCTCAGCTCACTGCAACCTCCACCTCCCGGGTTCAAGCAATTCTCATGCCTCAGCCTCCAAAGTAGCTGGGACTACAGGCACGCACTACCACACCCGGCTAAGTTGTTTGTATTTTTAGTAGAGACAGGGTTTCACCATATTAGCCAGGCTGGTCTCTAATTCCTAGACTCAAGAGATTCGCCCTCCTCAGCCTCCTAAAGTGCTAAGCTCACAGGCGTGAGCCACTATGCCCAGCCAAAAACTAAGGTTTTAAAAACACAATTTCATAGTTGCACCCGTGGGTGTGATGAGAAACAGTGAATAAAATTATTCTTTCAAATATTCAGGCATTTTCAAATTTAATTCAAAAGTTTGAACAGTACTAGTTAAATGAAGTTTAATAATTAGATAGGTCAGTCTGGGAGACACACTTAAATTCTAATCCTATTTAGCTAAAATTTTATTCGTAATGGAAAAAGTGATTTAACTTCTATGGGCCACTTTTCCTTCATTTGCAAAATAAGGTCCTATACATGGTTTACCACTCAGCATCTTTGGGATATGCTCATATATAAAATAACCCAATAGAAACCATATACTTACTTATGACAGAATGAATGTACTGATTCAAATACCAGCTTCTTAGCTTTGGAATAAAGTAGATTACTATAGCACACTACTGTGTGCTCATTTCAGCTGACCAGAAGCTCTGGTATTGTATGTTAAGATACAGTTGTACTTAATAAAAAATGACAAGTAGAAATTAATAAATATGTGTTATTAAACTAACATCTTTAAAACATAAGGTCCACGAAAGGAGGTAGATTAACATAAAAAGAATCCCTAACAAATATTACTTAGTACTTATTATAGCATGCTAAATGACAGCCTTCCTTTAGTGACTGGAAAAAAAAAATATGAAGCACTAAGTTAGATCCAGGAATTTCTGAGTCTCCGTTATGGTTTGAACTGTGTCCCCTAAAAGTTCACATATTGAAGTCTAAACTTCCAGTATTTCAGACTGTGACCCTATTTGTAAAGAAGGTCATTGCAGAGGTAATTAGTTAAGATGAAGTCATGTTGGAGTATAGTGGGCCCCTACTCCAATGACTGGTGTCCTTGTAAAAAGGGGAAATTTACAGACACACACACAAGGACAACACCATGTAAAGATAAAGCCAGAGATCGGGGTGATGTTTCTACAATGCCAAAGAACTGTCCGCAAACCAACAGAAGCTACAGTAAAGGCATAGAACAGATTCTTCCTCACAGCACAGCCCTCAAAAAGAATCTACACTGCTGACACCTTGATCTTTAACTTCTAGCCTCCAGAACCATAAGACAGAATATTTCTACTGTTTAAACCACTCAGTTTATTGCCCTTTCTTTACAGCAGCCCTGGCAAACTAAACAAACTCCTTTTCCTTCTTATATTTAGAATTTAAATGTATTTTATAGTCAATCTCAAATATATATCTCAGAAAATAAATTATAAAACAGTGACACACGGAGTATACAATTCAAGTCAATGTACAAACCTGTAGTTCAGTGAGAACTGTTTTATGCCTCTTGTTACATTCAATCTTTTCCACTCGTGTTTTCAATTCTGCCAAAGTCTTATCAAATACAGCACACTGCAGCGCACACAATTTTTCTTCCAGCAACCACTGTATAACCTAAAGAAACAAATATTCCTTCATTATGCCAAGAAGGCATTCCAGCAAGCAATAAACACTAAATATTCTTAAGTACCAAGAAAACAGTAATGACAAACTAACTTAATGAATAAAACATGCTAGAATCTGTAACACAATACTATCTGCTAAAATCCTCTACTTTTATATATATAAAATCTACTTCAAGAGGGTAATACATACTAAAAATAGAAAATTTCCAGAGAGTAAACTTTTAAAAAGTTCCATATTCTCATTATGGGTCCACAACAAAGACATTGGCACATACCCATGAACCATACTTGAGTAACACTGTTCTAAAGAAGTAAACTCTCAGGAAACCTCAGTTTTCAAAATTCTTTCACATAGCTACCTTCATAATTCTAACAGCTCTGTAAGAAAGACTGAATAAGCATTATTATCTCCATATGTCAAATAAAAAGAAACTAGGGGAAAAAACAACACTGAGAGTTTCTACTGCCTCACTATTCTTTTTTCTACAAAGTGCAAATATGTATGCTGTATTTTAATGAAAGAATTTTGTCCTAAAACATTGATTGTAAAACGTCATCCTTAAATATATGACCTTGAAAAACTAGTTATCATCGAAGTTTAATATTCCTCTCTAAGAAAAGCATTTGTAAAAACATTTGTGAATACATGTTGAAAAACATATAAAATACTGAATATTTTCATTATTTCTATCTCTAGTCAAACAGATGTAAGGAGAATTTCAAACTCTGTATTCTAAATACTCCTTTCTCTAGTCCTTTTAATACCCTGTCTCTACCACTTTTATACTAACCCTAAAGTACACAATAAAAAGTTTAGAATGTAGAGACTTACAACCATGAAACCAGCTTTATAAAGATTAAAATGTTAATATTTAAAACTCTAACATTTCCTTTTCACAATAAGATAAAGTTCAATGTGAGAAGGAAAAAGAAAAGCTGAAAAACAACATTCAGTTTTGTCACCAAAGCAAATAAATAAAAATGTTACCTTCTCTCCCTTGTTTTGATAATCATAATCTTTTTTTAAAAAAAAAGATGTAGCCAAAAAGAAGTCAGAAGGAATTTTAAAATTAAATTATCAAGGATAGTAATAGACTTATTTATTTATTTATTTATTTATTATTTTTTTGAGATGGAGTCTTGCTCTGTCACCCAGGCTGGAGTGAAGTGGCATGATCTCAGCTCACTGCAACCTCCACCTCCCGGGTTCAAGTGATTCTCCTGCCTCAGCCTCCCAAGTAGCTGGGATTACAGGCACCCACCACAACATCCAGCTAATTTTTGTATTTTTAGTAGAGTCAGAGTTTCACCATGTTGGTCAGGCTGGTCTTGAATTCCTGACTTCAGGTGATCCATCCACCTCAGCCTCCCAAATGATTGGGATTACAGGGGTGATCCACCACATCTGGTCAGTAATAGACTTTAAAAGCTCAACCACTTTCTTCAAGTTCTTTCTTTCTATGATAAACCACATTATGTCAATAAAATACAGAATAATGTCAGAAACCTAGAAGATGATAGTGGTGCTATTTATTCATATGGTTTATAACTTATAATTGACACAATACCTTTTGAAGTTTCTGGTTAATGTCCCCTTTGGCTGTAATCTTTACTTGAAATTCTGCCTCATATTCTTCTTCCATATATCGACGACGTTTAGACTGTACATTGTCCATGTCTTCTGATTTAGAACGTTTTCGTCTAGAAAATTCATCTGAGAAGAAAAACCACAATGATCACACTCAGGTGTTTTTCTTATAGCTCTTAATGCATATTATCCATCCTTAGCAAAATATTGTTTCTATCATAACAGCCTTCTCAACCAACTATTTTGTAAACTGTTTTGGAGATCAGAAAAGAAGGTATATAGCTTTTAGCTTTAAACTTCAAATGACTTTCAATATACTAAATAAGAACTTCCTAATGGTCAAGCAATGCACACTGTGAACGCAGAATTTCCTTGAAATCTTCATACTAAGAAGGAGAACTGCCTCACAATTGTGTTGTGAAGAAGGTAGATGAAATCATCTCATATTCATTCCTGTAACTAAATGTCACAGTGCACATGAACCCTCTGACAAAATATTGTATTCATTCTCATGTCAGATTTTTAACTATGCACAGCTTTAATTATTTATTCTTTTTCCTCCGTAAGTATAGGAAAAAATTCTTAATCATCAGCCTTAGAAAACTAGCATAGTAATAATAGTTATTCTTAACATATCCTAATGAATTTCAAATAAAAATAAAATTAATGTCATTAAAAGTACATTTATAAAGAATATAGACTAGAAGACTTCACTTAGAAAATTTGTTTCAAGTGCTGTTAATATTCATGAGATCATAAGCAAATTGTATCTGGTTTCTTCAATATCTAAAAAAATTAAAACACTAATATCTTCACATTTTTTAAACGCAGATGCTGTCATGTGACCATGCCTATCCCTCTGTATATATCTGTATCTATATGCTTGTAAACCCACTATGCCACAATTTCTCTTATAATCTTAACTTACCCGTGGTCATACATGGAGAGCGGCACGACAGGAAAGTTACTGAACCCAGCTTTCCTGACTTCTAGTCCAATGATCTTTCCATAAACCTAAGGACACTCAGTCCATCATTTCCTTCCCTTCCCATAAAGCTAAAGAACTTTATCTTTCCTTCCCTTTTCCTTCCTTCCTTCCTTCCCTCTTCCTTCCTTCCTCTCTCCCTCCCTCCCTCCTTCTCTCTCTCTTTCTCTCTCAAGGTGTCACTCTGTCACCCAGGCTGGAGTACAGTGGCTCAATCATTGCTCACTGGAACCTCAAATTCCTGGACTCAAGCAATACTACCACTGCAGCCTTCCAAGTAGCTGCGACTACACGTGTGTGCCACCATGCCTGGCTAATTCAAATATTTTTTCTGTAGAGACAGGTTCTTGCTATGTCACCCAGGCTGGTCTTGCATTCCTGGCCTCAAGCAATCCTTCCGTCTTGGTCTCACAAAGTGCTGGCATTACAGGTGTGAGCCACTGCTTCTGGCCCCGTGAAGATAAAGAACCTTAAGTAAACTAAAATACATCCTTCCATTCACTTATGTTAGCCCATACAAAATTCTTGTAGTTTCATTCTTTAAACATAAATCTGAAACAATTTATCTCAAAACACTCAGTAACTTAGTAAACTTTAAGCAAAATCTTTCTGTGGAACAATAAAAAGTATAAATAAACAAAATAAAATATTGAAGTGTATGAAACATACTTTCAGAAATCCTTCAGTCAGCCATCAACAAAATGGTACAGTTGTGAAACTGCAAAATTTTACAATTATTTCATGGGCAAAAAAGAATATTACACGGTTGTAAATATAGAAACAATGAATTATTATTTTTCAACCCAGTTCAAGTTTGTTTATACATGCATACTTTTCTCAGAAGGTCTTTCATCTTCTTCATGTATTACTTGCTCTTCTTCCTCAGGTTTGTTGTCTTTTTCATTACTTTCTGTTTCTGCTGTTAACAAATATAGAAAAGAAAATCTTACTTCTACTAGAATTCATAACAGCTCACTAATTTACATTTTTAGTCACTATCCAGTTACAAAACTAACCTTTTATGAAATCAGAGTCCCAAAATGTAAAATTTGGGGAGGGGAAAAGGGGAGCAGGAACTGATCGAATGAATGACCACGTCCACATTCAACTGTTCTGCAATTCAGAACAAACTCAACACAGGATTTAATCTTAATATAGATTTTAAGTAATTTTTTAAAATTACTTAATAATTTTCTGTCACCAATAGCATTAATAAAATGTGAAAACAACTGCTGTAGAGCATTTTGATTCCTTTACATTCAATAATTAAAACTAAAATAGTGCTTGTGACAATTATCAAAAAAATTCCAAACTACTGGAAAATTCAAAACACCTAATACGTTGAATATACAGGTTGAATCCTTAAGTTACTTTAATGCTTATGGTATAGAGAGTTCAAAAATAAGGAATGGAAAGGCTATCCCAAATATAATAAAAACTTTAAATATATACCTACTTTGATAACAGTGCCAAAACTGAGCTAGGTGCTTAATATAGTTATCACATAGCCACAATATAATTTCACACTGTTAACTCTATTTTTTGTCATCATATAGATGAGGAAAACATTCAGAAGGGTTAATTTTCTTTTTTTTTTTTTTTGAGACTGAGTTTCACTATTGTCGCCCAGGCTGGAGTGCAGTGGGGCGATCTCGTCTCACTGCAACCTCCGCCTCCTGGGTTCAAGTGATTCTCCTGCCTTAGCCTCCTGAGTAGCTGGGATTACAGGCACCCGCCACCACATCCAGCTAATTTGTTTGTTAGTTTGTTTTTGAGATAGAGTCTCACTCTGTCGCCAGGCTAGTATACAGTAGCGCGATCTCGGCTCACTGCAACCTCTACTTCCCAGGTTCAAGCAATTCTCCTGCCTCAGCCTCCCAGGTAGCTGGGACTACAGGCACCTGCCACCAGGCCCAGCTAATTTTTGTATTTTTAGTAGAGACAGGGTTTCACCATGTTGGCCAGGATGGTCTTGATCTCTTGACCTCATGATCCGCCCTCCTCAGCCTCCCAAACTGCTGAGATTACAGGCATAAGCCACTGCACCAGGCCTAATTTTTTTTATTTTTAGTAGAGACAGGATTTCACCATGTTGGGCAGACTGGTCTCAAACTCCTGACCTCTGGTGATCCTCCCACCTCAGCTTCCCAAACTGCTGGGATTACAGGCGTGAGCCACCGCGACTGGCCCAGAAGGGTTAATTTGCGTAAGTCATATAAAATGTAACAACTGAAGAGTGCTGCCAAAAGATATTGCTAAAAATGTCTATACAATTATATTAAATAAAATCCAAGAGGTACCAAAATGTTCTTTTGGTCAATCAATGTCTCTTCAACTAACCTACTCATTAAATGAGGAATAAGGGAGCTACAAAAAAAAAATCATTAAGATGTTTGACTTCTATTTTTCCCCGTTATGTCATTGCAACTTGCTTCTCAGTGGCTTCAATAAAGCATGCTATGTTTCATCAAGTTCTGCAACTAATATTAAATAAACAATCATAAAGTATATTATGCTATATAAAGATTCTGATATGACATTTCTTCTCCAATCATCACGGTTTTAATCACAACAGCCCTAATAGCAAAAGTCAAGGTTAAAAAAATTTAAAAGATATTTTAGGTGAAAATAGGCAAGGACAAGGATCATTGATGAATACCTATTAAGGCGCTAGAAGTATTTTTTTCACTGTAAGATAAACAATAAGCTAACACAGTACACAGGATTACTAAAACTATTTTTGAACTTTAAAATAAATTATTTGAAAATTAACTCTCCATTTACTACCCTTTGCTCATTTTAAGTGTTTTAAGACCTCATCTCTCAACCTCAGTTTCAGTGAAATAAAAATTTATGTTTGCTTTCTTGTAAACAGATCACAAACTCATTAAAACACATTTTTCTCTCTATATTTTTCCATATCTTCCTGATTTTAATACTAATTGTTAGTAACTCCTGAGCTTCCTAGTCCCCAGAGTTTCCAGAGAGACAGAGTAACTGGGTTGCTTGAGATGAAAGGTTTACATAGTCTTTATTTAGCAAATCCTCGCATCGCACAAAGCACAAAATTAGCCATGGCTCCAATTAGTGACTCCAAGCCAGAGCATCCAGAACACCGCAGAGTAAATTGGCCTGCTATGGTTTGCCTCTTTTATACGCATGTTAGTTTCCTCTCCATATGTCAAGCTCAGCTTGAGATTTCTTCATTTTATTCAAAAACCTCTTCCTATCACCCAACTCCCAGGTTCCAGATATGCTTAGAAGATACTACTGGATTCCCAACACTTAAAACACTCAGGATTCACAGAATTAAAATATATGCTAGAGTTTTATGTAACGGAAAGAACTTGGGATTTAAAAAATGGTATTAACAGATTCTACAGAGATGGGTAGGGCCTTATATTTCTTTAATTTTATTTTGTCCACAAAGCCTGAAGAAAAACTGAGAATGGGTCTCCTTCAACCCAGAGTAATAATCAAAGGCCCTTGGTACACAGACAACTTTAGACATAATTTCAGGTAGTTCCTGGGACTCCTGAAACTCCAAATAGTAGGTTAACAATGTCTTTTTTAGGCATTGTTTTTTTTAGGGTGCGGTGGCTCACATCTATAATCCCAGCACTTTGGGAGGCCGAGGCGGGCGGATCACAAGGTCAGGAGATCGAGACCATCCTGGCTGACATGGTGAAACCCTGTCTCTACTAAAAATATAAAAAATTAGCTGTGCGTAGTGGCACATGCCTGTAGTCCCAGCTACTCGGGAGGCTGAGACAGGAGAGTCGCTTGAACCCGGGAGGCAGAGCTTGCAGTGAGCCGATATCGCACCACCGCACTCCAGCCTGGGTGACAGAGCGAGACTCCATCTCAAAAAAAAAAAAACAATGTCTTTTTTAGAATCTGTCCTTACTTACAGATAAGTTTCTGTTATAATTCCTCTGATTTTCTTGAGTATAGCCTTATCACAATTTGGCAAGTTTTCATAGTTCCATATTCTTTCCTTTCAAGCAGACTAGACAGTAAGCTCATTAAGGGCAAATATCAGATCTCGTAATTTTGGTAATCCCAAACACTTTGAGAAATAGCTGAGACAAATTAGATGTTTAATACCTATCAGATGACTACTATCTTTAATAAGGTTCCATTAAGTAAAGGTAGAAAACTGTGTTTTTAAAGGATTACAAAATAGAATTTACATTAGGGGACTTAGTTTCCCATTTCAGAATTATACTTTATAGAACTTTATTCTAAGGAAAAATGGAGGACAAAAACCATTGCCTTAGATAAGAGATTGGCAAATCTTTTTTGTAAGTGGCCAAAAAATAGATATTTTCAATCTTGTGGGCCACATGACCTCTGACACAACCTCTTAATTCTGTCCTTGTTGCTGGAATCAGCAATAAGTGCTATGCGACATGTAAACAAATTACCATAGCTATGTTCCAATAAAACTTTATTTACAAAAACAGGGCTCACAGGCCAGTCTACCCCATTCACTGATTTAGATTACTGGCTCCATGAAAATATTTATAATAAAACAAGAAATTCCTACAGACAAATTAAAGACAATATCCATTAGAAAAATGGGCAAAGGAGATGAACAGGCAATTCACAGATAAGGAACTACAAAAGGCCAACAAACATATAAAGATTCTCAACCTAACAAGATCTATCAGAAAAATAAGGCATGACTGGTAATGCGACTTTTCCAGACATTTTGTATTAGTTTTATTTAACCAATACAGAATGGCAAATAATATCTCCTACGTGAATTTTTGTGCTCTCTTTAAAAGCAAAACCTAGTGGGGAAAGTCCCATTTTATTATCTCCAATTCTTCCCCTCCCACTCTCTCTGAAACCCAAATCAGGTTTTCCACTCCACCATTCACCAAAACTGCCCCTTGGTAAAAGTCACCAATGATCTCCAGATTGTTAAATACTTCTCTTCCATCTTATGAGCACACACAGCAGCATTTGATATAGTAAACGGTTACCTTATTCCCTCCTCAAAACAGTGTTTTTACTTGGCTTCTGAAACACCAAAATCTCTCCACCTTCTTCCTACCTCAGGGGCTGCTCTTTCTCAGCTCCTTTGTTGGTTCTTCCTCATCTCCCCAACCCTAAACACTGAAATGCCAAAAGCACAATTCTTGGATCTTTTCTCCATGTATACTCACTCTGAGGTGATTTCATCTTGTCACCTAATAGCTACATGCTATCTACTATATTTTGCTAATACAAGTCAAGTCTCTGATCTGAAATCCAGACTTACACACCTAACTCGGACAACAGTACTCATTTGAAAAATGATCTTCCTCCTATACACCTCCTTCCAAAATCTACTTCATCTTTGGTCTTCCTCAACTCTGA
This sequence comes from Pongo pygmaeus, assembly GCF_028885625.2. NCBI lineage: Eukaryota > Metazoa > Chordata > Mammalia > Primates > Hominidae > Pongo > Pongo pygmaeus. Next base: position 14,858,912 of record NC_072383.2, on the reverse strand, counting down.
AAAGAAAAATCTGCAACTTGCACACTAGTGTATAGAACTAAGAAGCTCCACAAAGAGAAGCCAAGTACATAAGTAACAGCTAAATATAAATGGATTGAGATGATAAAGAATTTTAACTGAACACAATAAACAGTGACAACAAATTAACAGTAAATTGACTAAATCACGCCAATTCTATCAATACTAACCTACAGCAAAAATAGAAGGAAGTCTCAAATTCTAGTCTAATGTAATTATCCTTATTAGCATCACTTTATGTTTATTTACCTTAAAGATCCAAGAACAAGGGGAGGAAAATATCAACCACAGATTTTTATTTTAATCTGAAATAAAATCTGCAAGGAAACTATGTCAGTGTTTAATGCAAAAAAAATCTAGTTCACTCTAAAACAGATTTTTCTCTTCAAAAATCTTATGTTTAAGAAAAAAAAAGCACGTGGAGGAGGCCTATCCCTATTTTTCCACAAGAAATAGAAGGAGAAAGGCCAAAAAAGAAGGGAAGATGGAGAATGCAGTAACCCAACAGCTAAGGAGAGTCTCAAGAGGGAAGAACTGTTATTAAGAGGTCATCCAAGTATAGAAGAATAGATAAGACAAAGAAAAGATGTCCCCGGATTTAATAACATGATCATCAATGTCATTTCACTGAGAAAAATCAGGAGGGGGGCAGCTACCAAGGCAGAAATCAAAATCCAATTAAGTGGAAGGGCTAACAGAAGAAGAAATGGTCCTAGCTTTGTTAATATAACTTGAAGAATGGCCCTAAAAGAAAGGAAAGAGATGAAATAGTATTAGACGAAAGTATATGGTATGGAGATGAAGCTCCTCTAGTGTTTGAACTTTCCCAGAGAGATAAATCTTTATTTTGCTATCCTCTTTAAACAGATATCATTTTAATAATTAGTGAGTATTAGTTCTAACATAGTACTATGCCACAATTCAATAATGTCTCTAGACCTATTAAGGTATATATGCAACACTTTTTTAGTTCTTTCTTCTGCTTTTGTAAAATTAAAATAGCTTTTCTATTTGCTTTATCTTTCATTATTTCTTGTTGCTGCTAATACATATCACAATTGCTTTATTTAAAACACATTTGCTAAACAAGTGCCTGAAATGACAGAAGGTTATGCTATTTTCCTTTTACTACACTCATAGATGTTAGTAGCTAGAAAGAAGAGCCAGTACTGAAGCCAACTTTAGTACTTCAGCTAATAATTCTGTGTTCTGAGTATATTAAAAATTAGTCAAGAATAAAGGCATTTATTTAAGTAACATTTCAACAGGAGTACAGCAACATAAATGACATGCAACAGATTCTACCGCCATATAAAGAGAACAGAGTACAGTTTAAGAACCAATTAAGAAACTATTCTTAAACTCAAAATACAGAAAATTACCTTCAGAGGAAGGGGAAAAGATACAAAATAAAAGTTTAGTTATGAGCCAAGAAATTAAATCTATCACTAAATTTACCCTGCTAATAGCATACCATCAGATTAAAGGCAAGTAACCAAAAATATTCCCAACTTTGAATTTTCAAAGTATGCAACATGGATGGCTTAATATTCATCTCTCAGCACTTAACTGCCTTGCGTGGGATGCCCTCCAATATCAAGATTCTGACATAAAGGTACTCATTAAATCATAAGCTGCAATTTGCTTTTTTAACTTTCTTATACAGACTTTTTTTTTTTAAAGGACTTATAAGGCTTTTTTATGGACTTGCCCTAGTGCCACATTCTGTATAAACACTTATAGAAAATGGATGAAATTCATTCTCAACACTGTCACCTATTATCTTTCCAAAATGTAAATTTCATTCTCCTCTGCTTGAAGTTCTTTACTGGCATTCCAGCGCCATCATAAAGCTTTAGCATTATAACCAAGGTCCTCCATGATATGCTTCTCTTACATTATTGATTATTCATTCACTTTACAAATATTTACTGGGCACTTACTGTGTGCCAGGCACCGTTTTGGCCTGATGATGGTGACTCAGAGCAGGAGTAATAACAGTTGTGAATTGGACTCTAGATCTATTATGATAGTAGTACCAACAGAATTTCCTGATGGACTGATTATGGGGTGTGAAAGAAAAAATAAAAATGGTTCCAAAGTTTCTGGCCTGAGCAAGTAGGATGGAGCTACCATTAAAAGGAGTTAGACTCGGCCAGGTGCGGTGGCTCACGCTTGTAATCCCCAGCACTTTGGGAGGCTGAGGCGGGCAGATCACGAAGTCAGGAGTTTGAGACCAGCCTGACCAACATGGTGAAACCCCGACTCTACAAAAATACAAAAATTAGCCAGGCGTGGTGTCACGCACCTATAATCCCAGCTACGCAGGAGGCAGAGTGGGGAGGAGAATCGCTTGAGCCCGGGAGGCGGAGGTTGCAGTGAGCCAAGATGGTGCCACTGCACTCCAGCCAGGGCGACAGAGCGAGACTCCTTCTCGAAAAAAATAAAATAAAAAAAAAATAAGAATTAGAGTCATTAAAACCCTATGTTACAGCAGAGCCAATATAGCAAGACCCTGTCTCTACAAAAAAATTAAAATTTTGCCAAGTGTGGTGGCACACGCCTGTATTCCCATGTACTCTGGGGGCTTAGGCAGGAGGATCACCTAAGCCAGTAAAGTGGAAGCTGCAGTGAGCTATGATTGTGCCACTGTACTCCAGCCTGGGCAACAGAGCAAGACTCTGTCTCACAAAACAAAAACAAGCAAACAAAATAAACCTCTGTTATACAGATATTAAAAGGGGCAAGACATCCCTAATACATCTGGTGCTCTAATAAAGTTACCTTAATCTGCACTCCCAGAATACCAATTTAACATAATCACTGTACTCACAGCCTTGTATTTAATGGCCTATGATTTAATTCTTGTGTGTATCCTGAGGGCAAATACTATCTTCATATCTCTAGAACCAAGAAGGGCCTGGCCTGTCTCTTTATATAGGTTTAGTTGAATGCTCTTTGAAAATAAAAAGCCTTTTTTTTTTTTTTTGAGGCAGGGTCTCACTTTGTCACCCATGCTGGAGTACAGTGGCGTGATCTTGGCTCACTGCAGCCTCGACCACCCAGGTTCAAGTGATCCCCCTACCTCAGCCCTTCAAGTAGCCTGGACTACGGACAAGTGCCACCACGCCTGGCTAATTTTTGTATTTTTGTAGAGACGGGGTCTCGCCATGTTGCCCAGGCTGTTCTCGAACTCCTGAGCTCAAGCAATCTGCCTGCCTCAGCCTCCCAAAGTCCTAGGATTATAGGTGTGAGACACCCTACCTGGCCAAAAAAAAAAGCCATTTTTTAATAAGAAAAAAATCTCTACCTCCGAAAGCTGGTATGATATATTGGGGAAAAAAGTTGTCTCTGTGTCTCTTAGACCTGCCTCCATTTTTTTTTCTTTGAAGAAATTAGATGGTGTTTTATGCTAGCAAGGTCACTTCTCTCAGAGACGTCTAAAAATAAAGAACGTGATATAATGGGAACAGAAAGGTATTCATGCTTTTCTCAGTCTTCCTCAAGCTGAGAAAGTTTCATAGAGGAATAATGTTTTTGAGTTTGACCATAAAAGAAGGTAGAATTTTTCTCATTCTCTTTTTCTCTGGGAATAATAAATAAAATAAAAGAGATGGGAGAGACAGGTACTGAACAAATCATAAAGTTAATGTACCTTTTACATAAGGAGTTTGAAATCAACCTAAAAGTAACAGAGATCTAAGACATAGAGGGACAATATCAAATAAGAGAACTGGGTTATAGGGAGCTCATTCAGAAAATGAGGAAGAGAATAGGTTGAGTAGAATCAAAAGGGCTGAGGAAGCAAATGGGTAAAGTCTTTATCAAATGGATAATCAAGCGTTAAGGTTTCTGGCTTACAACAATGGTGCTGTCATTCCTGGACAAAGAATATTAAAGAACAGGATTTCATTGGGAATATTAATTGAAAATATAATTTGTTACACTTGAAGCAAATAGATTAAACTATTAGGCTTTTAGTTCTAAGTTATTTGTTCGCTAAGTGATAGCAAGAAAGAACTGCTACAACTCTAGTCAATTATGTACTAACTTAAACTGTTATCTCAGTGTTACGGTGCTCTACTTCATCTCTATTTCCAGACTATAAGGGCATATTTTCTACTTATTTTATCTCCCTTCTTAGTATTTAGCACAATTCTACTCACAGAGTAGACACACTAATTCTGAATTCTATGAAGTTAAGACATCTTTCTATAGAGTCATCACTATTCTCAACTTTCTCTGCAGCTAAAATAAATTTAAAACATTATGATAATGTTTTATTAAACAGTTCATCAAAGTCAATAAAAATCTTTAAAATTTAAGTTATATGCTAACCTGGAGAGCACATTTCATTTTGCGATATAACTTCAGACTCATCTTTTTCACCTGAAATATCTTCTTCATCAGAGAGGACCAGAAAGGCTTCTTTTGGCAAACTCTCACTACTTTCTTGTTTAGATGGTGAACCAAAAGAACTTTCCATTTTCTCTTCCAAATCTGGATTTGTCTCATCGATTGGAAGGAGAGATGTTTTAGAAAAGCAAGTAAGTTCATCCTCAGAAGGTGCGAGCTTTTCCAAAATAGGAATGATTTCATCTGTCTCCATAGAGTCTGTATTTTCTAAGATATTCTCACTTTTGTCATCTTCAATAACATTTTCATTAATCGTTTCTACAAGATCTGCAGAAGTTTCATCTTCATTCTTTTCACCTTGGTCAATTTCCATACTGCTAGATATAGCATCTTCTCCAAGAGCAAGCTCTGTGATATTACCTTCCTCTACCTTCTTTTCATTTTCAGGAGGTCGATCTGAACAAATAGTTGTATCATCTGTTTCTGGAGTTTCTTCATTAGCATCAATATTATTATCAGCTTTATTTTTCTCGTCCAATGAGTCTTTACTCTGAATTTGCTCTAATTTTTCATCAGCCCCATTTTTTTCAAGAAAATCATCATCTTTATTGCTACTTGGTTCTATATTGTCAATTTCAGGAACTGGTTCACAAACTGGTACAGAATTTGGTTCAAAGGTACGATCGAAGGTTGATTCAGAAGTCAGCTCATCAGAGGCCAGTTCACCAGTGGCCAGATCATCAGAGGCCAGTTCACTAGAGGATAGATCACCAGGGGCCAGATCATCAGAGCCTGGATCAGTGGAAGTTGGTGCTCCAGAAGCCAGATCAACAGAAGTTATTTCACTAGAGGCTATATCATCAGCGACACAATCACCAGAAATGGGTTCAACAGGGACCGGTTCACCTGGGATGGGATCACTAGAGGTGGGATCACCAGAGGAGAGATCATCAGCAGTGGCATCACCAGAGGTGGCATCACCAGGGGACACATCACCAGAAGCGGCATCACCAGAGGTTGCATCACCAGAGGCAGCATCACTAGAGGAGGGCTCGCTAGAGGTGGGATCACCAGAGGTGGAATCACCAGAGGCCAGTACTCCGGAGGCTGGATCTCCGGCATCCAGATCACCAGGGGCTGGATCACCAGAAACTGGTTCAGCAGTCAGTTTAGAGTCTGGTTCTGAAGTTATATTATGGGGAGACAAAGGTTCACAATTTAAATCATCATCCTGCTTGTTTTTTACATTAACACTTAGGATACAGGGTGTTTCTTTCCATTCTGCTTTACTTCCTTCAGGATCAAAACAAATCTCTTCAATGCCATTCACCTCTTCCTTGTCTTTAATGTAATCCATATTTTCCAAAGGTGAGGTTGGGTCCAAATCTCCATTTTCATGGTTGCCATTTAACAGCTTGACATCAGTTTTCAACAGTTCTTCTTTGACCTTGTACACTGCTTCAAGTTGCTGACGATCACTCACTCTCATCGTTTTTCGAGCCTTAAAGACTTTTTTCTGAGGTTCTTCTAAACTGTCCATTCTGAATCTTTAAGAAAAAAGAGAAAGAGAGTTTAATAACGGAAACAGAAGTCACCTAATTGTAGACTTAATACAAATTGATCTTAGAAGAGATGCAAGCAGCACACTTCACGTAATGTTTAAATAAAGACATAGAAAACCTACTGCTCGTTGTATACTAATTTTCTTATTTACTGCATCTGTGTAATACAAAATCAAAAATGGCCATAGTCTACTAGAAAATCAACTAGGAAGTATTAGGGGAAAAAGGGACAATTTTTTTTTTTCAATATGGAATTCACAGAGTATGGAGATGTATAAGAAAAAAAAGGTAGATAAAGAAAAAAAAAAAAAAAAGTACCTGAAGAAAATGAGAAAGAAAAATAAAAGTGTAAGAACAAAAACAGTAGGGAAATAACAGGTATAGAGATAAAGGAAAAAGGAGGAAGAATTAAGAAACATGTAAAAAAAAGATTACATTTGCAACCAAGCATAATTAGATTGGCAGAACTATAAACATATTAACAAAAGATTACCATCAAGAAAGAAAATTCACAACAATGGGAGAAAATATTTGCAAATCATATGCCCGATAAGACTTTTATCTCGAATCTAAACTTTCATATCTAGAATACAGAATATATATTTATATAGAATACAGACTTTTATATCTAGAATATCTAAGAACTGCTATAATTCAATAATAAATCAAATAACCCAATTTAAAAATGGTCAAAGGACTTGAACAGACATTTCCAGAAAGAGACCCCTAAGCCAAAAGTCCATAAGAATAAACATCATTAGACATCAGGGAAACGCAAGTCAAAACCACAATGAAATAACACTGCATACACAACAGGACGGCTACAATCAACGAGAATAATGAGTGTTGGCAAGGATGTGAAAAAACTGGAACTTTCATACAATGATAGTGGGATTGCAAATAGGTGCAGCTGCTTTGGAAAACAGGCAGTTCCACAATATGTGAAATACAGAGTTGTCATATGACCCAGTGATTCCATTCCATTCATTTCCCAAGAGAAATGAAAACATATGTTCACACAAAAACTTGTACACAAATGCTCTATAGAGGCACTAGTCATAATGGCCCAAAACTGGAAACAATCTAAATGTTCCATAACTGATGAATGGATAAATAAAATGTGCCATACCCCTACAACAGAATATCATTCAACCACAAAGGGGAATGAAGTACTGAACATAGCTACTACATGCATAAACCTTAAAAATATGCTGAGTGAGAGAAGCCAGTCACAAAAGGCCACATACCAAATGATTCAATTTATATGAAATGTCCAGAGTAGGCAAATCTAGAGACAGAAAGTAAATCAGTGACTACCTAGGGTTGGAAGATTCTGGAGAAAATGAGGAGTGGCTGCTAAAGGGTACAGGATTTCTTTACAGGGTTATGAAAATGTTCTAACATTGATTATGGTGATGATTATACAGCTCTGTGAATATACTAAAAATAACTGAATTGTACTTTAAGTGGGTGAATCGTAGATATGTGGTTTTACCTCAGTAATGCCACTACAAAAAAATTTCAAAATAAATACAAAGGGTGTGTGTGTGTGTGTGTGTGTGTGTGTGTGTGTGTGTGTATTCTTTTTTTTTTTGGTAAGTTGTGCTAGAGTTTTATCAATTCTATTCACTTATTAAAGTATGAACCTTTACTTGGCTGATGTTTCTTAGTTTTATATCTGCTTTCTTGTTTTAATTATTTACTCTAATATTTATTATCTCTTTTCACTTACTTTTTCTTGGAAAGAGCTTAATATGTCATCCTTTTCCTTGAGATTCAAGCTTAAGTGTTATTTTCAATCTTTCTTCTTTTGTAATGTGTGCATATAAAGCTATAAATTTCCCTCTAAGAGCTGCTTTAGTTGCATCTCACATTTTAATGTGTCATTTACATTATTCCATTAAAATATTTTCTAATTTCCATCATGATTTCTTCTTTCATCTATGAGTTATTTAGAAGTAGGTTTCTTAAAAAGGTAATGAATTCTGACCAAGTGAAGCTCACTTAGAAAAATACAAGGCTGATTTCACATTCAAAAATCAAGCAATGTTGACCATGAACAAGCCATGATGCATTCTGACTTTATTTCATGCCCAGCAGAGTGTACAATTACGAGTTTTGCCTAAACTGAATGTCTGGTACCAGGTTGTTACTGACTGAATTGTGCAGCATCCCACACCCCACATCCCCAGAAAGATATTAGTCTTAAGCCCCAGTACCTCAGAATGTGACCTTATTTGGATAGGGCCTTTACAGTGGTAATCAAGGTAATATAAGGGTACTAAAGTGAGCCCTAATCCAATACAATTGGTGTCCTTATAAAAAGGGGAAAATCCGGACACAGACAGACATGCACACTGGGAGAATGCCATGTGACGACTGAAGTTATGGTACCACAAGCCAAGCAACTACCAGAAGCTAGGAGAGACGCCTGGAACAGATCCTTCCTCAGCACCTTCAGAGGGAGAATGGCAATGACAACATCATGATTTCAAATGTGTTGCCTCCAGAGCTCTGAGACAATAAACTTCTGTTAAGCAAAAAAGAAAACCACAAAACAAATCAAGCTATTTAATTCACCATATAAACAGAACAGAGGGACAAAATGAACAAAGGATTACCTCAACAAATACAGAATACTCATCTGACAAAATTCAAGACTGATGCGTAATTACAACTCGCCAGAAACTAAGAATACAAGGAAACTTATTCAAATCTGATAAAGGTTATCTACCAAGAAAACTAGAGATATCATGTCTGATATTGAAATAGGATCAGAAGGAAACAAGGATGTTTCCTGTAACCATTTCCATGTTAACATCTGGCCAGTGCAATAAAGGCAAACAAAAGAGCACAAGGATGTGGTTCTGAAGAAAAACAATGTCATCAATCAATAGTAGAATAAAACAAAATTTCTTTAAGGACTAAGATGTACAGGAGGCAGGAATACTGTTTTCACATTGGATAGTCACTTACCATTACCATCACCAGTAGGAATGATATGGTAGAATACATTTGCTTTGGCCTGAGAAAGAAAGAAAAGCAGCCCCTGATGCCTGGAAACTTAACTGATGCTCACAGTTAGGGCTCAATGTTGTTAACGGATCTGATGCTTACAGTTAAGCCATGCTGTTCTCTGGTTGGACATAAAACCAACTCAGAGAACATTCAAGTCAGACAAGGTCACTGTGCAACCCACAAAATTCGAAACATCCCCCCTCACTAAATGAGTGATGGCTATTTCTTTATCTTATTTTTTTTTCTTTTTTTTTTTTTTTTTTTTGGAGACAGAGTCTCGCTCTGTCTCCCAGGCTGGAGTGCAGTGGCACGATCTCGGCTCACTGCAAGCTCCACCTCCTGGGTTCACGCCATTCTCCTACCTCAGCCTTCCGAGTAGCCGGGACCACAGGCGCCCGCCACCACGCCCGGCTAATTTTTTGTATTTTTAGTAGAGACGAGGTTTTACCGTGTTAGCCAGGATGGTCTTGATCTTCTGACCTTGTGATCCACCTGCCTCGGCCTCCCAAAGTGCTGGGATTACAGGTGTGAGCCACCACACCCGGCCAACTTCTTTATCAATTACAGCTTTATCTTGTAATAGTCTGTCCTCCCTATATAGATAAAATTTATTGAGATACCCAAGTATAGAAGTGCCCCCACTTTCTGACATCACCCAATCCACGATAAGGATCTACTTCCTTAATCTCTCCCCAAAATAACCCAACCTATACTATACTCAAATCCTATACTAGGTTTTTTCTAACATCCTTTTACTGATTGATGTGCCTTACAGTTTAACTTTATTTCCTCCCTGCAGCAAATAGTAAACCTAACTTTTTCAATTACAAAGGTGTTCCTGCTGGTCTTTGGCTGAAGGGCATAAAATAATAAGCCTAGCCTACTTGCTGGAAGCCAATTCAGCTTGAGATTCTACCACTTTGTCAGAGAATTTCTAGACTGTGATACATTCTGTATTCATTCTCTCACTTTAAGCCAATTACTTAGAACATATTTCTTATTCTAGCCATTTTATTTAAATTATATAACTAAATAAACTATTTAGAAAAATTACTCTTCATTTAAACAGAAACCTTAATACAAAATTATAATAGACACTATGTTAAGGGTTTTTAATTACAGACTAAAATTTCACACCTTCAAGGTCTTTCCCTTCCCATCATTACAAAGTTTTGCTAACTGCAAAATTTTCTGCAAAAAGATACAGATACAATGCATTGTATTTTGCTGTCACTTTTCCTTACTAATTCCAAAACTACAAAATAATTAAGTTTCTAATATAAGTAGTATAGTTACCCTTTAAGTATTTCAAAATACTGAAAGGCCATTCTTTTGAACTTTAGCCTCATAATATCCACATTTCTCAGATATTATATGGATAGCTGGTAGTTATTACCAATTGCATTAAAAGTAAGTATTCCTTTTAAAAAATTCATAACTTTTAATAACCCAATTAAGAACATGAACTCTTACATTAAAAGTAAGCATTCCTTTAAAAAAATTCGTAACTTTTAATAACCCAATTAAGAACATGAACTCTGTAGACTGTAGACAGATTCATAGATTTGAATTCCAGCTCTCCCAGGAAACCTACTGTGTGAGACTGGGCAAATTACCTAACATCAATTTCTTAGTTTTGGCTACCTTAAAAAGGGACTAATACCAACACCTGTCACAAAGGTTGCCATGAGAACTAAATGAGATTCTATACATTAAGCACTTGGAATGTAGTAAGAACTCAATAAATGTTATAACCGTCACCATCTATATATTCAGGATAATGTTTTTAGGAATAAACTAAATATTCAGGATAATGTTTTTAGGAATAAACTAAAGAGTCTGAGACAAATTCCTCTTTGGTATTTTATATATAAATTAGAAAATCCAACATGTAAACCTCACAGTTAATATTAAATTGCCACCATCAAATAATATTTAATAAAAATATATAATTTAAGAAAAGTTAATTTTATCAATAAAATTGTCATTAACTTCAGTAATAATAAAGCACTCTAAAAAGAATTATAGAATAACTACCATCCATACCCACAAGGGAGCACACTACAGCCATTTACCAGATCTTATGGGTTCTAAATATAATAAAAAACAGACAAAGCAATCAGGAAGCAACACGAACAATTAGTTCAAACTAGTGCAGCCATATCTGTACAAACCAATCAGCAGTCTGCTTTTAGAAATGTATTTTGCATTCGCAAAGCATATTTGAGAAAGATACACATTAGAGAAGGGTGTGTTACCTGCAAACAAGTTTCCATGGCTGTAATACCAGTGCAAAACACTTCCAAGGATCATTTTAGTACTGTCGCCTAGAACTAAGATGCCATTCATAAAACTATTCTATAAAATGAATGTTAGTATTTTAGGTGGCAACTCAAATCAGAAAGCTTTCACATGACTGTAATTCATTTTCACAGAAAAAAGCACTGGTATTTTACGGCAGAAGATGTCTGCCATGTCTAAAAGTAACTGCAAAACATGATGAACTAGTTTCTCCTGAAAGTATTTTTTTCATGAGGAAGAGAGTCAAAATAATGTTTTTTAAGTCTCTGTATATTCAAGAACTCTGGGAAAATAATATCACTAATAAAACCTTTTTCTATAGAAATTTATATTTAAATAACCAGAGAAGGGTATGTTACCTGCAAATAAGTCTCTCTGGCTTGGAAATTTTTTCAAATTTTTGGTAAATTATTTTTAAAATATTTTTAAGGAAAGCCCAACGAGCTTCTTCTTTAAATGAAAACATTACTCTCTTCTCTGCTTCATCCCCCTCCACCCACTTCTTTCTAGCAAGAGATCATAGCAATGAAACAACAAAGGGAAGCTGTTATGTCTTAGCCTACAATCTGCCTGCTCAAAAAGCTCAAGAATTTAAATGGCTGTTCAAGAGCTGCTCACAAACTCAGCCAATCAGCAGCCAGCATTCTGATTCCTGCCCAGCAACAGGAGACAGACAATAAGGTCAGAAAAACATAGTTAAACAAAAACTGTATCTGCAATACTTAAGTGTGGTTCTTTGTTTGAAATAAGTAATCTAGAACACAGTTTACATAAAACCCTAAATCCACATAACATGCATTAAATATACCACACACATAAATGAATAAGATTTACATCTTTTATGCTATTTGCTTTAATAAATATCCATGAACATTTCAAGAAATATACATTAATATAAATTAATTTCCTACCTGAGGAATAAGTCAAATATGGACAATATACATAAGAACATATTTTTCTATACAATGCAAAATTCAAATGTAAATTTCTTTTTAAAAATTCCATAGACCATATATATAAAATATATAAATCTAGCAAAACCTTAAATCCAGACAAGTAAAAAAAAAATCTTCATACCCATCTACCACTATTGTTACAGATTTCCGACTCCAAAAATTAATAGTATTCTGGACCCAAAGGATTACTAGGAATATTATGAAGTGTTGTGCTGTCTACTGCACTGAACTGACTTAGTTTAATTCATCTAATGAAATCTAAATGTCTGATTCTGGACAACCTATATTAAGTGGTATAAGTACAATTACTACATCCTTTTCTCCTTAACTGCCTTTTGCAGCAAGTTACAAAAGGTTATATGAGATGTCCTTTCAAAGCTTTATTATAAAACAAATGTGTGGATTACAAAGTAAATATTCATGAAAATTAAAGACATTTTTATTATATTATACCATTCTATAGTTCTTTAAATATAGGATTATAAAATAAAAATTGAAAATTTGTTATCAGAATTTTTTTCTCAAATTCACTACTTATTAGGTGTTCTTAATAACCAAGTTTTAAAAATAAACCTCATTTCCCCCCTTCCTTACAGATGAACCTTGTAATTTTTCAAACATACCCAAGAGGGAGCTTGCTGCAGCCATACTCTTAGTTTATATAATCTCCCCACAGGAAAAATATATCAACAGCTGCTTCAATGTTTCAGTCCTGTGAGAGAACTGAAATTCACTGTCTGATTGGCTCAAAGCCGAAATAGTCTAAAACCAATCAGACATCAGTGTCACAAACCTTGCCCAGCAACAAGGGAAGCAGATGAGGGCAAGAGCTCTATTAAAAATGCAAAGGATGTGAAAATCAAGGTGAACAATGAAATGGAAACATTAGGAATATAACTCTAGATGCTCTGTTTGAAAAACAGGTCTATGGTAGGGTTTCTTTGATTAAATAAACTAGGGTCTGTACTGCTTTCCAAGAACAGACTTAACTAAGTACCACGATTGTTGGGTCAAAAAGCATATACAACACATAGACAAAACAAATGCTGTATTAATTCAAAGTAATGAATATCTGATGAAGTATACTTCAAAATAAAACTAAAGCAAAAGCTTAGAAAACATCAAGCAAAACCTTTTAAGTGGACATGGCATTTCTATCTTTGACAAGGCATTCCAATTATATTCATGCTGTTGCCTGACAGTACAACATTTTTCTGAATAAAAATTTCATTCATTTTTCTACTGAAAATAATTTTAATTCAAGTTTATTTTCATTAAATGGCTGAATTAAATATTAAATAATCACTTTATGCTGATAATTTCTAACCTCTTTAGAAATGCAACTCTGCTATTAGATTCTTTAAGAATCCCATTCTCAGTTGAAAACTGTATGATTTTATTTTACACTTCTAAATTTTCCTTGAGAATTTGCAATACTCTTAAAAATAAAATCATAAAGAATAGTGGGTTGCACAATAGATGCTAATAATCTGCTTTACTGCTTACTACCCATTAAATAGACTAGTGAATCTGTTCACTCACTTTGATACTTATCTGCTCAAATTTAGTATAAAGATTTTGAAATTTTTATTTTAAATACCATGTCCATCAGTATTTGTGGGAGACTGGTCCCAGGACTCCCCACAGATAACAAAATCTGACAATGTTCAAGTCCCTTATATAAAGTAGCGTAGTACTTGCATATAACCTATGCACATATTGCTGTATACTTTAAATCATCTTTAAATTACTTATAATACCCAGTATAACACAAAGGCTATGTAAACAGATGTTACACTGTTGCATTGTTAGCTACGGTTCTCTCAACTGGTATAAAATAACTGTCACTAGCTATCCTGCCATCTTAAAAAAAAAAAACAAAAAACAGTAAGTGGTGAAATCTGTTTATCAAATACTCATAAACTCAGTTGAGTAAGTTATCGAGTGATCATAATATTTGACACTTTCACAAATTAACCCCTCTGCCTGTCACCGACCAAAATGTGGAATGCAATATCCCCAAACTAAATTGTAAAAAATACCCAACCACAAAGGAAACAGGGAGTTTGCTTTACCAACAATTCCCTAGACAAGGTTACCAACAATTCCCTAGACAAGGCAGGACTAAATCATGTCCTTAAAAGTTTGGTTACATCAAAGCCAGAATTGTCATTACAGTCTAACTTCTTGTTGCATTCAGTGCTATGTTTTCAGAAATTTTGGAATGGTCCACATGATAAAAACATAAGACACCTTAAAATTACTTCTCCAAGTCAATTTTTGGGATCATTGTGTTACATGGGCAAAATAAAATTAAATGACCTGATCCAACAAATGCCATTTTAGAATACATAGAGCAAATTACACCCCCTTAGAAAATTGGCCAATTTTCCATCCAGGCCCTACTCACTAGCTTGCCAAACTCTACTATCCCTATGCAGATAAGGAGTGAAGTTACAGAAGGTCTTGTATTTATCTCCACAGGCATTTAAGAAATCATTTGTCCAGAGCTGGGCGCAGTGGCACATACTTGTAATCTCAGCTACTTGGGAGGCTGAGGCAGTGGACTGCTTGAGCCTAAAGGGTAGAGACCAACCTGGGCAGCACAGCAAGACCAGGTCTCATTAAAAAAATAAATAAATAACCAGCAGTAGAAATCATTTGTCCAAACGTACTTTTCACATTTTGCTTGGGTGAAGTAAAATACCCAGAATGAGGTATGAGGAGCTGAAAGATATAAATCCTTCAACTGCCAGGAAATAACTCTTACTTTTCTTATTAACCCAACCTAAAGAGAAAAGCTGGACAGCTAACTTTCTGTGTCAGTCACCTTTTACTAGGTGATAATGCAGCAACAACAACAATAAAATTTCACTGGCTAATAACTGTATACTTTTTCATTATTCTAGGACACCAGGCTGAAGGAATAGCACCCCCTCACCCCATCTAGGCCTTGTGGCAGAGGTAAAAGACCAATATGACAGAGATATGCAGTATACAATAGGTTTTAGCAAGGGTGTCCAAACTTTTGGCTTCTCTGGGCCACAATGAAAGAACTGTCTTGGGTCACACATAAAATACATTAACGATAGCAGATGAGCTGAAAAACAAAATTTCATAATGTTTTAAGAAAGTTTACGAATTTGTGTTGGGCTACATTCAAAACAGCCCTGGGCTCTATGCAGCCTGTGGGCCCTGGACAGGACAAGCTTATTTTAAAGCTTTTGCTTAGACATGGTGTACATTACTTTCATTCACATTCCATTGGCTAAAACCAAATTAGTCATTAAGGGCATGGGAAGTAAAAATCTCCCAAGGGGAAACACCTCATGTCACATGGCAAAAGGTAGGGGCATATAATCCTCTTGCTGTAAAGAAGTATAATTATAAAATATCATGCAAACTATCACACTTTAAAATACACATATTCTAAAAAGCTTGGCATAACAAAAAGACTTCTGAAGTAACAAAACTAGGTTCTATTCCATGTTCTAACATTAGTATACAACCACCATAGAATAAATCAATTTAACTCTCTGGAGTTCAGTTTCCTCAACTGTAAAACTGAAGAGGTTAGGGCAGATGCTTGCTAAGTTCCATTCTAGCTCAAGTTTTAGCTATACTGACACATATAATTTTTTATTATGAAATAAAAATAAAGTGCCCTGTACAACACAACAGCTTACTCCTCCTTCTCCATCCTTGACTCCTAAATGCAAAGATAAGCATAATCTTGAATTTGATGTTTATTATTCCCAACCATGCCTTATAAATTCTGCCTTTTACTAACACCTTGAAAAAAACCCCTTTTATTACACACCTTGAAAGGAGAAAAAGAAACTGATGCTTATCAAGGAATAATATATGTGAGTCACTATAACAAAACATATCTTTTTCTCATTAGTTTATGTGATAATTTATATAATTTCAACTTTACATATCATGTGAATTAAGAAATCAATAATTATACTACTATCAATAATTACACAGATAGTAATTTTAACTTGGTAAGGTAACGCAGACACCCAATTCAGTACCAAGTTGTTTTCTTCAGCACAGGAACCCTTCTTACGCATTTCATCATTTAAGTTTTGGTACCATTGTAATAGAATGTTCAGCAATTGTCTTCTTTATCTCTTTGAAAATGGAGATGCCATTTAAGATCACTGGTAAAACCTATCTACTCAGTAAATGAGACCTGAGAGTAGACTCCCTCCCCAATTTCACCAGCCTGCTGACTGCTTCATGTATTAGCTACAAGAGTATTACCAGCAGCTTTCTAAGTATTAAATTATCTCATCCTTAATTTAACATAGCAATTAAGAGCAGAATTGACTCAACCAACTAAGAATAGAAGAGGATTTCCTCAACCTGATAAAGGGCACCAAGGAAAAACCCACAGATATCATACTTAATGGTCAAAGACTGAAATCTTTCACCCTAAGATCAGAACAAGAAAAGATATCTGCCCTCACCATTTCTAGTCAGCATTGAACTAGAAGTTCTAGCCAGGAGAATTAGGCAAGACAATGAAATAAAAGTTAAACAACTTTTTGTTTGTTTGTTTTTTGAGACATGGTCTCTCTCTGTCACCCAGGCTGCAGTGCACTGGCACAATCTCAGATCACTGTAGCCTCCGCCTCCCGGGTTCAAGTGATTCTCATGCCTCAGCCTCCTGAATAGCTAGAATTACAGGCGTGAACCACCAAGCCTGGCTAATTTTTGTATTTTTAGTAGAGACGAGGTTTCACCATGTTGGCCAGGTTGGTCTGAAACTGCCAAGCTCAGGTGAACCACCTGCCTCAGCCACCCAAAGTGCTGGGATTACAGGCATGAGCCACCACACCCAGCCAAAAGTCATATAACTTAAAAAAAAAGAAAGAACTATTTTTATTTACAGATAATAAAATCTTGTATATAGAAAATAGTAAGAAATCAACTAAAAATTTATTAGAATAAGAGTTTAACAAAGTTCACTATAATAAGATTAACATATAAAAATCTATTACATTTCTATACCCTTGAAACAAATGATCCAAAAATAAAACAATCTCATTTAGAGTAATATCAAAAATTAATTTTGCCAAATAAGTACAAAACTTAATATTCTGAAAACTATAAAATACTACTGAATACATTAAAGACATAAATAAATAAAAGACGTTCCATACTCATGAATCAAATCAAATCCTTAAGATGTCAACACTCCTTAAATTAAGCTACAGGTTCAAAACAATCTCTATCAAAATCCTAGCTATTTTCTTTGTAGACACTGGTAAGCTGATCCTAAAATTAATATGAAAATGCAAGGGTCCCAGAACAACCAAAACAATCTTGAAGAAGAAAAATAAACTTGGAGAACTCATACTTTGCATTTTCAAAAGTTATTACAAAGCTACAGTAACCTAGACAGTGTGACACTACTAGTAAAATGACAGGTATATCCTTAGGATATATTTTGGAAAAGAAATAAACCCTCACTTTTACAGCAAATTGTCTTAGACAAGGGTTACAAGACCATTCAATGGGGAAAGAATAGTATTTTAAACAAAGAGTGTTGGAAAAACTGGATAGCCACATGCAAAAGAATGAAGTTGGACTTCTATTTCTTGCCTTATACAAAAATTAATTCCTATAAATGAAAGACCTAAATTTAAGAGCTAAAACTAAAATCTTAGAAGGAAACACAGACATAAAATCTTCATAAATTTGGAACAGGCAATGGTTTCTTAGACATGACCCAAAGAGAAGCAACAAAAGAAGGAAAAAAAAAAGTTTAACTGAACTTCATCAAAATTAAAACTGTTCGTGCTGCAAAGGAAACCACTAAGAAAGTGAAAAGACAATTCACACAATGGACGAAAATACTTGCAAACCATATACCCAATATGAGACTTGTATCTTGAATATATAAAAACTGTTACAATTCAATAATAAAACACCAAATAACTCCATTTTAAAACGAGCAAAGGACTTAATAGGCATTTCCACAAAAAGGTTTTTTTTTCTTTTTCTGTTTTTTTTTTTTTTTAATTATTATTATACTTTAAGTTCTGGGGTACATGTGCAGAACGTGAAGTTTTGTTACATAGGTATACACGTGCCATGGTGGTTTGCTGCACCCGTCAACCCGTCACCTACATTAGGTTTTTCTCCCAATGCCATGGCTTTTATAAGCCAATAGTTCAAAGCCAATAGTTCATAGGCAGTAAACATCATTAGTCATCAGCAAAATGCAAGTCAAAACCACAATCAGATAACATCTCACACACACCAGGACAGCTATAATCAACAAGAATAATGAGTATTGGCAAGGATATGGATAAATTGGAACCTTCATACAATGCTGGTGGCATTGCAAAAAGGTGCAGCTGCTTTGGAAAACAGGCAGTTCCACAATATGTGAAACACAGAGTTGCCATACAATCCAGCAATTCCATTCCTAGGTATATACCCAAGAGAAATGAAAACATATGTCTACACAAAAACTTGTATACAAATGCTTTATAGAAGCACTACGCATAATGGCCCAAAACTGGAAGCAACCTAAATGCCCTGTGACTAATGAATGGATAAATAAAATGTGGTATATCCATACAATAGAATATCATTCAGCCATAAAAGGAATGAAGTACTGTACATGCTACTACATGCATAAACTTTGAAAACATGCTGAGTGAGAGAAGCCTGTCACAAAAGGCCACATACTGAATGATTCCATTTACGGTATTCCCCCCTTATCCATAGAAGATACATTCCCAAACACCCAGTGAATGCCTGAAACTGGATAGTACTGAACCTTACATATACTGTTTTTTCCTATACATACATACATACATACATCTAACTTATAAATTGGGAACAGTAATAGATTGACAATAACTAATAATAAAATAGAACAATTATAATAATATACTGTTCGTTTCACAGAAGTATAAGATAGTTCTTACTATAGATCTTAGAAACCTCAGCATATGATTCTTTTTCTTTCCTTTATTAAGTCAAAAACTTTAACCTTTTCACTTAAAGGAAGCACTTTACAGCTTCTCTTTGGCATATCCAAATTGCCAGCATCACTACTCTTGCATGTTGAAGCTGTTATTAAGTAAAATAAGGGTGACTTTAAGACAAACATTGTGATACCAGCACAGATCTAATAACCCAGACATCTCCTAAATGACTAATGGGTGGGTAGCGTCTACAGTGTAGATATGCTGGACATACTGGACAAAGGGATGGTTCATATCCTAGGTAGGACAGAAGAGAATGGCATGAGATTTCATCACACTACTTAGAACGGTGCCAAATTTAAAACTTATGAATTATTTATTTCTGAAATTTTTCCACTTAATATTACCCACAGTTGA
Source organism: Pongo pygmaeus (assembly GCF_028885625.2). NCBI lineage: Eukaryota > Metazoa > Chordata > Mammalia > Primates > Hominidae > Pongo > Pongo pygmaeus. The sequence goes on along the minus strand of NC_072383.2, from coordinate 14,839,334 downwards.
CTACAGAGAGCTAAAACCACAGAAAACGAAACTGTGGAGAAGGGGGGACTAATGTATATGAAATGTCCAGAATAGACAAATCTACACAGACAGAAAGTGGCTTACCAATTGCCTAGGGTTGGAGGGCTTGGGAGGAAATAAGGGTTGGCTGCTAAAGGGTACAGGATTTCTTTATAGGGTAATAAAAATGTTCAAACATTGATTGTGGTGATTACACGACTGTGAATATGCTGAAAACCACTGAATTATACACTTAAACAGGTGAATTGTATGACATGTGAATTGTATCTCAATAAACTAGATATTTTTAAAAAATAGCAGAACTTCAGTTGAGTGTTTTTCATTTATTTTTAACCTAAACCCCTTTACTGGGTCACACTTCCAACATGGACAGAACAACTATACCAAGAGAACCGAGTGTTGGTTTATACTTTAGAGCGTTCACATTTTTAAGTCAACAAGTGTATCTGTGATTATATTGGTGGTGAAAGGCAGTATGTGTAAAATAGCAGCAGCCTTGTTCTCTTATGTCCTCATCTTGGATGAGGTCATTACTCTTTTTCCCTGTCCTAAATGGTACATAGTTCTACAGTATGCTCATCTTGCAGGATTGCAGTAATGGGCATAAAATACCCACGCAAGATATTTAAAAACAAAAAACAAAAGACAAAGCAGTACTAAGCATGACACAGGTGACCCCTCCAGGAGCAAATATTAATAAAGTCTTTTGCACATGGAAAATTCAATTAACTATCTTTTACCAGAAAGACTACAAAGTCTTAAGTGAAACAGAAACATTCTCTTTTATTATAAAATGGTACTATAACCAAAAGGCCTTACATGTAATTAATGATGATAAATGTTTTTAAATGAGGTACACTTCTTGAACTTTCTGATGTTACATATGGCTTTGTCACACTTTATCAATATTGTTTTTATTCATATGGCGTGTTCTGCCACCATTCTCTGTATTTGCCAGTGCTCTGAAGGTATCCTTTTAGAAATTTTTATTATAAATGGAGTCTAATACTACATTTATGTATTGTTTAATGGAACACTTTGACATTTTTTATTGAGTATCTAGTATAAAATTATTACTTCTTTCAAATTTTAATCTCTGTCAAATCTCAGGGAAAATTAATACATTTTAAGTGTCCAAAGCTTTGATACTAGAAAACATCTTAAATATGCTGATATCATGATGATGTGCTTCTGAGGTCATTTCACAAAAGAAGAAAAAAATGAAGTATTCTAGTATAATATTAGTGAACTACGTAGTGTTTAGCACATAGAATACAATTAAGTATTGGCTAAAAGAATGATACGCTATATACACGTAACTGACATCTAAAATAATTCCTACATGAAAAAAACTATTCTTTTAGAAAGCAAAGACAATAATCTAGAACATTTCAACAGACTTGTAAACTAGCATGCTGGCATGTTTACATACAAAAAGTAATAAAATATACCCACTTATAAGTTGCCTAATAGAGGCAAAACAGAGCAGCATTAAAATTAATCAAATACACAAGAGAGGCATTTTTCAGCCTTTTATAAAGCTTGCTTAGTTTGATTTCCCATTTCAAAAATAAAATGCCCCTTTAAAAGAAATCTACCTTTGCTTCTTACTACATACTGATGAAAACCCTCTTTAAAATAAAAAACATACCCCAAAGGGAGCCCCCTGCAGCCATCTTATCAGTTCTTTCACAGCAACAGAAACTGAAATACAATTTGCATAGTCACTGTGGTTGGCTAATAAAAGCAGCATCATGTAACCAATCAGGAAGATAGAAATTAGACAGCCATAAGAGAAGAAATTTTAAATCTGCCTGGCAACAGCCTAAAAATAGAAACAATATGCTAGCAGGAATCTTAGAATAGATGCGAATATAAAAGCAAAACTTCCAGCAAAAACACTCTATTTTTTTGGAAAAAAATATGTGCCTTGCATTTCATCACCTAAAATATTAACTTGACACCTTTACTTATTAGTGCCAATTAAAGAAACGAATGTTAAGCTAAATAAATGGGCCACTTTCAAGAAACATGCCATTGTCCATATATATTTGTGTGTGTGTGTGCACATCAATACCTATATATTTAAGTGCTTTTCTATTTACAGGAGAATCATAAAACACTTGAATCACAGTCCTAATACATTAAAGGTTCTCTAAAATCTCAAACTCTAAACAGTACTACATTTTTCCTAGCACTTTTTTTCTGCAAGTTTATGAGTCAATCAGATTTGTTGGTTAAAAAAACTGTTTAATACGTATTAAAAATACAAAGCTTAAATAACTTACCAAAGCAGACTTCAAAATAAGGTAGGAAGTATGCCTTATACTTTTTTTAACACAAACTTCTTTCCACAAACAGTAGTGTCTTATACACAGTAGGCATTCAATAATTATTTTCTCAATTAAGTTAAAATAATTTCTATCAGTTAGAAAAACAAATTATCTTATGATTGTGTCAAGTAAAAGTTAACCATGCACATAAATAATCTGTACAACACCGCTATTTTTGATTTTTCAATTTTGCCTAAAGTGGAGTAACGTTAAAGTTGACAATACTTGAAATTTCTTACTCCTTTACCCAGATAACAGAATGCATTTCATCATTCCACCTTTCCAACCTAATAATGCTTAATAGGCATGTCTCGCTGTACAGTACACATTTATTATGGAGTGGATTTTAATTCCTAAAGATGGCAAACAATGTATAGTCTAATATAACATCATGAAGAGGATTACAGATCAGCAGGAAATAACCAAACCAAACCAAACCAAAAAATAAATAGATAAATAAATAGGAAAGAGAAAACAAAAAGAAAAAAAAAACCTTTAATTTCAAGAATTTAAATTACAGTTGCTGAAATGAATGGCTGGTTTGACAGCCAAGTCATGTTAAAACCAATGCTATTTATTAATGTACTTGTTCTATGCATTTCTTATATGAAACCATCCAGTAGTGTGTTTTGATGAAATGACAAATTAATTTTAAAATGTTTTCTTTGGTCACTACTTGTTATCCAAAATGCAAAATGAATTCATATATTTGACACTACGAAAGCCTAAACACTTACTATAAAAATTATATGTAGAGGACTTATTTTAATCATGAACTAAAGATTAGAAACAATGCCTTTAAAACATATATAGGAACACAGAACCATTTTAAGTAACAAAAGCTCCATTGGAGGAAGGGTAAAAATTACACGAGTAATCCACCAACTGAGGCTCTTTTTAACCGAATATTTAACAGTGGTTAGATTTTAAAATGAAATTTAACCAAGCTTTTAAAAACACCGTCTGGGCGTGGTGGCTCACGCCTGTAATCCTAGCACTTTGAGAGGCTGAGGTGGGTGGATCACAATGTCAGGAGTTCAAGACCAGCCTGGCCAAGATGGTAAAACCCTGTCTCTACTAAAAATACAAAAAGTCAGCCAGGCATGGTGGCAGTGAGCTGAGATCATGCCATTGCACTACAGCCTGGGCGAAAGAGCAAGACTCCATCTCAAAAAAAAAAAAAAAAAAAAACCCATAAATACTATTATTTTAAACACTGGTCTACATGAAAAGTAGCTTAGCTTATTTTACTTTTTTTTTTTTAATGTTACATTCATATGCAACAGATATCCAAAATTTAACCACAATTATATCTAAAATATCTTAAAATAGTTCTTCTTAACTTATACTGTTATCCTCATTGCAAGGAAAGCAATATTAATAAACCTATGAGTCACAATTAGTGAAAGAGTATATCACAAACACATCAGACTTTGTTAATAGAGCACTACAGGCCAGGCGTGGTGGCTCTTGCCAGTAATCCCAGCACTTTGGGAGGCTAAGGCAGGTGGATCACATAAGGTTGGGAGTTCGACACCAGCCTGGCCAACATGGCAAAACCCCGACTCTACTAAAAATACAGCAATCGGCCAGGCGTGGCGGCAGACATCTGTAGCCCCAGCCACTCAGAAGGCTGAGGCAGGAGAATCACTTGAACCCAGGAGGCTGAGGTTGCAGTGAGCTGACATCATGCCACCGCACTCCACCTGGGCAATAAAGTGAGACTCCATCTCAAAAAACAAAAAAATAAAGAACTACAAGTGAAAACATTTAATAATCCCATATATCAAATATCACTTTAAACATGTCTTGGAATTTCATATTTTCTTTATTAAATTAGTTTTAATGCTTTTAAAATAATTTTTGCTTATACTGGCCAGTTTTGTTTCAAGAAAAGCAAGAAGGCATAATGTTTGCAAAAAATTATTCAAAGCAGTTACACATCACATACCAATCCAAATTTGAGGGAAATTGAATAATCAAGGCACCTTAGAACAATTAGTATAGCAACTAAAATGCCTTAGAATAGTTTAGAGAGTTCCAGGAACTTCACCCTGAATCTCTATCTTATTCCTCTTCTCTTCCACCTGCCCTACTAAAAACCCACAGGAGTTTAAAGTGGCAGCTGAGATGTCTGGGTGCAGTGGCTCACGCCTATAATCCCAACACTTTGGGAGGCTGAGGTGGGAAGACTGCTTGAGGCACCAGAAGTTCAAGATGAGCCTGGACAACATAGTGAGACCCTGTCTCAACAAAAAAAATTTAAAAATTTGCAGGGTGTGGTGGTGCACACCTGTGGTCCCAGCTACTCAGGAGGCTGAGATGGGAGGATCACTTGAGCCCAGGAGGTCAAGGTCATAGTGAGCCACGATTGCGCCACTGCACTTCAGCCTGGGCCACAGAGTGAGATCCTGTCACAAAAAAAAAAAAAGATGAAAGAAAAAAGACCCTTAATCCTCTTCCATATTATGGAGGAAATTCAAATTCCTCTTTGTACCAACTATTTATCTTCTATAGCAGAGCAATATTGCTGGTTATCCCTCTTTGTAGATCTAATTAAAATTATTTTTTATCACAAATTTTCCAGCCAATTCTATTTATAATTCTACATCTTCCTTCAGTTAAACCTTTCAAAGAAACTTAACACTTTTGATAGCAAGATCTCTACCATTGGGCATACAACAAAGAATGAACCAGCACCTCCACTGGCAGCAAAAGAAAAAATTACATTTCCACTCTAAATTTTTCCTAGCAACAATGCCTAAGAATACAATCTACTTGTTTCTGGCAAATGTCTGCAATCGACTTAGTTTCATAGGATGGGCTGTTACAAGCTATTAACAAAAGTTTAATATATTTTAAGAAAGCACAGAGTTCTTTATCCAAAACCAAGAATTGCCACTTAGTTTCATCTTTTAGAACCTGAAAAAAAAATGTAGAGTTCTGACCAAAAATTCTATACTTTGGAAACTCTCTTAACCTCCTAATCATCATATCAAATAAGCCAGTGTTCTCCACCCATTCTACAAATATATTGACTGATACCCATGGTCTTCTGCTCTCAACTAAACCTGTTCATATAAGTTGTGTTTGTTACTAAGTTGTACATTTTTTAATAAATTACAGAATTCAATTAAATTTTGTGTAAACTGATGAAATATGAGTGCAAAAAAAAGAGAGTTGTGAAATATGTAACAGTAAGAGAGACCAATGCAAAACAAACAAACATACATACACACACCAGGGTGTGACAGATCTTAGGCAAATCATTTAACATCGTTAGGTCTAAAGCTTTCCATGTGAAATATAAGGAAATTAAATCAGAAGACCTTAAAGAATCTTTCAGGTTTTTTGCTGATAACATTTTAATAAAGTGTACTTAAAAATGTACTGTTTAAGCAATAATAAAGATAGGTTGATTTACTCATATATTCAATATTCATCAAATGCCTGTGGTCATGATTACAGGACAATTTTTAAGCCATTCTAAAGAAATGATGTGATGAAAAGTACAAGAACATAATCTAATAAAGTGATCCTGTATGTAGATTTTAATGTAAATGTGGAAGATAAATACAGCAGTAATACAATGTATGGATATTTTTCTACATGTATGACCATAAAAATTAGTTCTGTTCTCTAGTTTCCATGAACTGCCATGTCTCTATTATAGACTGTTTAGCACTGAAAAAAAAAAAAAAAAAGCTTACAAATGTGTAATTACAAAGATGCCCATATTGTCTTCCTGACAGGGTTAGTATTACCAATGTTTATGAGCCAGATTTCTGAAAACTGACTCTGCATTTAAAAAAAAAAAAAAAATCACTCAAATTCAAGTGAGATGGGGAAAAAAAAAGAGTATGCCTTTCTTTCCAATCTCAATTTCAATTGCACTTCTGCTCATAACCCTATTTATAATTCAGTTATAGCCACAAGACTTCACAAGTAGTTGCTAAGCAACAGCAGCATGCTGAGTTCAGGGCTATTGGAAATCTGGCTCTCTGCCACATGAAAATATTTAACTGAGCCTAGAGCCTCCAGAATTAAAAAAAATAAAAAGGAGGAGGTGGAGAGAGAGAAGCAGGGGAGAAAAATTCCAAGGAAATTCAGTGATAAATGTAGTAAGCCACAAAGTACACATAACTAAGCTCTTTTTGAGGGTTCACAAATGCAGATCTAGGACCTCATTTTGGCATTTCCAAATACCATATTTCTCTTCTAAATTTTTAATCATCTTTTCTACTGTTGACATAAAGAGTCTGAAGCCATTTGACTGGTAAACAGAAAAAAATTCGATCAGCCACCTCACTGTTAACAGCACAACAATCAATTCAATAAATATACTATGCAAAGAACAGTGCTTAGAGAGACTAGAAGAGCAGTTTGTGGAGCCTGACTGTGACTATGTTAGATCTTTAAGGCCAGGAGGCAAGAAACTATACATTTTCTTCAAATTCCTTTATAAGCATATTCCTGGTTAACTACTAAAAGATGAGATTAACGTCTCTATCCTAAACTGCACTGTTTTTCCATTTTAAACACCTCTAATAATTTTTAAAGCATATTAGGAAATTTATTGACAACATAAAAGGGGTAAACAAAAATTAACTCATTTCTTAACAGAAATTGAAAAGACACTAAATGTTTCAACACTCATTCACTGATAAAAATTAAAATTAAGCACTGATAAAAATAAAAATTAAGAACATAAAAATCATTCCTTAAGCTGATAAAGATCACTTCAAACTAACAAGAAATTCCACAATAATATACCACAAGATATTTCTCTTAAACACAAAAAAAAACCATAGCAATAAAACACCACAGACATTTCTCTTAAACACAAAACAAAGGGTATGCATACTATACCCAATACGTTGTGAAAATCCTGAGCAAAGCAGTAAAAGCTCAAACAGGAGTCAGAAGATACAATAAGGAAAACATTCAGGCCAGGTGCTGTGGCTCATGACTGTAATCCTAGTACTTTGGAAGGGTGAGGTGGGTGGATCACCTAAGCTCAGAAGTTCAAGACCAGCCTGGACAACATGGAGAAACTCCGTCTCTACTAAAAATACAAAACATTAGCCAGGCATGATAGAATCCCAGCTACTCAGGAAGCGGAGGCAGGAGAATCGCTTGAACCCAGGAGGCAGAGGTTGTAGTGAGCCAACACCGCGCCACTTCACTTCAGCCAGGGTGACAGAGGGAGACTCTGTCTAAAAAAAAAAAAAAAAATCAGAATGGCAAGAAAAATGTATCTAGAAACACATATTAGAGCTGTCTTATGAAATATTAGAGCTAAGACTCAATGTAAAAAAAAAATCAATTCTTCCTGGATAAAATTTATTAGAAGTATTGTCACGGAGGTGACTAAAGAAAAAAAAGGAGAATTTTTAAAAGTAACTATAGCCAGGCATGGTGGCTTATGCCTATAATCCCAACACTTTGGAAAGCTGGGACAAGAGGATTGCTTGAGCCCAGGAGTTCAAGACCAGTCTGGGCAACACAGCGAGACCCCATCTCGACAACAAATTTAAAAATTAGCCAGGTATGGTGACATGTGTCTCTGGCCCCAGCTCCCTGGGAGGCTGTGCTGGGAGAATCACTTGAGCCCCAGAAGTCAAGGCTGCAGTGAACTATAATCATGCCACTGCACTCCAGTCTGGGCAACAGAACGAGACCCTGTCTCAAAAAAAAAAAAATAGAAAGAAGAAAAGAAAAGAAAAAGAGAGAAAGAAAGACAGACAGACAGAAAGAAAGAAAAAAAAAAGAAAATTCCACCTAGATATTTTGTAGCATGACTAGCTTTTAAAACTTACTCTGAGGCCAGGCGCAGTGGCTCACGCCTGTAATCCCAGCACTCTTGGAGGTCGAGGCGAGCGCATCACGAGGTCAGGAGTTAGAGACCAGCCTGGCCAACAAGGTAAAACCCCGTCTCTACTAAAAATACAAAAATTAGCCGGGCATGGTGGTGGATGCCTGTAATCCCAGCTACTCGGGAGGCTGAGGCAGGAGAACTGCTTGAACCCAGGAGGTAGAGATTGCAGTGAGCCCAGCACCATCGCACTCCAGCCTGAGCGACACAGCGAGATTCCATATCAAAAAAAAAAAAAAAAAACAAAAACAACAACTTAACCTCTAAGTGAAACAATGCTAAAAACAGGGAAAAAATTGAAAATCAAAAGTAATGAAGAATGTTTGCCCTCTCAGATGTGACAGCATATAACAAAGCATTATTATCTTAAGTACAAAAAAAAAGAGTACAACAGAATAATTATCCAAAAGACAGACACAAACAATAAAAAATGTAACTATGACAGAGAAGCATCACAAATAAGGAAGAAAGGCCAGGCGCAATGGCTCACGCCTGTAATCCCAGCAGTTTGGGAGGCCAAGGCGGGCGGATCACCTGAGGTCAGGAGTTTAAGACTGGCCTGGCCAACATGGCGAAACCCCATCTCTATTAAAATTACAAAAATTAGCCGGGCGTGGTGGCAGACACCTGTAATCCCAGCTACTCAGGAAGCTGAGGCAGGAGAATCGCTTGAACCCAGGAGGCAAAGGTTGCAGTGAGCCGAGATCACGTGACTATACTCCAGCCTGGGTGACAAGAGCAAGACTCTGTCTCAAACAAAAACAAAACAAAACATAACAAATAAGGAAGAAATGGATTTTGAAATAAATAGTGGAAAATCTATCAAAATAGCAGTTAAGCACAATAGCAAAGACACTAGATATAAAATAATATAAATATTCAAAGGCACAGAAAGTACTACAAGTAACCACAAGTTAGGAGAAATACTTGAAAAAATGGCATAGTGATATAGGATTAGTATTCAGAATAAAAAAGAAAATCTATTAGTGAATGAAAAGGACAAGCAGTTGGAAAAAAAATACAGAAACGTGAGCAGGCAATTCATAAAACAACATATACAAGAAAAGGCATTCAACCTGTCATCAAAAAAAGACAAAACAAAAAGAGAAAATAAATTTTTAAACATCAGATTGGCAACTACTTGTGGTTAGCATTAATATACAGAAATGAGCGGTCTTATGTACCACAAGCAGAAGAGTTAACTGTCACATCCATTTTTAAGGACAAACAAGCAGGAATTGTGCATCATTTTGACACAGCAAAGGACCTTTAAGGTATTTACCTAACAGTGTATCAACATGTTTTACAAAGGAATAATATCAGGATGCCTAGTGCTGCACTGTCATAGCAAATACAAAAACAAAAACTCTTAATATCCCAGGCATTAAAAAAAAAAATCTGAGAAATATTATCAAGCATACCAAAAAAGCAGAACTCTTGCAATTAATAGTGCAAATACCAGGACCAGACTTACCTTTTTAAATATTAATCCTATTATTTCCTGGTTATCTATCTAAAATATATATCTTCTCCTTACCTCAGTAAAATCATCTATGAAACTGAAATAACAAAGTCTGTCTTCATGGAAATGTTATGGGAATTAAACGACATAATACATAGAAAGTACTTAGATACTTTAAGCAGTCAATAAATGTTTCCTGTTTTGTGCCATTATATTTTAAAACACACACACAAAAATCTAAACATGTATACAGGCATGCAAGTGATATTTTAAAGACTAAAAGGATAAATGTCAAACTAGTTTAAAGTACCTCACTTACACAGAGACAAGGGGATACAAATACAGACTTTCGATTTAGACCTGATATGCCTCTGTGACTCATCACATGAAAATTCACTCATGTAATTGGTATTTGAACAGTTAAGTTCATCAGTCATTCTCTCTTCCATGCTAGTGCTAAACCAGGGCAGCAGTGATATTTGTGAATGCAGCTAGGGTAGTAGCTTATATAGACACTACGCCCCCGGAGAGACATGGAGGCTACCACCCAAAGACAAATTATCAGCATATCCCATGTGCAGCAAGTACCACTTCCCCACCACTCACAATCACCTGAACCATCAGCATCCAGCCAAAGTAAAACAGGAAATCTCAAATACAAAAATGAATACATTCAAGAATTCAAACAAAAGGTCAGGTGCCAAACCCCACAAAAAACACTAGCTAATTAGTAGGAGAATAAACAGAAGACATTTTAAAATAGTATATTAAAAAATCCTCTAAGTGTATGAGAAGCTATTACACCCACAAGAACAAACAAACACATAAGAAATACACCCAGAAGCAACAACTTTCAATTAAGTCAAGTTTATAAAAAAAAGAAACAAGAAAAAAAGGAGGGAAAAAATAAGAAAATTAAAAAAAATCAGCAAAGCTGAAAAAATATACAAGTTTTCCAATAATAAAGGTCTACTGAATCCCAAAACAAACTAAATTAAAACAAGCAAAATAAAATTTTTTGACACATAGGCATACTGCAATAAGATTTCAGAAAATCATTATAGGGAAATATTAATAACTTAGAGTATCATTTAACTACAGAAGAGAAAGAATTAAACTGGCATCAGACTTGTCATCAGCAATACTGAAAGCTAAAAAAAAAAAATATCCTCAAAATTCATAGGAAAAGTTATTTTCACTGTGGAATTCTATAGCTAGCAAAGCTAGCAATCAGCAAGAGTGAGGAAATAAATATATTACTTCTGAGCAAAGACAGAGAACGCAGACCCTTGCTAAAATGATTATATATAAGTACAAGACCAGACAGCAGAAGAACCTATGAAGAAATTCAGATAAGGAAATTAGCAAAGCTCCAAAAAACAAGTAAAACTCTTAAGCAGGCTGAAATAACTGAGGATCAATCATCTTTAAAATAAATATGTTATTTGTCCCAGATAATTGCAGTGTGTAAGTTAACAAACTAACAGGTTGCAAAATATGGGGCAAAAATAAAGAAAATTATCAATCAGGGAAAAACCTGATGGGTTTCAAGCTGTGTAAAACAACAAAAATATCATTAGCTATGCACTATAAACGAGACATACCTTAGAGTAACAGCATAGAAAGGTTGAAACAGAAGGATAGAAAATGATATGCTAGGCAAATAGTACTGCAAAAAAGGGTAGGTATACATATAAAACCTATATATGACATATAAAAAAGAATTCAAGTTGAAAATCAAGTAATAGAACAAAAAAAAGAGATATGTCCTATTGATAAAACAAGTTTAAATAATTCAGGAAAAAACTAATAAATTCACAATCAGAGATAAATCTATGGATGAAGAAAACAAAAGTAATAAGCAATGAACATCCCATTAGCGTGCCAGAACAGAAAAATAAATAGAACTGTATACCCAATAAACCCAAAATATAATTTTTTCACAAATATAGCCAATGTACATTAATATTGACCATGTATATGGTGACAAGAAAATCTTAACAAATTCAAAGACAAAAAAAAAAACAACACAAGGCTATATTCTGTAGTCATAATGTAATAAATATACCAACAAGATGACAGAAAAATTATCTCCTTATAAATAAAAAAAAAACTTTTAGATGTAGGAGGAAATCAGTGATAAAATACTAACAAAGTACTAACAGAATACAACCTACTGAAATCAGCTAAAATGATATTCAGATTAAAACTGATAGCCTTAAATGCATATATTAACAAAAAACACAAACTCAAAAACATTAATAAAGGCAAAAAGGTATAATCCCAAAGCATGGAATTACAATAAAAGCAGAAAATTATGAAAGAAAACAAATGAGCAAGCAATTAAGGAACCAAAAGCCAGTTCTTTAAAAACACTATTAAAACAGAAAAAAACCTTGCAAGGAAGACAGAGACAAAGCATAGTAAATATAACGAACAACATGAGAAATTATTAAGAAAATATAATAAGGTAACAATTGTTTCAAATATTAAAGTATGTTAAAGTTTATCAATGAATATTAGGGAAAGACTGAGGTATTTTAACTTAATGCAAACTCAAAAAATCAGCTCTAGGTGGCTGCCAAAAATGCTAATGCAAAGTTAAACTGTAGAACAAATAGATAGCCAAGGAGAAGGGGAAAATTTTTAGAGTAATTATGTTTGGTTCTGAGCATCACAGATACAGAAGGACTTATTAATAACTGTGGGATGACCATGCTAAAGAATGCTCTGGAACAGTAAGTTGTATGAGGAAATGTCGGGAAAAAATAAAGGATATTGATATTTAGCCTAGAAAACATAAGAAAATTTTAATGAGCTTTCTTTAAATAGTACATATTTGTCATGTAAACGAGATACAAGAGAAAGAGAGCTACAGACAGAAAGTGGAGGGCTATGAGAAGCAAAAATAAAAGTACTGAAAGGCAACTTCATCTCAAAATCAACAAATGTTAATTTGTTTGGATGCCCAACAAAAGAAGAAACTGCCTTATGAAAATAGAGACTCTCCCTTCTGTCATTAGAAATGGTGAAATATAAACTAGATAATTATCTGTCAGGAATATCAAACATTAGGTTTCTGTGCAAAGTGCAATATTAGAAACTACCTGACCACTTAGGTTCATTTCATTTTGAAGATTTTGAGATTCTACATTGCTTGCTAAATACATTTTCTTTCTTAAAAGGAACACAAACACTTTTTAGGAACTCAAAGATTTTTATACTCCAAATTTTGGATCATTCACACTCAACTTCAATAGCCTCAAAGACTATATACTTTATCCTCATGACTTTGTTTTTTTGTTTGTTTGTTTTTGGTTTTTTTTTTTTAGAGACGGCCTTTCGCTCTTGTTGCCCAAGCTGGAGTACAATGGTGTGATCTTGGCTCACTGCAACCTCCGCCTCCCAGATTCAAGCAATTCTCCTGCCTCAGCCTCCCAAGTAGCTGGAATGACAGGTGCGCACCACCACATCTGGCTAATTTTTTGTATTTTTAGTAGAAACGGGGTTTCACCATGTTAGTCAGGCTGGTCTCGAACTCCTGACCTCAGGTGATTCACCTGCCTCGGCCTCCCAAAGTGCTGGGATTACAGGTGTGAGCCACCACGCCTGTAATCATACTCATGACTTTTATCTTTGTTTTGGTTGTCTATATACAAAATACACCTCTGTCCTACTATCCCTCATCTTTATTTGCTATGACCTCCAACTCTAACAGCATTCAATAAATTCTTGTTTTTGTCTATCAGCTTTTTCTCTTTGTCTATATGTAAAAACTAGCCCATCTCAACTATCTTCCCAGCCCAGCATTCCCCTAACCAATATAACAGCACAAGAGAAGTTTGAAAAACTTTTTCCTACTGTTTCAGATGTGTATGTCTTCCACACCAAGAAGCATGACCTTCTCCTCATCCAACCTCAAACACATCAATCAAAATTGATTTCTTTCTACTATCATTATTTTGTCAGTCATAGGGAAATTGTTTACTGAGATGAAACATACACAAAAAAGTTACGTTTCTATACTTTAATAAAATATAAACTTTTTTTTTTAAATCCAAGCAACACTGTCAAAAGGCAACAAGTAAGGAACAGTTCCTGCCCCTGAAACATGAGTGTGGCTTCTATCACAGCTGGCCCCCAGTTTTAAAGTATACAACCATGTAGCAATAAGTGACCAAACTTTCAGAAACTAGAGAACTGGAAGTCCCACCTAAAAGTAACACTTTGATTACAGAAAGAGCCTGCTGCTTGACTTCTAAAGAGGGAGGGAAAGAGCAGAGAGCTGCCTGACGTAATTCCTTTCTTTGATACACTACTCTAAGCTACCTCACTACCACTCTTCACTTTACTCTGCTATTCAACTCTTCATCCACCCTCCAAAAATTATTACAATCAGTAATATATTTCTGGCCATACTGATACGAATGAACACATATATTGGCATTTCTTTATAAGCATACACCTTCATATCTTTACAGCAATGGTAATAGATTATTTTTTATTGCAATGGAATTTTATATTTTTGTATACAATATTTCATGCATAGAAAAAAAGAATAACAAATGACTGTGTTCCTTTAACCCAGGTTAAGAAATATTAAATTTAATGGAATTCCTAATTAATACATTCATTTTAGACTTTTAAAAATCACTTTATTAAAATAATAATAAATTTAAATATAGAGAAATGGAAAGAATAAGGGTGGAAGTAGAAAACTTGACCAAGTTATATGTATAAATATACATTATCTAATGTATGTCAATGAGCCATATTTGAAAACATAAGCACTCTGATTTGTAAAGGTGAATTCAAAGGGGTAAATTTAAACTAAAACTTTATACTTAAGTGAGGTTACAAAATGTCATCTCTCTGCGTGTACCAGTTGGTGTCACTACAAGTGAGAATATAGTAACAGACTATAATGAAAAGAGATCTAAAACTGATTTCTATGTAATATGAACATATTGTATGCATGAGTAATATTCATATATGAAGTCCACTGTTAGTTCATTTCAATTCAAATGTGAAGGAATTTTGAGAAGATGAAAATTACATTTTAAAAAATACCAAATCCAAATGTGGCATTCAAAATCTCCTGAATATTAACATTAAACGATCTACCAATCCTGTTTTCATTAGAACTAAAAACAAACAAATTTTTAAAAACTTCCCAATGGTGAGAGAAAAATATAAAGCCTGGGGGGTAGGTGTCACAGAAAAAGGACCTGAATCTCTTACCTGTGGGCAGCTTGACACTGTGAAAAGGACTTCCTCTTCTGTAAACCACTGCTACTTAGTTCATTTGTATAAACATTAAAAGCTAATGCAGACTTCTAGGTCAGCCTTCTTGAGTCTACATTTCTTGTTTGATTCATATTCATTAAAAAAAAACAAGAATACAGTAGGTTGGCTACATATTAAAATTCCTTTCAAACAGTGGTTCACATCTGTTGGGTAGTTTATGCAGCATACATCCCATTTACCACAAAAGCCAAAAAACGTCAGACAATATGTCAATGAAGCTCACAGAACACACAGAGTATATCTTCAAAATGACTATTTCAAAGTGAAAATGCCTAGAATCAGAATTCTTTGTACTGCTTTCTATGCTGCCAACTATTAGGTCTGCAGCAACTGTGTGCAGTTAAGTACCTCCCACATATTACCCAATAGTATCAATAGGCATAAACCTATAAAAGAACTAAAAGCTTAAAAGGCTTATAGCTTCTCACTATTTCACACATTCACTGTCAATTGTGGTCTCACTACTGCTATTCTAATGTATCAACTCTGTTCTTTCAGTCCAAAAGGCTGAATTCTTATACATTCCAAACAGAAAATCCATGACACATTTTATTTGCTACCCTAGCACAGCCAGACTGCAGTTACAGCTAGCTGGCGCCAGTAAGAACAATTTACATAAAGCAGTCCTCATTTCATGACCAAACTAAAGGAGAGTACTGCTGAGTAAACCCTCCCCATTCGTTCCCCAACATGTACTGACTGGTTCTAGAATATATCTAGTTATCTACATATATTTGATACACATATTTGAAAAGAATTCAAATCCAGGTAATAAAAGAAAACCAATTTATAATTCTTATATAACTGAAATTCCACCCCCCACCACAAGAAAAATATTTTTAACTCTCAGAGATATTCAAAAGCCTTAGCTTACTTATGGCACAGACCACGTAAATTCAACGGTTGCTGTTTAGCAATCATTGAAAATACAAATTATAATTCACATTACCTAAAGTTATCCTCATTCTACTCTACAACTACCTTTCAAATTTTAACTAATCAATTAAATAGTAAACATTATTAAGTAGATTTGCTCTTAGAAGTATACTGTTTAACATTTCACCAAATAATAAGAATTGTGTACCTTCCTGTATCACTATTATGATGGTTAAATAATTCAACACATTTACCACTAGTTAATATTACCAAAGCATGTGCTGAGTATAAAAACCTAGGCATATTAAATTACGAATGTCTTCCCAAGAAAATATTCTGTCTGTGCCACGTTCTTTTCAAACTTGTATCATTCATGTATTGTTTTTACTGGCCAGATCTGACAAGGCAAGAGTTGAGTCATTATCTGCAAGGCCCTTTTTTTTATTTTTATTTATTTTTTAGTTAATTTATTATCTACTAATACATAATTCTACTCCACTACCATTTTCATTAAGACTAGAGATATATTAAATTTCATCTTAAAGTAACAATCCAGAAACTAGTTTAGTCCCGCATCTGAAATAATAAAATGAAAAGAAGTACTTAAAATGCTAACTAGGGGTTATCCAAAATATTTTCCATATTTTTAAATCTTATTTTCAGCTATCTTCAACATACTTCTTAAGTTACCACTATCACATAAAAAAGATAATGGGGCTATAAATGAGGGGACGCATAAAGTTATCATTTATCAATAGCAAATGGTAGACTTACATAGACAATCAAAAATATTACCTAGGTTATCAATGATAAATTTCCTCAAACAACTATATTCTCTTCTCAGGATCTATGACCCACCAGCAGCAGAAGAAGTGATAGGGACAAATATAATGATACAATTTCATGCATAAAGTAACTCTCGGTTGGAGGAAAGATCTTATATCAAAAGAGCTTTCTAAGTACCATATACTGATCATAAAATATGAGTTGAGAAAAAATGTTAGAAATAATCTAAGCATTGAGAACAGAATCTAGAAGTTAAAAATTAAAAAAAGAAATCACTTATTATACACCTTACAGTTTTAATTTTGCTCTCTTCCTACTTGTATCACGCATCCAACCATGAATAAAAGTACTTGAAAATCAAAAGACCTAAAATAATTTAGTCCAACATAAAATATAGTGTAAATAACATGGATGTGAGTATTTTTAAGCCAAATAAGCTAATTACTTGACAGTGAATTATTCATCAAAAGAAGCTGAAAATCTCCACAACATGCTTACTAAAAGTACTAACAATGGCAACTGTTGATCTAGCTCGCTGCTAAAATGAATACAGTAAAGACTGGTGTTTTATTTTCAACCCACTATAGATCAATGCTATTGTAAAATATGGTGGCAATGAATTACTTGAAAAATGAAATTAAAAATAAGGCATATAAAATGAGTCTTAATTGTTTTGACTCAACTGACATAAAATTACATTATCAGATTTATGTAAAAATTTCTATAAACTCTCAATTTCAGTTCTTATCTCACAGAGGACCAGAAGCAAACAGTTCTCAGACTAATCACAGGCCACATTTTGTGTAGTGCTCATCTAGCTCTTAGATACCTATTTTACCCTACCACCCCACAGCATTCACAATCCTTAAGTATTTGCAACCTTCTCTCGTATTTATTGTCTGTGTCTTCCCACTCCCTCCACAAGTGTAAACTCCATGAGAAAGAGCAAGGATCTTATATGCCAAGCATCAAACAGTACCTAGCAAATAATAGGTGCATAATAAATAACTGTTACATTTGTTGAGTAACTGATCAATTCACAGTCTATTTTAGTTTTCACTCTACCATGCTGCCTTTGCACAAGTAAGAATTCTTATTTTGTCCCCTTTAGACTCTTCAAAGTCTTCACTTGGAGATTCTAAAGACTCTACTCTCTGACATTTTTACTGTAAATCAGCCAGGCCCCTAAAAATGCCCTCTCCCTAAAGATCCTTTTCTAAACTACCCAGTAGACCAGATTTCTCCCAACTCCATTCTTCCTGAAATAATGATTTTTAAAAGAAAAAAAAAAAGATCTGTGCTAAAGGGAATCTTGTGAAACAAATGCAACCAATATTTAATTTGTGCTACACTTCACTTGACTTTATATTTGTTATCCTCATTTAAACCCCAATATTAGTTCTTTATGATAAACATTATTCCCATTTTAAAAACAAGAAAAACTGAGGTTCTGAAAATAAGTAACTTCCCTCATTCCATAAAAATACCTAAGACTTGGCCAGGCGTGGTGGCTCACACCTGTAATCCCAGCACTTTTGGAGGCCGAGGCAGGCAGATCACTTGAGGTCAGGAGTTCCAGACCAACCTGGCCAACATGGTGAAACCCCGTCTCTACTAAAAATACAAAATTAGCCAGGCATGGTGGCGCACGCCTATAATCCCAGCTACTCAGGAGGCTGAGGCAGGAGAACCGCTTGAACCTGGGAGGCGGAGGTTGCAGTGAGCTGAGATCGCACCATTGCACTCCAGCTTGGGCAACAAGAGCGAAACTCTGTCTCAAAACAAACAAACAAAATACCTAAGACTTATTGAACACATAATCATAAATAGATACTGTACTTTGAGCACTATATATCCATTTTTCATATAACCTATAACTAATGAGAGGAAGAACATGGATTCACCCTGACTCTGTTTGACTCAAAGTTGGTGTTCTTCCAACGACCCATCTCATTTAATGATCAGGGATAACACAAAGAGGTTAAATATTTATCCAAAACTATACAATTACTTAATAACAGTACCAGAGCAGAAGTAATCTTTTCCTAACTTCTATACTAATGTTTTCCACTATGTATGCCATGGTACAGGTATTTCTACATCCAACAAAGGGATACACCAGTCAGATAGTTCTACTGGCAGTTGGCTAGCTGTATCTGGCTTACTTCAGAAGGAAAGACAAGATTCCCTCAGGCAGATGCAGAAGCAACTCCTCAGACCTCTCTCCAGTGTTAAGGTCCCTCTTTCACTAAACTGATAAAGATTTGCTAAATCAATTTGTGCTGTTTTCACAATTTCCATATTCACATATTAATGACTAATAACAGACTGTTACAAATCACCAACTGAGAACTCTTTGTGAGAGTTCTAACCTGGGCAATTAAAAAACAATCACTTATTTGAATAGACATTAGGCTTTCTCTCAAATCACTTTCTCTTTTCAAAGTGTGAGGAGCAGTAAAGCAGGGGAGTCACTGTTTCCTGTGCAAGTTAATCACTTTTTCAATTTTCTCTAAAGTTGAACTCTAACTAGAAAACCATTTTCCAAAAAGGCATAACATTCTTTTAGCACTTCCTTAGAGTTACCAATGTCGTGGTATTATTTGAATGTTAACAAGCTGGCTTTCACTCTGGGAAATGTGGAATTCAAATTTAAGTCAGATCAAGATTATAAATTATCATGTTTCATGCATCATCAAGGTAGTCTTCACACAGACACTGTAAATGTTAAATTAATAAATATAAATAGATGTAAGTTTTCAACAAAAATAAAGTTTGTAATGGCCTAACAGCCATTATCTAATCTAGTGTACGGTTAAGAAAACGTTCTATTAGGAAATTTACTCATTATTTTCAGTGATAAAACTTCTTAGCTCAACTAATTTAAGCAAAAATCTTTTATAAAATGTTATTTCATTTATCTGTTCAGTAAACTGCATAGCTTGAATACACTTTAACTTTTTCTTATTCAGTATCACCATTAAGAACATCAAGTTGATAGTGATGTCCTTTAACACAGTGGTAACATTTAAAGAAAACAGAACTGATTATCACATAAAAGATCTCAAGGTACTTAGATGTTTCTAATTAGTATTTCTTTAATCTCTTGACTTTCAATCGTTACTTGTTATACCATTGGATCTCCTTCATTTGGCTCCCATGGCACTCTATATAAAATTAGTACAAAGTGAAAGGTTACAAAAGGTGTCATATCTTCTAAAGAGTAAACTGACTTTATATATTCTAAGTCTCTCCTACCAAGTAAAGTAGGCTACATTTTACTTATGTTTACTTTCTTTTGGGTTAGAAGTTATATTTTAGATATTTAAGGCTGCCAATAACCTATCAAATACGTAGGACAGGTCTTTAGAACTGTCTTCCAAGGCCACGCAGGTAATGCGATTCAGTGAAGAGGACCAGAGGTGGGCAAGAGAAGGCCCTATCTGAAGGAGACAGCATCTATACGCAATTGTAGATTGCTGTTCTCAAGCAAAAATGTTGTTTGCTTTTCAAGAGGCACGACATCTAGATTTTTAGGTAAAATCTGACAACTTTAAATGTTAACAATTAGAGAAATGGGGCCGGGCGCAGTGGCTCACGCCTGTAATCCCAGCACTTTGGGAGGCGGAGGCTGGCGGATCACTTAAGGTCAGGAGTTCAAGACCAGCCTCAACATGGAGAAATCCCCATCTCTACTAAAAATACAAAATTAGCTGGGCGTGGTGGTGCATGCCTGTAATCTCAGCTACTCAGGAGGCTGAGGCAGGAGAACTGCTTGAACCTGGGAGGCAGAGGTTGCGGTGAGCCGAGATCGCGCCATTGCACTCCAGCCTGGGCAACAAGAGCGAAACTCCGTCTCAAAAACAAAACAAAAAACAAACAATTAGAGAAATGGGCTAGTGACTAAAGAATAAATGTAAGTTTGCTGGCTGCCAGTTTATAGCTCTGAAAATGAATTTTTTTGAAAGAGAATTTACTGTTTTTATGATTCTTATTTGTACTGAAACACAGGAAACTCTAGGCCGTGAATTCAAGTCATGTTTTTAGATAAGTTATTTTCTCACAGTATATTTGAAGAACTCAGCCAGACTATACCCAAAACATTTCTCCTACTCCTCTAAATTCTGTAATGTCAACATTCTATATTGGCTTTACTTAATAAATACATCTGCCATATCCATACACAACAAAGGATGGCTAATTTATGCTAACAGAGTAGGACCCAGTACTACAAAAACGAATATATAACATCACTAAGTGGATATGATGTTACTTAGCACTTCTTGCTTCTGAGCATGAGTTATAGAAGAAATTTCCCATAGTTTTTAAATATACACTGATCCAATCACACTTGAACAGGTACATGACACCTGAGAGGCAAATAAACTGAAATGCATTCGGATATTACTGAGAAAATTAGTATGCAAGATTTTTGCAGAGTATTTCAAGATATATTCTGAAACATTATGTAAATTGATTCTGAGCATATGCTTGCCAAAATAGATAGGAATTTTCCCCCATTTTATAGATGAAGAAATAAAAATCAAAAAATTGGATGAACACAGGGCACAATGCCTCATGCCTGTAATCCCAGCACTTCAGGAAGCTGAGGTGGTCAGATCACTTGAGGCCAGGAGTTCGAGACCAGCTTGGCCAACATGATAAAAACCCCGTCTCTACTAAAAACACAAAAATTAGCTTGGTGGCACATGCCTGTATACCAGCTACTCAGGAGGCTGAGGAACAAGAATTGTTTGAACCCAGGAGGTGGAGGTTGCAGTGAGCTCAGATTGCCACTGCACTCCAGCCTGAGAAACAGAGTGAGACTCTGTCTCCAGTAAAGAAAGAAAGAAGGCTGGGCGCAGTGGCTCATGCCTATAATCCCAACACTTTGGGAGACCTAGGCAGGCGGATCACTTTAGCTCAGGAGTTCAAGACCAGCCTAGCCAACATAGTGAAACCCCATCTCTACTAAAACTACAAAAATTAGCCGGGCGTGGTGATGGGCGCCTGTAATCTCAGCTACTCAGGAGGCTGAGGCTGGAGAATCACTTGAACCTGGGAGGTGGAGGTTGCAGTGAGCTGAGATTTCACCACTACACTCCAGCCTCAGTGACAGAGTGAGACTCCGTCTCGAAAAAAAAAAAAAAATTAGCAGGGCACAGTGGTTCACGCCTGTAATCCCAGCAATTTGGGAGGCCAAGGCAGGCAGATCACCTGAGGTCAGGAGTTCGAGACCAGCCTGACCAACATGAAGAAACTTCATCTCTACTAAAAATATAAAAATTAGCCGGGCATGGTGGCGCATGCCTGTAATCCCAGCTACTCAAGAGGCTGAGACAGGAGAATGGCTTGAACCCAGGAGGCAGAGGGTGCAGTGAACCGAGGTCGCACCATCGCACTCCAGCCTGGGCCACAAGAGTGAAACTCCATCTCAAAAAAAAAAAAAGGAAAGAAAGAAAATGGAATAAGCTCGTCAATGTCAGAAAAAGGTAGCAAAAACAGTATTCAAATTCAGGTTTGGACCCTTGACCAGTGCCACCATCCTAACATTTCTCTTAGAGGCTTATGCAGATGAAATTGTTCATGAAAAAGGGTAAACAAAAAGGGAGAATTTTTAAAAGTGACAAAATAACATCATAAAACTTCAATTATTCAGCTCCCAGATTTATTATGCCCTCAATTACCCAGCATAATAGCTAACTGGAACTTGGAACAGAAAATTTGAGAACTATCACCAATCCCAAAAGCAATCATCTCATTAAGGGGTAATTTATGCTTACAGTTGCAAAAATGCAACACAGCAGGGAAAGAATTAGCAATAATATCCTGAGTAACCATAGGGCATTAGTATTTCCTCATGTACAAGTAATAATCTTGTAGAGGGCAGGGGTAAATATTACAGTTAGCAATAGAAGGCAAAAAGACTGGGTTATTAAAATTTCCCTAAGATCCCACTCAAGACCAGCATAAACTGCTCAATAATTTCAACATGGACAGTTTTTCTACATTATATAAAATGTTTTGAAATACACGTATTTTTAAACACTAGAGTCTCCTCCCCTCCCACTCTTGCCACCAAGATAGTGAGCTGTTATTACTATTAAAAGGCATGAAAATAAGAGTGACTAAGGTCACAGCACATTCACTTTTCTATGTCATACTCACTCCAAGGATAACCTTACTGAAAGGAATGATGAATAGAATCCCTCAAACACATTGAAATGTTTTTGTTTTTCTTTTTTAGGGACAGTTCATACGACTGAATGATTTACATAAATTAGTGTTCAAATTATGAGAATCTACTATGTCATATAAGACAGTCCTAAAGATTTTACAATGTAGTGACTAAAGTGAAACAAAAATGCTAAAGCTGTTGATGAAACTGAGATAAATACTGATCCCAGAACATATTTTAAGCCACTAAATAAATGGACACTGATTCAGTTAGGAAAAACAATTATTTTGTTTAAACAAAAAATGTAACTAACAAATATAAACACAAGGCTGTGACAAGTCAACAATTTTAAACTGTTAAGTCATATACATATAGATCTTATATTCCATCTTCATGAACATCAAAAATCAACATAACGAAGACACATTCTAGAATAATTTTCAAACTGAATTCCACAGTGCCTTAAGAGGCCAAGGTTCTACAAATAAGTCAACTAGATCTGGATCTAATACAAGATTATAATTGTCATGTATGATCTCATTTCAAAGTTTTGTTTCTCTTAATAGCATAATTATTCTCATTTTATTAAATACACATGGCATGTGAATAAGTTTACAATATAAAATCAGTACATAACAATAAAATATCATGTGCCCTTTTGTTTCTTAAGCCTTGCAGAATTAAGCAGAAACCATAAGTATCCCTTTTATATATTGGAATCCTCCCTAAGAGTTTAACTTGCAAAAAGTTTCTGTTTTTAGAAAGCTGCTCTACTCAGAAAGTTTAGAACTTACTGTTCTATGTCATATAAGTCAGGGATATACTCTTAATACTCTATGGACAAAACCAGGAGTATATTATACCAACTAAAAAATACTTTAATAGGTACTACAATTTAAGTATTGCTGCTTAAAGTATGCTTTTTCTGCTATCTGAAATACTATGTGAATAAAAATTTCATTCTCCCATCTTTCTGGGTAACCACAGACTTACAGTATCTCAATAAACATTTCTACTCCAGAACAATGTTAAGAAAACTTTTTAAATTTTTTGAAATTAAATTTACAAAATCATTGAGCTATATTTCTTTTAAATATAACTCCAGGTTTAAATTAAGACTAAAATGAAAATATCACAATTAACCGAGTACTTCAGCTCTGACGGTATTTGAATACATTAGATATATTTTTTAAAAAGAGGTATCCATGACTAGATGTGAATTTATTTCTAAATTCAAAATCTGAATCTGAATGCCAACTTAAGCAAAAAGTAATTTGAACAAAGAAGCAAAGCAGCATTAAAAATGTCAAAGAGTTGGATACTGGGAGGAGGCAGCATGATGAGAAAGAACTGCAACCCATAATGCCAAAAAAAAAGATTTTGGACAGTATTAAAAATTTTTTTCATGATTTATATAATTACCCTTCTTTCCAAAAACCTTCCACACAATACCTCACAAAAACGTAGAAAAATTGTAGTCTTTGTGCAAAACAAGGCTTATTTATGGATCCTTTAAAAAAAAATCTATTCAGATAATATATTGTTTTAATTTCTACAAATAAATACCAAACACACTAAAATAGCCTACACAAAAGGAATATTACATTAATTAGGGCCAGAAATGCACTACTATGGTGATCAAATGTTCTGGCAATGACAGAACATAAAATGGTGAGAAATTACAGGAATTTAACCTTTGACCCCACCATGCTATGTACTGTTTCCATAATAAAGGCTTAAAGGTTCTACCAAACATTTCAACTTTTTAAAAACCAAGCTCTAAGTTCACCCTTCTAAGTAAACTCAGTTAAATTCCTTTTTAAAAAAGAAAAAAATGAGAATGTTTAAGATAAAGAGTAATTGGTTCTTACCTCTGGTCCTGATGCATGTGACAAGTCTCCTCACTGGCATACTTGCTGCCTAAGCAGCTACAAAGACTAGGTTAGCAGCCATTTTGAGACAGCTGCACAGTCTCAGTTGCACAAAAGTGTAATTAAGATGGCTGCAATGTGCACTCAAGAACTCACACAGTGAAAACTCAGCTATGTAACAAACAAAGCCCCTCCCACTTTGTCAGCCTGCAGGAAACTGAACATAGACAACAGCTAATGCATATACTGCAACAAACAATGCAGCTACATAGGACACAGAAAAAGAAAACAGAAGGCAGCAAGCCAGTTTTGTAACATAATGCCTGTGAATCCCGTCTTGCAACACAGACTTTGGGCACATCCAGATCCCAAACAACTTGAAATCCATGCCACATATTAGCAGTTACAGAGATGGAGCCAAATCACACAGAGCAAACATCAGGGAATTCGCTTGAAAGAAAGCCTCCATTTCAGTCCAGAAAAAAAAAAAAAAAGTTAAACCTTGCTCAAGGCCTTTTTTTTTTTTTTTAACCTTTTATAGTTTTATCATGAAAAGAATTTCAATTTTATAATTTCTAGAAAATTGTTTAAATCCTGAAAATGACTTGATTGATCAAGTTAATTTCTATTTATAGAAGGCTAAAGATTTTCTCCACAGAATCTAAGCCCCAAAGTACTCAAATCTAGCAGAACAGTTAAAGCCTACAATTAAATTTTTGAACCTTGACAACAGAGTCTCTAGAAGATGGCAAAAAGCTTATTTTGAGTAATTTACCATAGATATAAAAATAATTTCTTCTCTTCAGTAGTACAGATGGTCACAAACATTAACATCCCCAGGTGAGTGTTTAGTCCCAGGGCAAATTACATTTCATGCCCTGACACAGACCTCCCAACTTTTTGATGTGAGTGAAAAGCAAATAAAAACAAAGAATTATAGGCACCCTGATGGAAAGAAGGGAATTTTAAAAAAGGGTAAAACTCAGTCTAATAATGGATATATTTGCAAGACAAATTTGAAAGAGCTCCAACAAATATGGGTTGGCAGAAACATATCAATCAAAGAGAAGGGAAGGACAAAAGCACAGAGAGAACCTGTTCACATCAGCAATAGAATCCACTTTTCTTTCTCTCTTCCTCAGTCTACCTTCCTAAAATCTAGCTAACCTGTGTATCTGGTTCTATCTATCACTAAATATAGGTATTTACTAAAACGTTTTAAGGGTATAGGTGAGTAATAGGGATAATATAGCTAAAAGGAGACTGGCCCTATGACTTGACGATGGTTCAAGCTGAGCAATGGGCACACAGAATTTATTATCTCATTCTATTTCAGTATATATTTGAAATTTTCCATAATAAAAGCTTTTAAATTACTTATCTTTAAAAGGTCCTTATGTATTTTCCATGAGGCAAAATGAATAATGTATGTAACAACTTAAGTATATCAGAAAAAAAAGTTATACTTGATCCAAGCCATATTAATTCTTTAAAAATACAACTGTGATTCTCAAGCAAAGACTATTCATTAAAAGCAAGATTTAGGCCAAGCGCAGTGCTTCACGCCTATAATCCCAACACTCTGGGAGGCCGAGGCGGAAGGCTCTCTTGAAGCCAGGAGTTTGAGACCTGCGTGGCCAACAAAGCGAGATATCTTGTCTCTACAAAAAAAATTTTTAAAACATTAGCAGGTGTGCTGATATGAACCTGTAGTTCCAGCTACTCAAGAGGCTGATGCAGGAAGATCACTTGAGCCAGAAGTTCAAGGCTACAGTGAACTTGAACCACTGTACTCCATCCAGCCTGGTCAACAGAGCCAGATCCTGTCTCAAAAAAAATTATAATTAAAAACAAAAGCAAGATTTGGTAAATTGAGAAAGGCTGGAACAGAATTGATACTACTGTAGCACTGGAATCTATGTTTAATTGGGGAGTGGGGAAAGAAGGTACAAATAGCCAAAATATTCAGAGCTGCCTAATGAACACTTTCTCACATTCTGGAAGCAAATTGTTTTTAGGAAGTCTGATCCACAAAGATTTAAATTATGGAACACACGGTCAAATGGATGATATCTTCTTCAAGCCTCCCTTCTCTTGCCAAATACTTTTCCAATGTAAATCCTGACTACTTTTTTCTTAGTCTAAACATAGTCTACCAAGAGAAAGCTGCTGGCTACTAATAATACAGGTTGGACATCCCTAATCCGAAAATCCAAAATTCTCCAATAAGATTAAATAATTTCACAAAACTGATACAAGCAGAAATACAACCCAGACAACACTTAGTATCAGCCAACAGAGCTTTATCCGTCCCTTCACACATTGGTTCTGTTTCTGTGTCTGATGAAACAGTTTAGAAAAGGAAAATAATTAGGCTGTTATTCAGATAAACAGTGTCAAGGCCAACACCTTTATCCCAAAGAAACTATCCTATTGTAGTTTACTTGATATATCCTTTACATGATTCAACCTATATTACCCTATCACTGACAATTCTTTCCTTACTCCCTCCTTACTACGGACATCCCCAAACCAGGTATCATTACTCTCTCAAGATCTTTTACGCATATCATCATTATACTTACCACATTTCATTACTTGTATCTTTATGCAAATAATCTTTATATAAGGATATAAATCACATCTTAATTCATTTTCCATTTTCTTCCACAGTATAGAACACAGTTATTTGCTCAATAAATAGTGAGCTGAAATTCTCAGTGCTTTTGTTTCTACCACAAAAATCTCAAAAGAACCTTCATTTTTAGGATCTCAACTCCTACTTTCTAGGAAGAAGTCAACTAATATGTCAACTAAGATTTTAGTCTTGGCCTAAAAACATCTGCACTTCAGAATCCAAGATGGAAAAAATAACTTTTGTAGGGCACTTTTCAGGCACTACATAGGAACTACTATGTGCTTATGATAGATGACTCTGAGAAAATCTACAGGAAACATAAGTGATTTACTTTTAAGTTTTATTAATATTACTAAAAAAGCAGGATTCACCTTGACTGTATAATGTCACAGGTTATAAGAAATTTGTTTTATATTGGGTCATTTGTAATGAGACCAATCGTTTATTTATAGAAGCATAAATACTTGCAACCAATTTCTAATGTTCAGTAAACAATTCCATGACTATCCAATGTTTAATCTTTTCCTAATTAAAAATCAGCACTTTTCACAAGTCTTTTTGTTTTTTCGTTTATTTGTTTGTAGACAGGCTGGAGTGCAGTGGTGCAATCATGGCTCAGCTTACTGCAGCCTCAACTTTCTGGGCTCAAGAGACTCTCTCACTTCAGCCTCTGGAGTAACTGGGACCACAGGTATACACCACCACAACTGGCTAATTTTTAAAATTTTCTGTAGAGATAATGTCTCGCTATGTTGCCCAGGCTGCATTCAATTTTTTTTTTTATTTCACTCTTGCAATGACCATGTAAAATAAGAGTGCTACAATCTCAAATTTTTATGACCAGAGAATGTAATCATTTGCCAGGAGTCACACAATTAGTAAAGACAGAAAAAAAAAAAACCTAGAATTAATTCTAGTCAACCATTGTATTTTATATATATTATACTATTTGAAAACTTTGCATATGCAAATTATTGAAAACTATAGAATCTAAAGAAAAAGTTTCACTGTATTTGGTTGACAGTAAACATATGTTTTATTTATTTAATTAGGATGCTCTAATTGTAAGTTATTATTAACATTACACATATTTAAATCTAAAAGGCATGTTAGAATGGTATTAAGATGATGAACCAAGAACACCTAATCCCACTAAAACTACATAAATCCTTAAAAAACAGAGAGAAATAAGAGGTAACAGCTACTAAGATTTGGGAAGCTGAAAAATAAGCAGGACTGGCCGGACACGATGGCTCATGCCTGTAATCCCTACACTTTGAGAGGCCAAAGCGGGCAGACCACTCAAGGCCATGAGTTTCAGACCAGCCTGACCAACATGGCAAAACCTCGTCTCTACTAAAAATACATAAATCAGCCAGGCATGGTGGCACACCTGTAGTCCCAGCTACTCAGGGAGGCTCAGGCACAAGAATCACTTGAACCTGGGAGGCGGAGGCTGCAGTGATCCAAGATAGAGCTACTGCACTCCAGCCTAGGCGACCGAGTGAGACTCTGTCTCAAAAAAAATAAATAAATAAGCACGACCAGTTGTAACTAACGTAGCAATCCCTAACACACAATATTCCAAGCTGCAGTGGTGACAAGTTAAGAACCAATCTGATTTACCTGGCAGAAATCTGAAAATAAGAGGAAGTAAAAGAACCAAGCACCTTTGAAAATCAGAGTGAAGAGAGCAGAGAGAAAAATAAAATGGCCAAAACAGTGACAGCTGTTTAAGAAGCAGAAAGATATCTTAGAAGCCTTTACCAAACACATTTAACAGTGACTATCTGCTCCTCCCAACCCTAACAAAAGTCTGAAGACAACATCTTCAGTTAAAAATGAGAGTACCTGGCCAGGCACGGTGGCTCATGCCTGTAATCCCAGCACTTTGGGAGGCCAAGGCAGGTGGATCACCTGAAGTTAGGAGTTCGAGACCAGGTTGGCCAACATGGCAAAACCCCATCTCTACTAAAAATACAAAAAT